>NW_005353967.1:326910-329193 GCF_000412655.1 Myotis brandtii | reverse complement strand
GCTCTGCCCTACTACCATTCTTCTGTCTTTCCCCTTTTGCCTCCCATCATTGCGCCTATGTATGCAAATTAGCCGCCATCTTTGTTGGCGGTTAACCACCATCTTTGCTGACAGCTAATTTGCGTATACTCACTGATTAGCCAATGAAAAGGGTAGCGGTCGTACGCCAATTACCATGTTTCTCTTTTATTAGTGTAGATGAGCTTCTGAATTGACAATATCAGAAACTGGCTTTCTTTTAGACTTCCTTTATTTCAGCTTATTCATAGTTGCCATGTTTAAGCTATTTGAATTAGGGTATCTTAAGTCAGCATCCTAAATGAATTAAATATTTGCAGCAGAAATGGAAAATTGAAAATTACCTTCTAAAATATGGTATTAGTTGAGTAAAATTGATACAAGGCAATGATAATTCTAATTTTCTGACACAGAAATCTGGGAGTGCTAGTATTCTATAAAAAAAAAAAAACTTATGTTTTACTATTGCTTGTTGAGTATTGAGACTTATACCAACTGTTGGTGATGGCTGAGTCATCATGAATCTTAATATAAGGAAAATTTATGACATATGACATTGAACTAGGTTGAATCTTTTCTATGGCATTACATGAAAACTTAAAATACAGAGGAAACTTTTGTCTACAGGTGACATTTAAATATGAGAAATAAAAACATGTTTGCTAAGAGGGTCCATCTTTACTTGTGGATTATAATCAAAGTTTAGTAATCAAGGGACAGGAGGATTTAGAAAAGCCATGCCTTATCAGGAAAACAATATTAAAGCTTGAGAATTTGGGAGAAAATGTAATTGAAACATAAAAACCTTTCCCAAACACCTCCTGTACAGCACTGTGTGATTGATAAAGGGGGGGACGGGACTTGATTATTGTAGTGATTTAGCTGTCTAAAGCAAGGATGCACCTTCCAGAGGCAATTGGTTAAATCACCTAGCAGGTGAGACTAAGGCAGCGGTTCTCAAACTGTGGGTCATGACCCCTTTGGGTACGAAGGACCCTTTCACAGGGGTCACCTAAAACCATCGGAAAACACATATATAATTACATATTGTTTTTGTGATTAATCACTATGCTTTAATTATGTTCAATTTGTAACAATAAAAATACATCCTGCATATCAGATATTTACATTATTATTCATAACAGTAGCAAAATTACAGTTATGAAGTAGCAACGAAAATAATTTTATGGTTGGTGGTCACCACAACATGAGGAACTGTATTAAAGTGTCTCAGCATTAGGAAGGTTGAGAACCACTGGACTAAGGGGAAGGAAAATATTAAATTAAGGTTCAAACAAAGCACAGAGCTTGTTATGATAAACCAGAAACTTCTAGATTCATAGCCACAAACAATTTCTGATGATGTAGTTTTAGTTACTGAGTTGATTGAAAACAAGTAGAATGGACAACTAGTTTTGAAACAACAATATTATTAAAGTGACCCCAACCTAGGTTAGAGTATATGAGTATTAAATCTTCTAAATCAAACACCAGTCTCAAGAATTTTCACCTACACAAAGTATGTTGATAAAGTAATGCAGCACCCAAAAAAGAACTACTTCTATAATGTCCACTCTAATGTATCACAGAGACAACAGACATGACTGTACTCTGAGAAGAGAGAACAAAAGCTGTTTGATTCACAGGCAAAGAAAATCACTCCCCTGACAGAGCAGGAAGGTGTTGTAGCCCCATCCAACAACTACTGGATATTACAAACAAGGGCACATTTGCCCGTTGTTTTCCTTTAAAAAAGGGAGTGTTGTTTTATTATCATGCTTTTCACCACTTTGTATTTGTGCACATTTAAAGAAGATAGATGTCACTGGATCATTATTAGGAGCTACATCTAGACATGATGCAAAGGACTGCGTACTACCCAGAGATCTCATACTTCCGGTTAATAGCAATAATTTGGATTTTTTTCCTTTTGGGGAAGAATTGAGAGACATATTACATGTGGTTATGAATATTTCAAAAATATTTTTGTAGAATATATAGAATGAAGATACATATATGGAATAAGTATTTTGAATAGCCAAAGAGCTTGTAATATTGGATTTTTATAGCAGCTTACCCATCCACATTCCCTAGTCCTCCTTTCAATTCCCTATTGGAAACTGAACCCATTTCCCCCAAATATCCACCCACTCTCTGAAACTTATATAACTTAGTAGAGACTTATTTTTTTCCTTTTTTAAAATTTTTAAAAAATATTTATTGTTAAAAGTATTACATATGCCCCCTTCCTCCCCCTTTGACCCC
>NW_005353967.1:310043-326816 GCF_000412655.1 Myotis brandtii | reverse complement strand
TTCACCACCCTATTGTCTGTGTCCAAGGGTTATGCATATATGCATACAAATTCTTTGGTTGCTCTCTTCCCACACACCCACCCACTCACCCTCCTCCTCCTTCCCTCTGAGATTCCTCAGTCTGGACTAAGTGGGTTCTGTTTATAAGTCACAATATGTATCTTTCTACCTGTTAATAATAGGTTGGATCTTAGATGGGATTTATTCAGAACAGAGCTGAGAGTCCTCTGAGGGCTTCTGGGAAGCTTCTCCTTGCTCTTCAGCAGAGAACCTAAGAATAGGAGTAAGACTCCAACACTGATTGATACTGGCAGTCACTTGTAACCCTGAGGGCAATGAGTCTTAGCATAAAACCTACCCTGAGGACAGTAGAGTTAAAAACAGATAAATCCAATGACTCTGATGATCTCATTACCTCATGCATACAATGAACCTAGAAATCTGCTCTAACTTCCAGTTCTTTGAAATAATAAATGTTCTCATTGTTTTAGCATGTTTATATAAGGCTTCCTATTAATTAAGCTAATTCATTCTAAATAATATAATTTTATTCCTTATTCATTTATTTCCTCTGGGAAACCTAGAGCGTGCTTGTGATCATTCTATAAGGACAATTTCTAAGAGTATCCACACATATCCCATATAGCAAGCATCTCTGTCATCCATTCTTACAGAAAACTAAGTGCTTTTTACTTCACTCTGTGTCATATTTCTTGTGAACAGAATGGGCTGTACATGTCTGACCCCATTTCTGGACTATCTAAGTACATAGCCATGTGACTTTAAGTTTCCTTACTGAGAAAAAATTTGTACTGGGTACTTATTTTAATGACTGAACATTCCATTTCATGACAGAATATTCTATTTCATTTGTTTTTGTCAACAGGGAGAGTTGAGTGCTCAGAGGAAAATGATAACCAAAACAATATAACATTTTCTCATGTTTGAGAATATTAATATTAAATATTTATTCTAAAATACTTTGTATAATAAATGATTGGAATTGAATCCTATGTATAAATTTTAATTTATTTATCCTTCTGCAATTTTTATAGTTAGATTTTATTGTGACTTTTGCTTTTGGAAGTAGCGAATCTATGAATATTTTTATACAAAGTCACTATCATTCAGTAAGAATATGATTTGAATATCTATCTTGAGCAAGGTACTTATGCATTTCAGGTTTAGTACTGAATATTTATTACGGAATTTGGTTCCTGTCATCATGGAGCTTTACACATTAGTGAGGAGGGAAACATAAAATAATATCTCACAATGTCTTATTTTTTGTGATAAATACTATCCAACAAATGTATACTATTATATAAGACAATGGAAATGAGGATATGGAGAAAAATGAACCCATGTACCCTGTTGGTAAATTCACACATTCATTATGGAAAACAGTATGGAAGTTCCTCACAAAATTTTTAAAAAATAGAAGTTTCTTATGATCCAGCAATTCCACTTCTGAGTATATATCCAAATGAAATGAAATAAGTATTTCAAAGAGATATACACTCCTATGTTTATTGCAGTATTATTTACAGTAGCCATACTGTTTTGTATGATCTCATTCATGTGTGGAATCTAAAATAGTTATACTCACTGAAGCAGAGAATAGAATGATATTTTCCAAGGTGAGGGTGAGAGGGTGAAATGGGGAAATGTTGAAAAAAAGGGTACAAGGTTTCAGTTATGCAAGGTGAATAATCTCAGGAGATCTAATGTATAGCAGTATGAGTACAGTTAACACTGTTTATATACTTGAAACTTGCTGAGAGGGTAAGTCTTAAGTGTTCTTACTGCATACACACAAGCAAATGGTAACTATGTGAAGTGGTAGATATTTTAATTATCTTGATTGTGGTGATTATTTTATAATTTTTACATATATCAAAACATCAAGTTTTATATCTTAAATATATATAATTTTTATTTGTCAAGTATACCTCAATAAATAAACTGTAAAAAATAAGAATAAAAAAGTTAGGTAAAGATATTTGTATAGTTATTTTTTCTGTAAATTATAAATAACAGTTAATTCTAGTAATATTTAACCCATTCCAGCCATGGAATAAAATATAAAATTATTTGGCTCATTTCATAAAATGAGAATATAGCAACATGAAAAAATTATGATTAAACCCTAGTCTTATATCAAATATAATTTATATGTTTATATATACTATACTACAATATAATGTAATGTAATATACTATAACATAATACAATATACAATGTCTGAGAGCATGATATGTTATGGCAGAGTAGAATTTATTGCAAGATGGTAAAGTTAACTCAATAGCAAGTATACTATCAGTACATCCCATTATAGTCATAAAATAAAACCTAAATTCCTTTCCCTAATATGCAGGTAGATTTCTTGGTAGCCTTTAAAAATCATTTGCAATAAAATGTCTAAGCAAATTAGAAATTGTAATACAAATCATTTTAAATTTTATTAGTAAGCACCATTTTAGATAATGGAACTCTAAAGTCTTCACCAAGTAAGACTCAATTGTAAGACAATTGTGCATGTTTTCTGTTACAGTCAATAAGAGAACATGAAAGAGCCTGACCAGTGTGGCTCAGTGGTTGAGAGCTGACCTATTAACCAGGAGGTCACAGTTCAATTCCTGGTCAGGGCAAACGCCCAGGTTGTGGGCTCTATCCCCAGTGTGGGACATGTAGGAGGCAGCCAATCAATGATTCCCTCTCATCATTGATGTTTCTCTCTCTCTCTCTCCCTCTCCCTTCCTCTATGAAATCAATAAAAAATATATAAAAATTATCTTTATAAATATAAAAAATGAAGAGTTCAATACTTTTGATGTGATTTTTTTACTTATAAAAACTAAAAGACTCAAATTTTTAAAAAAATATAATAAAATGTCTAGGTAAATTTAATTGATATAAAAATAATTTATAACTAGGTCTTTTCTAATAGAAGTAGTGATAGGATTTTTAAAAATCTATTGAACACAATAGAAAATTCCATTTAACACAATATAAGACTGGAATGAACTTAAAAGACAAGTACCTGATTTTTATGAAGAAAGCAATATGGTTTTATTGAAGGGCGTAAAACAAAACCTGAATGAAGGAAAGGAACATACCATATTATTTGATAGAAATATATACTTTTACAACAATGTCATTTTCCCCAAAATGATATTAAAAATTCAATGTGATTCCAATTTGAAATCAGTTTTAGAGTTATGCTGTGACTTTAATACCAATGTGAAGGTTTTCCTTTGCTTGTTCTTTTTGTTTAGTTGTCATGAAAAGCTCATGCACAAGCAAGGCATGAGTAGAGGAAAGAACTGTCGGGTGCTGACAAGGTTGGCGAGTGATGGAGAGTGGACCTGACAAAACCCCAAGAGGCAGGAAAGTTTTCTGAAAATTGGCTCAACTTCTGCCATGTGCCATGTGGATCCAGTATCCAGGACAGGCCATGGGGAAGGGGCAGACTGGGTTGCCTCTAAAGGCCAAGCTCTTGGCCTCCAGGATCATCTATATTTGGTTAGTCCAGTGGAGTCTGGTCAGCTGTGGTAGAGACATAACTTTGTGATATACATTCAAGTGTTGTTCCCTCTGTGATCTTGTGAGAGGCTTCCAGTCTCTTGTCTGGCACTCTGACCAACTGCACTAGCCACACAAAAATTATTTTAAAAGAACAATGTGGGAATCTTCTATATTCTAAAAGGCAATATAGTTTCAAACTTCTAACAAACAAAACTGCAGATGGAGAAAGTAGCCAATCATAATGAGGATGTATTAAAGACACATTCAGATAAATACACGCTGAGAGACCTTCTTGCCAGTAGAACTATAATAAAGGGAATACTTAAGGAAGTTCTTCAGGCTGAAGGAAAACACCACCTATTGGAATGCACATGCACAGGAAAGAATAAAAACACAAAAATTGTAATTAATTTAAAAAAACAGCATTTTTCTGCTCTAAATTTATTTTAAAAACAACTTTTTATATTAAGCCAAAATATATGATATAACTGTCCCCAGGCAATAAAACATAACAATATATGTAGAGATCAATGAAATAAAAAAATTTAATATAAATACAATTAACAAAGTTGGTTTTTTTTTGTGGAAAAATTAACAAGACCAATAGACTCCTAACATAAATGTTTAAGAAAAGGGAAGGAGGGGAAAAGCTGGAAGAGAAAGAGATAGAGAGAGTGTGAAAGAACAATACTAGGAAATAAAAGTATTTCTTAGTGCAACTAGAGGTCCAGTGCATAAAATTCATGCATAGGTAGGGTCCATAGCCAGCTTCTGGCTGCTGGCTGCTGGCTGCTGGCTGCTGGCTGCAGGCCGGGGCCTCCCTTCCCTGGCTGACAGCTGCAGGCCAGGGCCTTCTTTGTTCTGTGCCGCCCCCTGGTGGTCAGCACACATCATAGCAAGTGATCGAACTCCCGGTCGAACTCCTGAGGGGACACTTTGCATATTAGGCTTTTAGATAGATAGATAGATAGATAGATAGATAGATAGATAGATAGATAGATGATAGATAGATTCTGCAGATCAGAAGAGGAAAGCCCAGAACGTGCAATGAAATAGAAACCAAAAAAGACTATGTTTTGAGAAAGATCTAGAACTAAGATTTTTGATAAGTTATCAACAGTGAAGTGATCCTTGTATATGGCAAAATAGAGCTTGTTGGGGTCCTGCAAAATGACCTTTTAGTAGAGTAAGCAGAGAAATGACAGACTGTAATTAGTTAAATAGTTGTATGGGTTGATAGTTTGAAAAAAAATTTATATGTAAGTAGCTCATTCATGAAGCTTGGGTTAGAATAGAAGAGAAGCATACAGTCTACCTGGAAAGGGATATACTGTCAGTATGCATTGTTTCATGTTTTCTTTGGAAAGCTAAATATGTTTTCACATCTTCAAGGAAACTGGCCTGCAGAACAATGGAGTATTATTTCCCCTGCTCTATAAAACATATGGAGATACATAAAATGACATCAGTTGTCTGAAAACCTTGCTGCAAAGAACCAATAATCTTGGTTAAATGTAAAATATAATGTTATTTTGTTTGTTTATGCTCATCCTTCTTTCAATAATAAGAGGACTCTTAAGGACTTACAATTGTAGCTTATTAATAATAGCATTCACATCGAGACTGACAGCCAATTAGTTAATGATCTGTTGAATTAAGAAAAACTACAATTTACATGTTGTAAACAAAATGAAAAGGGGGGGAAATACCATTAGTTAAGAGATAAAAAGATTAAAAATCTTGTAGGTAACTGACCTTTGTTTCAGATGAATGCATGTATGTACGTGCAGATATATTTAAGAGTGGTTAATGTATCTTGAAATCAATGGATAAAATGACCAAAATTATATAATTATGTTGTTTATTTTAGTAGGCAATCATTGCCAGTTTTAGTGCTTTGCCACTGCATCATGCCTTAGGCAAATACTCTCCATGTTCATGAATATTGGAGAGAGCAAGTCATAAATCTGTAAACTGAACATAAGCATCTTTCAAGCTGTCTGGCCTCTTGCAGTGTTTGCAAAGCTTAACATATATTTTAATCTGTGCACTGCTGTTTTTATTTGAAGCCTTCCATCTTTCTGTCCATCTTCCTGACTCCTGTCTTTCCATCGATCCATCATTTTTCCAATTAAGGGCGAGCTAGATGACAGACATGACAGGCACTCACTGTCCGATGCCACAGACTCTAAGTAGAAGTAATTACTGTGTGTGAAACTAAAGCAGTGCACCAATGCTACCGCCACAGGTCCCTGCGAAGGTGGCTTATTCGTCTGAGGAACAGGCATGGGGATAAAGTGAAGAGTGGCGAATACTGAAAGCAATCTGAGAAATTATTATTTGAGAGAATCCTTTTTATTTTTACCGCTGAAAGTAAAATGTATCTTTCTCTGGATTTATAATTGAGGAAATCATTTAATAATGGACACCGCTACACTCTGAACACGGCAGCCCTAGGGGGGGATTTTTTGAGAAAATGCTACAGGACTTATGTGCACAAATATCCTTGATTTTATCTTGTTATAGGACTTGACATTAGAAATAAAGAAACAATACCTTGCAGCTGAACCATGATAATATCTATTTATTCAGCTATAGGCAATAAGCGGATTGTGTATAAAATATTAGACAGGCATGTCCATATAATTTGTATGTATCACCAGAGAGAGAGAGAGAGAGAGAGAGAGAGAGAGAGAGGGAGGGAGCTCAAAAGGTATTTTTTTTCTCTTTGTAACTGTATTATAGAAAATTCTTAAACCAAGGTATTAATCTATGGCTCTTTAAAATGAAAACAGATTCAAAACAAAATATATCCTGATTATAGTGAACAATATAATCATATCAGAGTAGAATGTGAACAACCATTTTACTTGTCCTGGTGAGATATAATTCCTAATGTATTTTTGTAAAGAAGGCTGGAGATGCCACTTTTTACAATGATATAATAGCTGTCGTAATGCCAAGATTGTTGTCTTTAATACAGTTCAGCCTTAATTGGGGCCTGGGATTTCCTTGGGGAAATGACTGGTTGTGTTTGGGGCAGGAAATGTACAAGGTGAATCTAACACATACAAACAGAAATTGGCTGCTCACAAACTAAAAAGGTCATGTCAAAAAGTCCCAAGAATCAGTTTAAATAGAAGCGTATAGGCCAATGATAAGATAGTTGAAAATTAAAACAAACAAAAACAGACTATATTGTCGATTAAAACTCTTTAAATGTAGACAATGAGTTCATGAAGACACTCATAGAAGAAAAAAGTAGCATCAAAATGATAAAATCATTGGAGTTTGGTAAAGCATCAACTCATTACTCTGAAAATAGATAATGGTAAATAAAAATACAGATTACTATCTTTCTGGTAGAAACTGCATTTTAGGATAAATACCATTCAGGGTCACTGTTCTTAAAAATGGATTTTACATCATAAATGAAGAATAAATGATCATACTTAAATAACTTATTTTTTGAAATCTATGTTGAATTATCTTATGTAGGCAATAATCAAGTAAATATTTTAGACTTTACAGGCTATATGGAATTTGTTGCAACTACATAACTCTTCTGTTGTAGTATAAAAGCAGCCATGAGAAATACATAAATGAATTGGCCTGGCTGATTCCAATAAAACTTTATTTATAGGAACAGTCACTGGCAAGCCTTGTGTGGTTTGCTGACCACAATCTTTACCTTGTAGTGCGTTTGATTTTCAAGAGCTCCAGCTTTCTTTGGGCACTCAGTGGAGGCTAATGGCTAGCCTACATTTAACATAGGTATGCCTGTGAATTGTATTGGCAAGAACATCTCAATAATGGTAGCAGTTATGATTAGTGTTGAAAATCATCCAGTTCTATTTCTTTTCCATTATTTTTAAGTTAAGCATTATCATGTGACTTGTTATAGCTCATGAAATGTGAACAGAAATATATGGATTTTGAGCTGGAAATTTTGAAATTCAGATGCAACCTTTCCTTCTCCCTACTGTAATGGTTTGGAAATATGTTAAGACTGAGCTTCTATCACTCTAGATTCCTGAGTTATTAATAGGAAGCCTCTGCAACACAGTCATAAAAATGTTTCATTGGTTAGAAATACATTTAGGTTGTATCACACCAAGTAGATCCTGTGACTGTGAATTGTCATAGCATAATTTAATCCATCCTGCTTGATATTATAATAATAATTATGTAATTTAAAATTTTGAGTTAATTATAAATTATAATTTGCCAATATCTGAAGCAATGATTAAAGGAGTTCTTCATTAAAGGGCATGGATAAGCTTGCATCTGCATAGGTTTAGTGATAAAGCATTTTGGAAATCTAAGTCTTTCTGAAGCAGACATAAGCAATATGACACTGACTTTCTTGGCTCAGAGAGCTGGAACTTGATGTTTACTTGGAATACCATAAAACTATATTTATGCAATTCCTGTAATTTCTATTTAAATCCTGATCATATAGCATGAAAATTAAGTATTACAATGCATATATTATACTACTGACTTTAATACTGAGGCATATGATTTTCTTAAATAATGTAAGAAAATGAAAGATGAATCATTTTCCTTCCCTCTGCCTATTGAGAAAGATCATTCCAATTAAAAACCATAGTATTTTTTATTATAGCTCCATTTAACTTTATTCAGATATAACAAACTAATATATAAATCTAAAAACTTAATATAAATTCTTAAAAAATTAGGATGAAAGCATATGTTGTGTTGTGCATATTGCTGATTTATGCAGCTTGTTTCATTATTATGTATACTTGACTTTATAATATTTAACTTATAAAACATTATCATTAACATTAAAAATATATAAAATCCAAACCTAGTATTGAATATCCACAGTATACTAGCTGAGTCTCTGAGTTTTATGTATCTGATCAGTCTGTGAAACACAGCATTTGTCATCTTAGAATATGTGCAAAAAATGCTGAGAGTATCTTATTACATATTCTTTTCTACAGGTATAGATGAATAATAATGATAAGCTATAAACCCCAAAACTATATTTAATGGTTGATTAGAATAGGTTGAACATTGAGAGTGAAACATTTATTGATAAAAAATATCTGACTCATGTTGTGTTGGGGAATGAATGACAGAGGGAAGAAACTCCTGACAATCAATACTCACCAGGGAAAACAAACAGTGAATATCTTTGCAACCTTTGTCAACTCCTATTTGCTTTACATTTGCCATTGGTTTCAGTGAGCAGAGCCTGGGTTCCCACAAATCTCCACAGGGTTCTTCCACTTTGCTCTGCTCTGCATTTCTGCTGCTAACACATCTGCTTGAAATGTCAGCTATAATAAGTGTACATTTTTATTCTTAAGGAGATCTGCAAGTTGAGTGCAGGCAGCACCAAAGCAAATACCCAACACAATTTTAATACATTTTTCAAATCCCACTTTAGCAATATTTGTTCCTGAGATCCATGTATGTGACGTCTTAAAAAAAAGTCTTAAACATCTGCTTGAGACACTGATATGTTTTACTGACTCCAAGGATAACAGATGTGATAATCCAGGGTGAGTCATTCAGTGTCAGTTTAGTCAGAGGCTGGGAATATCAATGATGTTATGCTTTAATTCAAGTAAATATATTATCTGAGTTATTTTCTCTTAACACAGTATGTTTATTAATTTTTTTTTACAGTGCTTATGCATAGTTTATTTTTGTTTTTATTTTTCAACCTCCACTTATTTCCAAAGTTACTTAGGTCAATGCCTTTCCTCCCCAAACTCTTACATTGTGGGACTCTCCTGACCTTCTAAATGATCTTTTAAAATTTTGCATATATTAAGGTTCACTCTTTGTGCTATAAATCTCTATGGGTTTTAACAAATGCATAGTATGATGTATTCACCATGACAATATCAGTATAGCTTCACTGCCCTAAAATAAATTCCCTGTTCTTCACATATGTAACATTTCTCCGTCCGCAAATATCTGGTAACCACTGATTTTTAGAAATTATCTCTGTAGTTGTTTTCTTTATTATTGGAAGTATTACATATGTCCCCTTTTCCCCCCCACTGACCCCTTCTAGTCTGCCCCCTTCCCCCTCCCCAGGCCTTCACCACCCTATTGTCTGTGTCAATAGGTTATGCGTATATGCATCCAAGTTCTTTGGTTGATCTTTTCCTACCCACTCACCCACCTACCCCTGCCTTCCCTGTGAGGTTCTACAGTCTGTTCCAGGCTTCTATGTCTCTGGATCTATTTTGCTCATCAGTTTATTTTGTTCATTAGATTCCACATATGAGTGACTTGTGTTTTTGGCTTATTTTGCTTAGCATTGTCTCTGCACTTTTGCCCTTTCAGAATGCCATATAATTTTTCATTATTTATTTTTTTCAGACTGGCTTTTCCCCCTTAGCAATGTGTGTTTATCATTCATCTCTATCTTTTTGTGGCTTGAGGTCTCATTTCTTTTTATCACCAAATAACATCCCATTGTTGGGGTGTGCCACTCCTGTTTATCCACATTTATTGAAGGAGATACTGCTTGCTTCTGGTTTTTGACAATTATAAGTAAAGCTGCTACAAACATTTGCATGGGTGATTTTTTTCAGGTTTTTTTTTTATCATCTTTGATTTACTGTAGTTTGAAAAGGATATACTTACATGCAATCTTTTGGCATTTATGCTTCCTGGTGTTCTTTGAGCTCCCTGGATCTGTGATTTCCTAACCCACCCCACCGTTCTTTTGACATTGTTTCTGTAAAGGCTGACTCTGACTAATATGTAGCTTGTAGTTAAACAGCATGCTTGTGTAAGAATCCTAGGATCTAACTTCAGGAGATACAGACTCTCACCTTCAGTCATCTCAGCTCTGGGAGATTTGCTGACCTTCAACTCTAAAACCAGGATGACACACACCGGACCATTGATTATTGAATGTTTAGTCAGCTTTGAATACTTGGGTGTTGTGTATAATTCTTCCTATACATTTTTTGACTCCCTATGTTATAATTTTGATTTGTAATTTTGCACCTACTTATAAGAGATACTGATCTATAGCTTTCTTGTCCTGTCCTTATCTGGTTTTGGTATTGGGGTAATTCTGGTCTCATAGAATGCATAAGGAAGTGTTCCCTCTGCTTCTATTTTCTGGAGATTAAAGAGTTTGGGGACCAGCTTTCTTAAATATTTGGTAGAGTTCATCAGTGAAAAAAATCTGGGCTTAGTTTTTCTCTTCTGGAAGGAGTTTCTGTAATAGATATGGGCCTATTGAGATGATCTATTTCTCCTTATGTGAGTTTCGGTAGGTTGTGTATTTCAGGTGCTAGTCCAAATCTTTCAAATTTTCAAATTTGTGATCATGTATTTTTACATAATATCCTGTTACCTTCTTAAATGATGGCCCTTCCTTCATTTTCAATATTGGTAACTTATGTCTTCTTTCTATTTTTATTATTAACCTGGATAGAAGTTTATCAATTATATTATTATTTCAAAGAACCACCAATTGGATTTTATTGATTTTTTCATTTTCTCTATTGATTTTTCTCTATTTCTTATTTTACACTTTATTGATTTCTGCTTTAAGTAATTTCTTTCCTCCTTCTTTATTTAGGTTTATATTGCTCTTTTTTTTTACCTACTATCCTAGGTGAAAGCATACTTTTTTGGTTTTAGATCTTGACTCCTCTAATATGTGCATTGAATGCTATAAATTTCCTTCTAAACACTGCTTTCATGGCATCCCACAAATTTTGATAATTTGTATTTTTATTTTCATTAAGTTTAGATTATTTTTTTAAATATCTCTTGTCATTTCCTCTTTGACCCATTTGTTAATTTACAAGTGTACAAGTGTGTTGTTTAATCTCAGAACACTTGGGTGTTTTGCATCTGCTTTCTGTTATTGGTCTCTAATTCCATTTTGTTCTGAGAGCATACTTTAGATCAGTGGTTCTCAACCTTCTGGCCCTTTAAATACAGTTCCTCATGTTGTGACCCAACCATAAAATTATTTTCGTTGCTACTTCATAACTGTAATGTTGCTACTGTTATGAATCATAATGTAAATATCTGATATGCAGGATGGTCTTAGGCAACCCCTGTGAAAGGGTCATTCGACCTCCAAAGGGGTCACGACCCACAGATTGAGAACCACTGCTTTAGATGATTTCACTTATGTTAAATATATTGATGTGTGATTCATGTGATCTTTTCTTGGTGCATGTTCCATGTGAAATTGAGAAGAAAGTATGTTCTTTTGTTGGATAAGTATTCTATAAGAGTCAATTAGATCCAGTTGATTGATGGTGCTTCAGTTCAACTACTTCCTTACGGATTTTCTGTCAGCAAGACCTGTCAGTTACTGATAGAGGTCTGTTGAAGTCTCCAACTATAATAATAGAGTTGTTTATTTCATCTTGTCATCCTATCAGTTTTTGCCACACATATTTTGGTGCTTTGCTGTTAGGCATGCCCACATTAAGGATCGCTAAGTCTTCTTGGAAAAATGACCTCTTTTTCATTATGTACTGAACCTCATTATTTATGATAAATTTTTACTCCAAATCTAAAGAGTTCTTCTGTGGGGTTCCCCATGTTTTTATCTTCTCCGCATAGATTGTTCCCAACAGTTTTCCTTTAATATGGTTTTTTTTTTCTTTCTGAAAAAGCATATTTATGGTATGTTTAGTGATTCCTGGAGATTTAAACTGACATAGTTTGATCTCCTTTCCCTGTGTGTTTCCCTGGGTCTTTTCTACATGGATCTGAAACCTGGAGCTGCAGGTTCTGAATACTTTTGAGAGCAAGCATTTGTTATTTCTGGATCCCATGACCTGTACAGTGCTTTACTGTTCACATATCTCTTCTCATGTACCACTGGGCAGAAGTGGGACCAGCACGGGTCTGACACTGTGGAGTGGTTTGGCCACATCACTCACCTTCACAGGTTCTTGCAGGATTTCCTGCCGTGTAGAGTTAGTGAATATGTCATCTGGGAATTATTTATTTTGCTATTTCTTTTGGTCTGTTTGTTTTTTGTAAGAAGATTTGGTAATTTTAAAGAAATTGCTGTAGACTTGATCCTGTTGTTGGTGGCTCAGAAAAAATGGTTGATCCTTATTTATATTATTGTTATTTATTCTTCTAGAAAATTAAATTTATTATGTCTTTATATGGGAATGTATATAAACTCCTGGGTATATATCATATATTAATAAATCATATAATATTTTAGCTAGGCATTCTATATTATGTATTATATGATATGCATTGTTCACTATACAATATATTTCACAGAACCTATATTAAATAGTTTAAGTATGATTAATAGTTTCCAGTAACATTTTATACAATTCCTTGTTGACTTTATGATAATGAAATATATTTATTTACTCTCTCCCTCATTAGAACATAAGCCACTTGAGAATTGAAATTACATTTTATTACTCTTTATAAGACATGACTAAAAATTACTAGATATGTATTAGCAATTAAAATATAATTTAAAAAGTGTTATAATTCAAACTTGAAGCATTTTACTACTTAAGCATTGGTATTTTAAACATCCAACTTAACACTCAAGAATATATCTACAAAAATCAAGAAATCACTTTCTGGAAAAGTAAGCAGTAAAAAGAAATTATAGGAAATGCCATTGAAATCATATTGCAGAAAAATATTTACATTTCAAACATAAAGTTCCATAGTTATAACAATATTGTATATGTGTTCACAATATCATAATCATTGCTATATATAAGACTAAGTTTTCTAAAGAACTTCTAAAATAGTATATGATGCCAGCAGGTTGTTTAGTAGTTGAGCGTGGATCCATGAACCAGGAGGTCAGGGTTCAATTCCTGGTCATGGCACGTGCCCGGTTTATGGGCTCTATCTCCAGTGGGGGTGTGTGCAGGAGGCAGCCTATCAATGATTCTCTCTCATCATTAATGTTTCCATCTCTCTCTCCATTCTTCTCTCTGAAATCAATAAAAACATATTTAAAAAATAAAATATATGAGATCAAAATATCTAACCTTTTATGAAGTAATTTTTGCACACTTGCTTACTAAGATACAGTAGCAGAGCAAGTTTGACACTCATTGTCCTCTACAAAATTTCACTTTAAACACATTCTTGGGGTTGTGAGAAATGCATATTTTATTTAGTTATTGAAATATTTCTTTCCTGCATATCATCCTACACCCAATAAAATTATAAAATATTACCAGAACCTTCTGTAATGAAGTATAGATTTGGAAGATGATATTTTGGTAGAAAAAGCATCTTGTATCTTATACAGCTTTTTTCTTTATTCTTATCTATTACTAATGTTCTCTTTTTCTAATGTAGAAATAAATGTATAGTAAATCAGTCCCTTAAATCCTACAGTCTATATTAAATTATTTCCCTGTGGAAAACTATACTTATGTCAACAACTTTTGTGTGTTTCTTCACATCTTTGAAAGGGTCGATCAGATTTGACTTTTCAGTTTTATAGTTCCTCACCATTCTCTAGCTACCTTTTCCCCAGTATCACCCATATTATTCTAATATCGAGTGTTTGATAGAAACATTTACAAATAGACGTACCTTGAAAGTGTTCAAAAATGTACAAGTATTTTTGAAATTTACAGACTAAAAGATCTGTAGACAAGTCTTTCCCATTCTTGGAGACAAACCCTAGCATTTGTTCAACCATTTATTTGAGTTTCACTGCCCATTTCACATAAACAATCCATTTATCTTTCTCTGTGCAGTCTGTGAACAGGACTGCATTGCCAATTGACAGGTAGCACAGATTTCCCTGGTTAGCTGCCTCTTTGCTCTTTTTCCAGTGCTGTCACCAGAGAGAAATGACTCTAAGCCCTGGTAAAGAAAACACTTTCTGAAAAATAGTGCCATCCAGGTAGAAAGAACATAATACATAGACACATGCAAACCTCCATTTGACTTCTTTCTTCCCAATAGGACTTGTGCTTTGTCTGACCACACAACCATTCCAATTCGCACAGAAATTATTGAAAAAGAAAGAACTTTACAAGAGCCAAAATAATAGCCATTGGCTTCTGTATGTTATGCCGAAATGTCCAAGTAATATCAAAACAAATCCTAATAAAAGAAGAGCAACATTACCTCTAAGAGAGCCAGCAAGCCAAATAGAGACATCAACTTGAAAGAAAAGGCCTAGGGCCTATTTTGTTCAAAGCTTGCCTTTAAGGGAGTTTCTCTCTGTCTCTCTTACTTTCATTTCTCTCTCACACAGAGGTTTATCTTTCTATGAATGAGCACAGTGCTTCCTCTTCTGGTAGATTTTTATTTAGTATATCATTATAAGTGGTCAATAAGATATATTCCTACTTAAGACATTAAGAATGGTGAATTTACAAATGGGGCAGTTGGGCATTAGTTCTCCAAACAATTCCACCTAGAAAAAGCCTGTTAGTAAGTATAGCCTTGGTAATGGAAATGTCAGAGGTTCTTGCTACTCAGCATTGTTGTTGAAATGGAATTTTTGTAGAGGCCCATGGCTTGTGTTTGACACGAGTAAAATACCTCAATATACACAAGATAAATATTATATACAGACAATCCTCGGGTTACGTCAGACTCAACATACATTGTTTCGTGGTTACGTCGCCATCTCCCATTTATTTATAAAAAATAACAATGTTCCATCATTTTGATGTATGTACGTATGTGCTTTATGTTTTTTATTATTTTTTTTCCACAAGTAAAGGTCAGGAATTATTATCTTTCTTTTAATTTTTTTTTACTGTTTCACTTCATTACTGCTGTGTATGAGTTCCATGTGAGTGACGTAGGTGCTTATGTAGGTGGGTTCTGACTTACGGCGAAAATTGCATTACATTGCGCCGTAGGAATGGATCTCTGATGCAACCCGAGGACCTACTGTATGTGTCTAGGAATTATACCCTTGCTTCAAATTTTCCATTGATAATATTAAAAATGCAGGTGATTTAAGGTGATCACTTTATGCTTCATGTATGTATATAGAGCATCTGCAATGTAGTCTTTTGATAATGTGTCCTATTTTCCTGTACCTAACACTATCATAACATAAATATGTTATATATTAGGCAATGTATTATAGTTTTTTTTGCTTTGTTGAGTTTTAAGAAATTATAAAATTCTGTGAGACAAAGTTGGATTTCTTGTTTGCCATTAAGAGTTGATGGTAATTGACAAAACAGTGTTTATATTATAAACTAGAGGCCCAGTGCACAATATTCATGCACTGGTAAGTTCCCTAGCAGCTGCCAGCCAGGTATCTCTCCCTTCCCCCAGCCAGCCCTGCCCCCTGGTCGAACTCCCAGACAACTCCTGGTGGATAAATTGTCTCTTAAAACAAATATGAGATCAGAGGATTCTGCTTATAGTGAATAGTTAGTAAAACTCAGAGATTGCGAACTTGATAGCAGTTTTCATTTAGCAATGGATATTATTGAAATCCCCTGTGAAATGATTTGTAATGGATCTATTATTGAAGCTACCTTTGGAATAGTATATCTATAGATAATATTAAAATATATCTAAACATGAAATTCTTTGTCCAAAACAATGAGTACGTTCAAAAATTAAATGAAGACATTTTGGATATACTCGATGGAGATTTTCACACATATTTGAGTGATGATTCCATTGATTCAACAGATGATGCTGAAAAGGAAAATTTTGCCATCAAATTTCTTAATATTATTACTCCTTTGGGAATGCTGTGTCATAAATTAAAATTGAAAGTGGTGCAATCATCATGCTATTGAGAAATCTTAATAGTAAATGGGGTCTTTGTAATAGTACCAGATTTCTTATCAAAAGATTATGACCTAGCCCTAGCTGGTTTGGCTCAGTGGATAGAGTGTCGGCCTGCAGACTGAAGGGTCCCAGGTTTGATTCCGCTCAAGGGCACATGCCTGGGTTGCGGGCTCCATCCCCAGTGGGGGGTGTGCAGGAGGCAGCCGATCAATGATTCTCTCTCATCATTGATGTTTCTATCTCTCTCTTCCTTTCCCTTCCTCTCTAAAATCAATAAGAATACATTTAAAAAAATATATTATGACCTAACATTATCAAAGCTGAAGTATTAACGGGATCTGCAGAGGGAGAGGTTGTTCTGATTCCAAGAATTGATTTGTCCCCGTCTGACACTGGCCTCCCATTTAAATTAATTCAACGACAGTTTCCCGTAATGCCAGCATTTGCGATGATTATTAATAAATCACAAGGACAAACTCTAGACAGAGTAGG
>NW_005353967.1:284166-309858 GCF_000412655.1 Myotis brandtii | reverse complement strand
ATGTCATGTTTTTGTTGTTTTCATATCATGTTTTTGTTGTTTTTATATCATGCCTCTGTTGTTGTTATATCCTTTTGTTACTGTTTATTTACTAATAAATTTATATATTATTTTCATGTACATTTTACTAATTTCCTTTCATCTCTCATACTTCTATTATAGAGAAAGGGCAAATAGCAATATTAAAATATCTCTGCTAATTAATTCCCTTTAAAAAATATATATATTTTATTGACTTTTTACAGAGAGGAAGGGAGAGGGATAGAGAGTTAGAAACATCAATGAGAGAGAAACATCCATCAGCTGCCTCCTGCACACTCCCCACTGGGATGTGCCCGCAACCAAGGTACATGCCCTTGACCGGAATCGAACCCGGGACCCTTGAGTCCACAGGCCGATGCTCTATCCACTGAGCCAAACCAGTTAGGGCAATTAATTCCCTTTTAATGTGCATGAATTTCGTGCACCGGGCTACTAGTGCATTTATATTCTACTAGAGGCCCAGTGCATGAAATTTGCACATTGGTAGGGTCCCAAGCAGCTGCTGGCTACCAGCAAGGTACTCCCTCCCTTCTCCCAGCTGCCTGCCCCACTGCTGATGCCGCTGGTCACCGACTATGGGGCCTGATCACCCTGCTGCCACCCGGCTCACAGGTGCTAGGGGAGCAGGGCAGCAGCCCTGCCCACCACCACCGCCACTGGCCATCCTGTGATTAGATCGGCAGGGCATCAGGTCCCTGACCGGCTTCCTCAGCACCTGGGACCCTGGCAGCAGCAGGGCGATTGTATCAGCAGGGTGATGGGCCCCTGCCCGGCAACCAGTGACTCATACCTGCCTTGGCCTAGCATCACCCACTCACCTGCTCCACCATCCCACCCTTGTACCACTCTTGTCGGGACCCATTGGGGCCTGTAGCACCCCCACTCCCGCCTTCTACCAGTGCCACATTGCCAGTGCCCGCCATGTTCTGTGCCGTCCCCTGGTGGTCAGCACACATCATAGCAAGCGGTCGAACTCCTGGCACAACTCTCGGTGTAGGGGACAATTTGCATATTGGGCTTTTATTATATAGGATGCTTCTTAAAAATATTGAAAGCAGCTACTCTTAAGACAAGTAAAAGTATCTAATACTCCAGGAATATTCTTAGAGCAATGTAGCACAGTCACTCCAATACTTGAGTCCGTCTGCGGGATTTAATTTTGGTTTTGTCCATTATTAGATATGTCATCTTGGAAAACTCACACGACTTCTTAAAATATTAGCTTCTACATCTACACAATAGGTAAATCTAGGACTTTATTCCCAGATTATCGTGAAGGTTACGTATGACAGAATTCACAGATTATTAGAACAAATCTTAGGTGCATAGAAAACACATAATAAGTGGTAGTCAATTTGTGAGCTAGTTCCAGGCACTTATCTATCCTTCTAGGATCAAGGCAATCACCAAAGAGTACTAAAAGCTCTGTTACTTTTTTAAAAAAATATATTTTTATTGACTTCAGAGAGGAAGGGGGAGAGAGAGAGAAACATCAATGATGAGAATCATTGATCAGCTGCCTCCTGCATGGCTCCAGCTGCCACGCTGGGGATTGAGCCCACAACCAGAGCATGTGCCCTGACTGGGAATCAAACTGTGACCTCCCTGTTCATAGGTCGATGCTTAACCACTGACCCATGCTGGCTGGGCAGCTCTGTTACTTTTTAGAGCTCTAAAAAACAATGAGATTAGCTGAAGAGATACTATTACAATCTCTTGTCTTCCTATTTGGCATTGTTTCTTTGGCCCAGGAAAGTTAATTCTTTCCTAATGTGCACCTAACATACCTTGTTTGCCTTTTGAAAATTTATGCTGCTATTAAACATCAAAAATTGTGTCTCATGGAAATGCCTTTCTGGGAGGGTCTGCTGTTACTGTTGAATTATCTGTGTGTGCTATCATTAGGTGCAAAAGCTTTGAAGTAAGACCTCAAGCCAAAATCCTCACAGATGTTGCATGGAAATAAACTTCAAAAAGGATGCACAATGCTCATTCATAGACAGGTAAACATCTGTGTGAGAGAGAAGAAAGCATGAGAGGCAAAAACTCACTTAAAGGCTTAGCTTTGAACAAAACAGGCCCTAGGCCTTCTCTTTCAAATTGATGTCTCTATTTATACGGCTTCCTGCCTCTCTACCAGATAACCACTGCAGTCTCACTTTTTGAACTAATTTACATTGATCTCTTCCTTAGCTCCTACCGTTTCTTTTAAAGCGAGGTTTGTTTTCCCTAATGAGAATCAGCTGTGAGCAGGGGTGACCAAAAGAAAATACATCTCCTTTAGGAAGCTATGCCTCTGCTTAGGCTGATAATGTGGGGAAGAGAAGAGGCCAGTAATGCATAGAGGACCTGGAGTTTAAAATTGGAGATCCTGTAAATGCAATGTCTTTAGACTCACCATCTCTTTTTTATTAGGAAGGGATTGTATTCCAGATGCTAAGGCTGTGACATGAGGATAAACAATGATGTAAAAAAATGACCATTTTTGATAACTGTTGGGCGATGGATTAAACTCTTTATCTATAATAATAAAAGTGTAATATGCTAATTAGACCAGACATCCTTCCCGATGTCCTTCCAGATAACCTTCTGGATGAAGCCGGGGTTGCAAGGGAGACCTGGGTCCTGGGTGCGGGTGCCTGCCAGCGGCCGGAGGGAGACCCGGGTCCAGGGTGCCAGAGGGAAGCTGGTGCTGGCAGCTGGGGGAAGGAAGACCTACTCTTGCAAAAATTTTGTGCATGGAGCCTCTAGTTTTTAATAAGTGTACAACATTTAGATCAAGTTTTCCTTTAATAATTTTCTTTCTTATCAACTGATGCCTTTAGAAGTACTGACGCCATCCTAAAATGAAGAACAAGCAAACAAAACTACAAATTAGAAAGGGTCAGTCTGTCAGGATTATAGCTGATCTCTCAAAGCCTAAAGCTTACTCAAAAGCCCCAAATAATTTATCAAACAATGTTATCACTGGAGATGAACAGCCCAGTTCCTTTTGAGTTTTCAGGTCTCTTGTCTTCTTCTTATTAGTTTATTGTATGATTTATTTTTCAAAAGCAAGGATCTATCAGATTTGTGCCACTAAAGCTCTTCGCCAGTTTAATCTTCATTTATGCTTGAAGGCAGAGCAGCCTGCAGGAGGCTCCGCTTTATGAAATGTAAATTCTTTGCTCTTCCTGTACAAGCCAAGCTTCCCTTACCTCCAAGTGTTCTGGAACTGATCGATGGCAAGCCTGCCTCAAAAAGTTGTTTCTCTTCTCATCCTCGGTGAGAATATATCAATAAATAGGGAGAGATGATGACGCTACTGAGGCCTGCAAGCACAACCTCTCGTTTCAGCAGCTCAGCTGCTGTTACTCCTGGCTCAGCGGTTCCATTTTCGTTCTCAATGGATGCGTGGGGATTGCTTTGACAGCTAGCCCCAAAGGCAAAAGGCAGAAAGTTTCTTGCTTTTTAAGCCTGCTTTTACTGGCTCACCAGTTCAGCACAGTAGCAGCTCTAATGACAACTGGGGAGCTGGTAAAAGATTTCAAATAGCGCTGTCCTGAGTTAAAAGAAAACAAACTTATTAAGAGTATATCTTACTCTGAAGATAAAAGAAACTATCATATTTTTCTGGTTAACACTAATTATCTTTATATTACTATTACTACTACTACTATTATTATTATTATTGTATTATTTTTTCTTTAAAGCTTACGTGTTTTTAGTCAGAAAAATGTGGGTGAAAAAACCTGGTTTATCACTTATGAGCATTATGTCTGGGAAGATTAGAATAACCCTATAACCTCCTTGAAATGTATCTTGTCTGTTTATTAGTTTGAACTCAGCTATAAGTCATTTGAGATAATCTTATGCTGATTAAGTTTTTGTGATGCTGAAATAACAACATAATATATGCTCATGTTTAGCATTTTGGTAAACACTAAAGTAATCAAATAACTCAGCATGGATTGTTTTTGTCTTTTAACGAAATCCTTAAAACTCTTCTCTCTGCCAGGTTAAGTACATCTATCTCAAGAGCAGGGGGTTCCCTGACTTCTTTATCCCTATAGCTTTTGGTGTCTTTTATTGGCCATAATGAATTAAATCATGGCCCCCATAAAATATGACTATGCCCTAATATCCAGAACCGTGTAATATGATCTTGTGCAGCAAAATAGGTGATTAAGTTTACATTCAAAAGGAAAAACTCACCCTGGATTATCCAGGTGCGTCCTAAATGCAATCATGTTTATCTTGATGACAGAGAAACTGTTTTCAGGCAGACAGAAGTGGAGAGACACAAGCAGACAAGAGTTGAGTAGGCTGAGGACCCAGAGAGATTGGGGCAGTGCATCCACAAACCAGGGAACACTTGGAGTCACCAGAAGCTGGAGGTGGCAGAAACAGACACTCTGCTACAGCTTTTGGGAGGGAGTGCAGCAGCCCTGCCAACACCTTGATTTAGGACTTTTGGTCTCTATAACTGTGAGGTGATAAATTTCTATAGATTTAAGTCACTTAGTTTGTGATAATTTTTTTAGCAACTACAGGAAGCTAATACATTGCCATTTTATCACTTTGAGCATTCAATTTGTATTTTGGCAATCTTATCAGTAGACCGTTACGATGTTGATAGTTGAAATCACATCTTCTCTTTGTGTTAGACTTAGTACCTAGTATGATTCCTTACACATAGCAGGGACTAGAAACAAATTCCCAAGTGGATTAATGAATACCACTACCAGTGAGAGAATCATTCTGGACAAAACCCCTAAATACAATAATTTAGAATACTTTAGTGAAAAGTCAGCAAGTGTGACAAATTATCTAAAGATATAACTTTTGGGGAAAGGGTAAAATGAAACATGCATTTTTGCACTGAAAATGTTAAAAAGTGACATAGTAAATAACTGTGATTGACAAATCCACAAGGTGAATTGACACTCTGACAGGGATACTAACAGGATTTTTGTTTATTATGTTGCCTGTACTTCTGATTTCCAGTTCAAATTGTAAGGAGCTTGTAAGTTGTCACTCCCTTTCTTATAAGAAAAAAAAAAGATGAATAAACTGAAAATCAATAACTCTTTTCAGAGTTAACAGAGAATTGAAGCCATAAGGCAAACTACTGCCCCTGAAACTGGAGAGATGGGTGAATACAGAGTATCACATTTTTATTGGAAGGATACGCCCAGAAGTGGAACTGAAGCCCATCACTGGTCAAAGTAGGAACACAAACTATAATTGAAACATTGCTGGAGGTTCGGTGTGTGCTACCTTGAGAATTAAAATATCCATGTGGCCCCAGTCTGCCATGAGTTTACTTCCAGGAGCCCCACCAGACTCTCACTGTGAGAATTAGAGAAACATCCTCTTCTACTTCTGGAAGAGAGAGGGTTGGGAAAAGCACTTTTTTGAAATATACTCATGTATCTCTGTTCTCCTTAACAAGGCCTGTCCTCAAGGGGAACTGTTTCATCAGAGCCCAACTGTTTTGAATTGATGTAATCTACCTGGCAGAGGGGAAATACTCAACTCCAGTCCTCCAGCTCTTTGAAAGAGAAGAAAATGGTAGATGATATATTTGAATACATGTTTAGGAAATAGAAGTGTAATGAAAGAATAATAATTGTTTCAGCTGGTCAGGGAAGCTACCACCCAAAGAGACTGCTTAGGGGCAGCCTGGCCGTTCCCAAGTCAATTTGATACATAATTCAAGAAAGATTCAACACTGAGACCCAACGTAATTACCAATGGATGGGCTCCAGCAAAATTAATCAAAAACAGGAAAGCATGAAGGTCAAGAAACAAAGGATGGATCATAGTGGAGGAAGTCCTAGGTTGAAGATGAATGAGAGTCCAAGGAAGAAGATGTGCAGCAAGACTAGAGAGCAGCCCATCCAACCAGGAATACAAGAAACATCTACAAGAAAAATTAGGGCTAGGAAAAAGCCTAGTTCCAGGAGTAGAATAGATCTATTGGATAGTTTGGGAAAAACATAAAAATAGTTACAGAAAACAAAGCAATGGAAGCACTGAAATAGTTATTATCTCCAGGAAAACACAAGGGTGCACAGAAGGTAATTTAATTATGTGCATGACTGGGTCATTCAATGAACACACTTTACATAGTATCATTATTTTTCTCTATTAGTATATTTCTTTGTCAGTTTTATTAAGTACATGGAAGAAAATGAGAGCTATTTGTGTTTCAAATGGGTGAATTTGATTTTTTAAATATTCATAAAAATACATATACAGAGAGATTGTTAGTGATTAACAGATATATTGCTACCATTCTTCTGAACAATCTCAGAATTTCATAAACTTGTACTGGCTGAAAAACATTTCACATAAAGTGGTACTTTATGTAAATTTTGGCCGAGATGGTTTTGTTATTTTTGTGTATCCCCTCCCCCTCAGCAATATTGTCTGTTTAACATAATACAATCATGTGGTTTCTTCATTTCTCTTTATCCAATGTTGTTTCATTAATTTCTACTTAGCTCTCTCTTGCATCTTATTGTATTTTCCCCTCCTAATATCTCATCTCTTCTTCATATGTGGAACTGATTCCCTTCTAAAGAATACATAATGAATATGTTCATGGATGGAAATTAATTTGGATTATCACCACAAGAGCAGAGAGAGGCATTACTTCTAAAAGAGGAAAGGAAAATAGGAAAATGACATAGAAACATGCTTTCTGAACTACCTTTTGGTTAATCCTCTCTTCCATTATGGCATTTCTACTTTTTTCCCTTTCTTTATACACACATAGATTCTGTATCATTTCACATCCATTTTCTGATACATTACTATCTAACAAAGTACCATTTTTTTTTGTTCTATTAAACTGATTAGTTTATTTCTTATATCTCCTTGGGTCACTTTTTATCTGCTTCTGATGGGGAACAATAACAGTTCAAGAAACCCATCACTGTGCTCATAGTGTGGTTTTCCTTAGGCATACTTTGAAGTTCTCAGTTTAATATGGAAAACAATTATTCATATAAGAAATACACTTTGTTACATAAAAATGCAATCTCAAGTGTATAATATATTTTATCTTCAGACTTCTCAGTACAATCATGTAACATTTATAAAGATGTTACATATCAATGTTTCTTGTAGAATATAGTGTCCAAGAAGTTTTATATAAGTAACTAGAGGCCCGGTGCATGAAATTCGTGCACGGGGACAGGGGTTCCCCTCAGCCCAGCCTGCACCCTCTCCAATCCGGAATCCTTTGGGAGATGTCCAACTGCCGGTTTAGGCCCCCGTGGATTGGGCCTCAACCAGCAGTCGGACATCCCTCTCATAATCCTGGACTGCTGGCTCCTAATTGCTCACCTGCCTGCCTACCTGGTCGCCCCTAACTGCCCCCCTGCCTGCCGGCCTGACCACCCCTCACTGCCTCTGCGTGCTGGCCTGATCACCCCTAACTGTCCCCGCTGCCAGCCAGGTCACCCCCAACTTCCCCTTCCCTGCCAGCCCGGTCAGTCCTAACTGCCCCCCTGCTGGTCTGGTCACCCCTTACTACCCCCCCCCTGCAGGCCTGGTCACTCTCATCTGCCCCGCTCTGCCAGCCTGGTTGCCCTAACTGCTCCCCCTGCCAACCTGGTTGCCCCCAACTGCCCCACCTACTGGCCTAGTCATCCCCAATGCCCCCCTTGCCGGCCTGGTCACCCCTCATGGCCCCCCTGCCACCCTGGTCTCCCCACACATCCTGCTTGTTCAGTTGTTTGGTCGTCCCTTACTAACCCCCCTGCCAGCCTGGTCACCCCACACAGCCTGCTGTTCAGTTGTTTGGTCATCCCTCACTAACCCCACTGCCAGCCTGGTCGTAGGCAGCCATCTTTGTGAGGATGTGAGGGTTAATTTGCATATTAGCTTTTTATTATATAGAATAATCAGTTTATACTAATAACTGACAAATAAATATGTGCAACTATTCTCTGAGGCCTATATTACTGTATGCAATTTATATATAAGGAAATAATGACTTACATGAGTAGTTGTTCAAGATGATATAGTTAGTAAATAAAGGGTGTGCTAAAATTTAAACATATACATATTTAAACCCACATGTATTTAAATCAAAATTTAGTGTGTATACACACACACACATATTTATACAAAATAGTAATATATATTATAAATATTAATAGCTATTGGTGATAATCTATTATATTTCATAATAATTTACATTGTGTAATATTTACTTTATTTTGACTATATATTTCTTAGCCTCACAATAGCAGCCAAAAGGAAATAAAGAAGACAATTTTTCTATTAAAATAAAGTTGTTTTTTTTAATTCATGATGTGGAATTGAAAACTAAAATTCAAAAGAATCAATAATGTACATATAATAATGGATGGTACTGACTTCTCAAATTGTCAACATAAATATGTCAGCATAAGCCTGCAAAAGATTTAATTATATGTTCAAATAGACACAAGATCCCTACAAACAGTGGAAAGCATTTTCCCTGACAGGCCACCAAGTCCCTGTCATTGAGTTTTGCTCAATAGTCAAGGAAATGGTCATTAATTTGGTGACTTAAACTTTTAATTTTCTAGAGACATCAGAGTGAACACTGAGTGGCATGAGAATTTTGCACGCAATTTGTATTGCAAACAAAAACCAAACACTACAAAGCGACATAAAAATAGGGTTTGCATGAACTCAGACATTTAACATGCTCTTGATTGAGAATGTCCAACACTGTAAATATATAATTTTTCCCTTGTGGATGTACATATTTAATAAAATTTAATAAAAATCACAATGCATATTTTTATACCAACTTCAAAATTTTAAAACTAGTCTGGAAACGAAGTTTAGGATCATTTACCATTCCTCCACCTTCTATAGTCCATTGGCCCTGCTCTTCTTTATTGGGATTTCCAGTCTAGTGACATTTATACTTCCTCCCATCAACAGGGCTTTCCTTCTCCTCATTTATATCTCTCTCTTTTAAATCCTTTGGCTTCTGATTCCAACCTCTCACTTCCTAGTGCTTGATAAATTGGTTTGCTGTTTGTTTGTCTGTTTGTTTGTTTGTTGTTTTTTTACTATATCAGCCCAGTTACACTTACTTCTGGCCATATTTGTAACACTGCCTTCTCCAGGCTGTGCCAGCTCTGGGGTCATATAGAGAAAATCATAGAACCTGGCAGATGGGTATTACACTGCTCTATGCATACAATGATCTTTTGTTTTAGCATTCATATTGGCATAAAACCCACTGAAACAGGAATTTTTAGAGGTGAAATAGACAGGTTTTAGGAAATTTTAGAAATCAAGGGGACCATGGAAAAAGCATAGGGCTGCAGAGCAGCAGAAGGTATATTTCCATAGAATAGGGAAGCTGAAAAGCTGCAACAGGTACATTTCCATAGAATGAGGGAGCTTGGAACAGCAAAAGGTCTATATTTACAAAATAAAGAGAAGGAAGCCCTTCATCCAGAAGGAGAAGAAGAAAGCCCAAAGGGAATAGGAAAACAATAAGGAAAGGGGGGGGGGAGAACCTCACATGTCCCATGTGTGGTTCAACCTTTGAGCTCAGGAGTTACTATAGTAACCAGTCTAAGGGAATAGTGACCAATCAAAGGAGATATCAAGACACAAAGATCTGCAGCCTTTATAAGCCGAAGGGAAAAAGAACTCAGTGGGACCCTTTCCTCCTCCCCATGTGGGAGTTCATTCTGTGGGGCTCTTTCCCTCTCCCCACTTGGGAGTCTGTACTTGTTCTTTAATAAATTTCCACCTTTGCTATACTATCCTCTGTCTGTGGATTCATTTTTTGACTCTGGCAGACAAAGAATCCAAGTTCCAATTCCAAAAATTCTGCTACACCACAATCTATGGCATGAAATAATATGTAATCCCTATCAACTCCAACTTCTTTTGCGCTAGTATTGTTGCCCTTCCCTTAATTACTCAGGATAAATATGCCTCTTTCCTCATTAGACCTTCACACATGGTTTTCACTGTGCGTGACAGACGTTCCCATCGCTTTGAACACTTGCATAAAAGAATCCTACTCTTTACGCCTCAGTTTAAACATCCTCTGAGAGTCTTTACTCTACCTGCTCTTCGCTTTTATATATATGAGTTTCCAGAGTACGCAGGAGTCTTCCTCAGCTTACATTGCATAGTGACAGATATTTTGGCAGGCCATGATGCACTGCCAAATCTACTGCATAATCTACTTAGGAAAGTGGGAAGGATATTTACCTTAATTTCTGTATCTATGTATCCTCTCTCTCTTTCTCTCATTGAAGTTTTTTTTTTTAGCTGACTCTCACTGAAGTAACCATGAATTTAAAATTGTTCCCAAATGCATTTCTGGGTACGCGTAAGTATCATAGTTGGCTCCACTGCCATAACAAAATACTGCAGAATAGGTGGCTTAACCAACAGAAATGTGTTTTCTCATAGGAACGAATATTAATGTCTGTCAGGGCTCTATTTCAGGGAAGAGCCAGCTTCTTGGTTTGCAGATGTCCATCTTCTGGCTGTGTCTTCACAAGATAGAGAGAAAGAGAAAGAGAGGGAGAAGTGGGGGGAGGACAAGCTTTCTATTGTCTTTTCTGGTAAGAACAGTAATTCTATCATATCACGACCCCACTCTTAGGACATCTTTTAACCTTAATTAGCTCCTTGTAAACGCCATCTCCAAATATAGTCACATTGGTGGGTAGATGTGGGGCATGATTCAGTCCATAGCACTAAATATTGATGAGGTAGCTAAGTGGCTAAAGTACTGGCTTACTTTTCTATGATATTCTAAGTACATTAACTGTCCTTAAATTATTAACTGTGCATTAATCAAGCAGATTTATGGGTTTCAGCAAACTCACCCGAATTAGGAAGTGAAACTGAGATTTCCTATCTTTAGGGAAATTCTCAAGAAATCCATCCTTACCAACCTAGGAAGCATAGTGCTATACTTGTGTGTTCATTGGTTCTTGGAGATATCAAAGACTGAGAGAGAATGGGTATATTTGGAAGGGAACTTAAAACAATCAGAGAGGCAACAAGTCATAGTTTGGAGGTCTTTAATACCTGCCCCATTTCTATCATTTTTCTATACACATTATTTTCTTTAGGAAATATGTATTTTCTTGTTCTTATATAGGTGTGCTTTGCAACTATAATCTCAAGAGCCCATAATATAAGCTGGAGGATTTGTTTTACATTTTTTTCTTTTTAATATTTTATTTAAATTACAGTTTCCTCTAAACCTGCTGTAGCTGTAATCCTCCTCCCCCCCAAAAAATGATAGCTGTTTTCATTATCTCTCATTCCAAAATATATTATAATTTCCATTGCAATTTATTTTTAAATTTTGTATTGCTTAATTTCACACATTTGTGAATTTTCTAGTTATATCTTTAGTTTCCAGGATAATTCTATTATGGTCAAAGCGTATATACCACGTATGATTTAAAACCATGGGAATTTGGTAAGACTTGTTTTATGAAAAAACGAAAACAAAAACTAAAAAAACTAAACAAAACAAAATCTGACTGGTGTGGCTCAGTGGTTGAGCATCGACCTGTGAACCAGGAGGCCACACTTCAGTTCCTGATCAGGACACATGCCAGGGTTGCAGGCAGATCCCCAGTGGGGGGCATGCAGGAGGCAGCCAATCAATGATCTCTCTCATCATTGATGTTTCTATCTCTCTCTCCCTCTCCCTTCCTCTCTCTGAAATTGATAAAAAACATATTTACAAAGAAAAAGACTTGTTCTATGGCTTGTTATATAAAGCATATTATCTGTTTTGGTAAACAGTCTATGTACTCTTGAAAAGATTGTGTATACTATGAATGTTGGATGTAGTGTTACAAAAAAACCTTAGTTAACAATTATCTAGGTCAGTGGTCGGCAAACTGCGGCTCACGAGCCACATGCGGCTCTTTGGCCCCTTGAGTGTGGCCACGAAGTTTCAATCGCACTGTACGTGCGCGTGGTATTTTGTGGAAGAGCCACACTCGAGGGCCTGCAGTTTGCCGATCACTGATCTAGGTGATTTTAGATTTCTACAAAGGAGAATGAACCACCTTCATTGTCATTGTGCCCTTGGATTTCTTCAGATGGTAGCTGAATAGCCAACATTTTAGGTTATGTTTGGTAGTGATTCACATATTTGACAGTGGAGCAGACGTGAATTACTGAGTTGTTAGCAAAAATTAAAGCCTAATTCTTCAATGCTGCCATGGAAAAAGGATATTTAAAAAATATATTGTTCTTGGTTCTTAAATGCATGAATCAACTATTTAGAGAGAAGAAATCTATGCTAACAAATTTATAGAGCTAAACAAATGATGAGCTAGCCTGTAAATGGATTCCTATGAAACTCACTAAGTGCTGAGGAACAAACATATTCTAATGTTTGCTTTTTTTTTCTTGCTGCATTTCAATCATTTGAATATGTTTCCCAGCCACAAATGCAAAGAAGGACACTTTCTTATTGTAAAACAAACAAACAAAAATCCCTCTGAGATCATTTGATATGTCTATGAGAAACAGAGTTTTCATAATTACGCACATTTTGCTGGGGCTTCCAACGAGTTTCCAACATATAGCACCCTCCCTCATTTACTTAAAGAATAAATATAGAAGACTTGTTTTATTCTTATTAGAACATAAGCTGGAGGATTTGACTTAACCTGAGAGCCAATGAACTTCAGCGTTTGGCACTCTCAGCCTCCCAGTGAGGGACAGTCCTTTGCAGGAGGGGATGCAGTGCAGAGAAGAGCTGAAAATCCCATGTAGAAATAGCACTGGTCTTATTGTATTGTTTCACCAATCCTACAACCAGGCTTTGTAATGAACCACCCCCAAACTCAGTAGTTTCAAACAACACAGCTTTATTTTTCTTTCACAGATCTGTGTGTCAGTAGGGTGGCTCTGCCTCAAGCTACTGGCCATCTGGGCTTGGCTTCAGGCCGCAGTGGATTCCAGGTCTGCTGAAGGGCTTCACATGTGCTTTGTGCCAGCACCTCGCTGAGCATGCCTTTCTTATGACAGATCCGTGAAGCACAGAATGGAAACAAACAACACCTCTTAAAGCCTTGACTCAAAAACTGGCCTGCTTTTCTGCCCCTATTTTCTTCCCCAAAGCAAGTCATGTGGACATACACGAATCAGGGGGGATGGCGGACTATATAAAACAAATCACGTGAGGCATTAAAAGCTCACGTGGCAAAGAATGTGAATATAGAATATCAGTACAGGGAGAGAGTAGAAAACTGGAGATAATACTCCCACCCACACACAGCCTCGTTATTCTGCCTTAATTTAGCAATCAGACAAGAAAATGCACCTCATTAGTGGAGTGAGCAAAAGTCAGAGGCTCAGCATTAGTAATGTATCTTCCTTCACAGTTTAAAAATATTAGTAATAGAGTAGAAAATTTCCCTTTAAAAATGAGCACATAATTATAAGCATAACCAATGGACACAGACACCAGCCTAACCAATGGACACAGACACCAGGGGGATGAGGGCATGAGTGGGGGGGGCATTGGGGGGATAAGAACACATATGTAATACCTTTATCAATAAAGAAAAAAATTTAAAAAAGCAAAACAAAAACAAAAAACATGAGTACATAATTATGAGTGTAGTGAGTAAAGATAATAAAATCAGCATAAGAGCAAGTTAAATTTGAATAGGGTCTTTCCAGAAAGTCATGAAGGATTATCTGTATAATAAAAGCCTAAGCGACCGTTAAGGTGGAACGACCAGAATGACCAGAACGACCGGTTGCTATGATGTGCACTGACCACCAGGGGCAGATGCTCAATGCAGGACCTGCCCCCTGGTGATCAGTACGCTCCCACAGGGGGAGCGGCCATTCAACCAGAAGCCAGGCTCATGGCTGGAGAGTACAGTGGCAGCAGCGGGAGCCTCTCCTGCCTCTGCAACAGCGCTAAGGAGCAGAAAGCTGAGTGGTAAGGAGCAAGCAGGCAGGCAGTAGGAGTGAGGGATCCAGGACTGTGAGAGGGATGTCCGACTGCCAGCTTAGGTCCAACCCTCAGGGGGATAGGGCCTAAGCCGACAGGTGGACATCCCCCAAGGGGTCCCGGACTGCGAGAGGGCACGGACCGGGCTGAGGGACCCTCCTATTCCAGTGCATGAATTTCATGCACCAGGCCTCTAGGTTAATCTTAAAATGAGAGATAGTAACTTTAGATATTGATGATCACACACACTGTAATTTCTACAGACCATTCCCTTACAGCTTAAAGAAATTTACAGGAAATGGAACAAGGATGTCTTAGACCCCTATTCCTCCACTTTGAAGTTCTTACAGCACAGACATTTTGCTCCAAAATCCATGTTAGGACCAAGGACTGCTGTAGAATTTGGACTTTTGGCAAGAAAATATAATTCCAGGTTTCATTGTGTGAGAAATGAATTAATTATCTCATTTTGAAAAAACTGCTCATTTTACTATATAACTGGACAAAATACTGGAATGTGTATGGTTAGATTATTAGCTTGTCAACATAAGAAGATTCAAACCTGTAAATAATTTTTGTGAGTTTATTTGAGCCAAATTGTCGACAATTCCTGGGAAGCAAAATCTCAGCAAATTGAGATAATGCTCCAGAGAATGCCAGTTTTACACCTTATTTTATAGATTACAATCAAAAGAGAAGACTTGAGTGGGTTACATGAAATCCACTGGTGATAGATTAGGGAGGCAGGAGAGAGCAAAGTGAGAAAATCTCTGGGATTAGATAAAATGTAAAATGATAGCCGTACCCGGTTTGGCGTAGTGGGTAGAGTGTTGGCCTGTGGACTGAAGGGTCCCAGGTTTGTTTCCAGTCAAGGGCACATACCTCAGTTGCAAGCTTGATTCCTGGCCCTGGTCAGGCGAATGCAGGAGGCAACCTGTCAATGTGTCTCTCTCACATTGATGTTTCTCTCTGTCTTTCCACTCTCTCCACTCTCCCACTCTTCCCACCCTTCCACTCTCTCTAAAAATCAATGGAAAAATATCCTTGGGTGAGGATTAACAACAAAAAAGTAAAATGACAGACATATACATCTTTTACATAGGTGGGCGCAGGGTAGTTAACAGACAACAATTAACTCAATAACAATATTGGGATGTGTGGTCTCTGCTCTATTGTAGTACCTGTGCATTGAGGGGTCCAGGAAAAGGAAATTACTTTGACATTCCAAAGGTATGTTATCACAGATGCAAAAAGACAATAGACAGGATTAATTAAGGTAAAGATTGATGTGTGTCAGAGAAGATTCTAGCCTAGGACATGATTACATGCCATGAACTGCTTTTAGTTAACAAGTTTTAATTTCAAACCATCCTTTGTGGTTACTTTAGGTCTCTGAGTTTGTAAGGCCACCACACAGGCCTCCCCTGAGTCTGTCAAGTTAGCATGTGGCCCCTTTTCATCCATAGCTAAAACACATTTCAGGGATGACAGTTTTAAAAACTTAAATGAAGATAAAAGGGAGAAAAAGATAAATATAGAACATATTACCTTAAGTTTTTCTGAAATGTATTTTTGGAGCATATTTAAAAATAACTCCTGAAATGAATAATACTTTAAACTTATCTAAATAGAAGCAGAACAAAGAGCTTATTCCTGATTTAGAATCTTTGTTCATTTCTCTGCTTTAAAATTTTTCAAGGTTCCTTTGCTTTCAAAAAACTCACATAAAATTAATTGACTTTCTACAGCACCATTCACAAAACCATGCTTTTCACAAAGTAAGCAAAAGCTGCTGATTGTCCTTGATGAAGGTGAAATTTTGCCTGGAGCAACAGACTTTTGTTTTTAGTATATATTGTGCCAAAACATTTAAAGATTACAAGCTACTTTTGTTTTATTAAGGTATCCATATTCAATATTGATAATATTTTAAAGTTAATAATTACAACAGCAACAAAATATCAGTTGTTTTATTTAATATACTAACATTCACCATACTTCTCATGAAAGATTCAGGAGAGCTCATAAGACTTTCAGTCTAGCTGTGCGTAAGGTAAGTATTATATGTATATTATGTAATATATCTATAACAGTGAAGGATTCTTATATTTTATGTAAGCAATAAATTATTAACACTTGGTAGACTGAAAATTAAATAATCATATATAAATTCAAGGCAATAGAACCTGATAAGAAGGTAGGGCTATAATCCTAATAGGAAAATAAATTGAAAAATGCTTGGTTAATTCACAAGAAGAAAGAAAAGAGGGAAATGCAAGTGATTAAAAAAATAGTGAGTGATTCTTACTCAAAATCATGTATAAATCTCAATATGCTATACAGACTATAAGACGCAGGACAAAATCCATACAAATGAAGGTGTGTGTGTGTGTGTGTGTGTGTGTGTGTGTGTGTGTAGGACAAAAATAATGATTCATGGGGAAAAACACTACGGAAATGTTATTGCCTCCAGATGAAGAAATTGAGAAAAGGACCACAAGGAATCTTTCTGACATAAGAGAAATGTTCTATATATATTGATAGGATTGTAGGTTACAGGGATGAACTGTTCTTTGAACTATCAAATTTAAATATATAAATAAAAATAATACATAGTAGTATCAGTTAGCATTTCTAAAATATTTTTGTGAATTTCAAACTGAAAACATTAGTAGTAATTGTATTGGTTGTCTTTTATCACAAATGAAGCAGGAAGAAAGAGAACCAACTAGAATACCTACCCGTGTAGATCTGAATTGAAATTGTAGGTAACTGTATAAATTCATGATTATAAGTATAGATTTAGGTATAAATCTACACATATGGTTTTATATATTTGTGTATGTTTATATTTATGAACATAAAATTTATACATAAATGTATGTATGTATGTATGCGTGTTTGTTTGATTTTAGTGCTGTTTTATGAGAACACCTAGAAGCAATAACACACCAGTATCAGTGAGCACACCTGCATTCATGTCATTCTTTTTGTTTATTTTTAATCATGGGTAAAATTGGTATTCAACCTTATGCATATACATATTCCAGTTGTACAACATAATTAAATATTTCTATACACTACATAGTGATGGCAACTGTAAGTCTATTTACCACCAATCAATGCACAATGGATTCCTTCACTCATTTTGCACTACCCCAAACCCTGTCCCCTCTGGTAACCACTAATCTGTTCTTTGCATTTATGGCAAATTTATGGATTTTATTTGTTTTGTTTGCTAATTCGTTTTGTGTTTTTAGATTCCATATGCAAGTAATATCATAATGTGTTTGTCATTCTCCATCTTACATATTTCTCTTAGCATAATACTATCCATGTTATTGCAAATGGCAAATTTCATTCTCATTTATAGCTGAGTAGTATAACTCATTTCCAAAGACTGGATGGCTTAGATGACAAATATTTGTATCTCACAGATGTGGGAGCTAGAAATTCAGGATCAGTGTGCCAACACAATCGAGTTTTGGGTGAGGGCCCGTTTCCTGGTTTACAGAGGGCTCCTTTCCTAATTAACTCTGGAGGTGGGAGGGCCAATACCTGACAATGTGTTTTTACAAGCTCTCTAGGTGTTTCTGTTTTATCCTTAATTTTGAGAACCAATGTATTTGATGTTAATTCTGAGGATATATTGATTTTTTTCCCAAAAATAATAGTGTGTTTTCAAAGTATTTGACATAAAAAGGACTGATGAAAGCGCTGGTTGTTTTTTGTTGTTGTTGTTGTTGTTGTTTTTTTTAGGAAGATTAGGTTAGACCACTGATTGAGAATGAAGGAGAAGGGGGAGGATTCAGACACCTGTGAAATGCAATGTTATTTTTACAAGATATAAATTAAAGGAAAGAGGAAGGTATAGGTGAAACAAAAAGAGATGAAGTATTTGATTTATTAACTCCAGTTTCTCCAAGAATGTTCTACACCTTAAGAGAAATAATGGTGAAAGTGGACAGAAAGTCTGACAAAATCAGGTTTAATTTTTACTGGCTGTGGTGGGTTCTCAAGATCTTGTGATTCTGTTGTGCTAGTTATTCGCCACTGAAAGGAACATGAAATCCACTGGTGATAGATTAGGGAGGCAGGAGAGAGCAAAGTGAGAAAATCTCTGGGATTAGATAAAATGTAAAATGATAGCCGTACCCGGTTTGGCGTAGTGGGTAGAGTGTTGGCCTGTGTTGTTGTTGTTTTCTAGTAAGTTGTATGAGTTCTTATATAGTTTGGATATTAAACCTTTATCACAGGGGTGGGCACCTTTTTTCTTCCAAGGGCCATTGGATATTTATAACATCATTTGCTTAATATAATTTACCTAATATAAATTTATGTTGCTATGAAAAAAAAACTCCTAGGTTTATTGAATTTCAAGTCCCGCATGTGCTTACCTTGGCAGGGCCAGACCAAATGATTTTGAGGGTCTTATCCAACCTGCAGGCCAGATGTTCCCCACCCCTGCAGTTTATCAGATATGTGATTTGCAAATATTTTCTCTCATAGCATAGATTGCCTTTTCATTTTGTTGAACATTTATTTTGCTGGCAGAAGCTTTTTATTTTGATGTAGTCACACTTTTTTTTTTTACTTTATTGTTTTTGAGCTTTATTGTCATACTAAAAAAAAAATCACTGCCAAGTCTCATGTCAAAGAGATTTTTCTTCTAGGAGTTTAATAGTTTCAGGTCTTACATTTAAGTCTTACATTTAATCCATTTCAAGTGGTATAAGATAGGGGCCTAGTTTCATTCTTTTAAGTGTGAATATGCAATTTTCTAATCACTGTTTATTGAAGAGGTTGCATTTTCTCCATTGAATGTTTTTTTAATATGTTTTTATTTAGTTTAGAGAGAGAAAAAAAATCAATAAGCTGCCTCTCAGTAATCACAATCTTGTGTTGTCCTTTGTCCAAAATATGGAAATTATTATTTAATATACTTAGTCCTTGAAGTTGTTTACCATAGGAGGAAAATTCCAATAAAGTTCAAGTCCTCCTTTTTGAAATGTTATTTTTCTTAGATTTTTCAAGGAATTTTACAAACATTCTCCCAATGATAAAACCTTGGTGATAGTTTTAATTCCTTCTTTCAACACACCTCCAGCTTTATCTTTGTCTTTAACTCTCAACAACTCCCAATATGGCCTTTCTTCCACTCTTATTTTCCTAAAGTTCACTTTCCATTCTCCTCAAAACTTCTCTTAGAATTATAATAAAACAAAAATTACCTCTACAAAACCTATATGATTTAGCCCCAATCTAGCTTTTCTACCCCATATTTGCCAAACTATGTCCTTATTCCATAATATGTGTCTGTCCTTGATGTACTTTTGCCTGGAATATTCTTCTGTGAGATAACCCAATCAATATGGGACCCTTGTATCCATTTAGCATTAATTTCAAATACCACCTCCTCAGAGAGACATTCCTCCAAACAACTTATCAAAGTTCATCCCCTTTCAGCTGTCATTCTCTGTTGTTTATCTTACTGTACATTTTATTATAATTATATTATTATTTTCCTTATTATTGCCTGCATTCCATAGTACAAAGTAATCTCTATGAGGAAAGTGGGCTTATCTATCATATTCATTCTTGTATCCCCAGTACGTAGGACAGTCGCTGGCTCATCCACATTTATCTTCAAATTTTGACAATAAATTGCCTTAGACAAATCAGTTACAGAAAAACTTTACTGTCTCAATGCATTGAGGAAGAATACCTGCCAAAACAGCCATGGGACATCTCACCAAACAAATAAAAATGGATTATAGTATTTTAGGGAACAGTGAACTTAGAGTCTAACTTAATAAAGCAGTACTTTTCTGTGGTTCAAATAGAAGGGAAGAACAACATCAGGTCTCTACTGGAAATTCAACTCAAAATCCCGGTTTCTTGGAAATTACAGTGTGAAGATTGACTTGGGATTCTGAGCCCAGAAACCACTTACGCTAAGTTCTGATCCTGAGTTTCTAATCAAGACAGCATTTTGTTTTCAAAGTGACTTTGGTCCTTCAGTCAAGAATGGGATGTTTCATTCTTACAGATATAGTTTTAAAAATAAATGTGTTACATGATATTCTATTATTTTAGATAGCAAAAATTCTCAGTAAATTAGAAAGCATTTCTTTCTCAAAGATAAACAAATATGGAAATAGGGAATACTACAACATTTTGAGCTGCAGCATCCCTGTGAGAAATATGTCCTATTAAGATTGCAGCTGGCTGTATGTGTCTGTTAATACAGCCTGATAAATGTCTGGAAAGATTTTACTTTCTTTGTCTGAGTTCACTATTATTTTCTCATTATGGATAAGTAACATAATGAATATTATAATTCACAAAGGAAATTTTAAGTTTCTGGGCTGGTACTGTACTAGGACTATATAGACTTTAAAACTGAATTTCAACAGCATAAATAATAATAATAATATACATCTAGCCCTAACCGGTTTGGCTAAGTGGATAGAGCATCGGCCTGCGGACTGAAGGGTCCTAGGTTCGATTCCGGTCAAGGGCATGTACCTTGGTTGCGGGCACATCCCCAATAGGGAGTGTGCAGGAGGCTAAAATATATTTTTTAAAAAATAAAAAAATAAAAATAATAATATACATCTAAACATTGGTGAATGCAATATTTATGAAAATATAAACAGACTGAACATTTTAAAATTGATTCTGTTCAATACAAAAAATCTGTATACAATAGATCAAATTATATCAGTATTTATATATATACTAGAGGCCCGGTGTAGGGATTTGTGCACTGGTGGGGTCCCTTGGACTGGCCTGCAGGGATAGGGAAGAAACTGGCTCTCCAACATCCCCTGAAGGGTCCTGGAGTGCAAGAGCACACAGGCCAGGCTGAGGGACTCCACCGATGCAGGATCGGGCTGGGGAGGGACTGCAGGAGGGCTCCAAGGTGTGTCCGGTCCGTATTGCTCAGTCCCAATCGGGGCCAATCAGGGTTGATTGGGACATGTCGCCCAGTCCTGATTGGGGCTGATAGGGGCCAGCTGGCCTGGGAGGGATCGTGGAAGGGCTCCAGGGCATGTCCGGCCCATCTCACCCAGTCCTGATCAGCTGGACCCCAGCAGCAAGCTAACCTACTGGTCGGAGAGTCTTCCCCCTGGTGGTCATTGTGCATCATAGTGACCAGTCCAATGGTTGAACAAATGGTCATACACTTAGCATATTAGGCTTTTATTATATAGGATAAAGATTATATGAAAATAATAATATAGCTCTAGAAGAATTTGCTACCTTAAAAAGGATTGTTAGCCAACAAGTAATTAATACTCTTCCTTTTGTGAAAGACACAACAGCTATCAGAATAAGTATTATCTTCAGAATGTAAATATAATATACATATATTAAATATTCAAATATATTCAGGTATAGATTATATAGATGATGTTTTATATGGTTTGCTATGACAAATGGGCAATAAATGAGCCAGCATATACACTTAGATACACAAAATTAACTTTTTTCTACATCATTCTTCTTTATTCACTTTATATTTATTATTCTTATAATACATTTTGAATAGAAAAAAGAAAATTATATACTTACAACATTTAAAAATAAGTTGAATCTAAATTAATGATCTAAATCTCTAAGAGCATGTATAATTTTTTTTCTTATTTTTGCTTTCAGGTGTACACAGAATCACAGTAGGTAACAGTCAGATCCCTGTATTGCTGCTACCTTCTCTTCAGTGAATATCTTTTGTGCTTCTTTTCTAAAAGATTTTGTAAACAAAAATGGGAGTTCAGTGTCAAAGAGCCTAGGTTTATTCTTTTATTTATTCATATATCTATATTATTATTACTTATTCACTTTCTTTAAAGGCAATAAAAAAGCAATGACAAGAATAAAACACAAATAATAACCTGAAAACATGTGAAATGCTTTACATTATCTAAAATCCTGACAACAGCTCTACAAAATAGTGCTACTTGGCACATAATGATGCATGATATAGCCGTAAAGTACTAAATGCATTAATTTAAGAGCATGAGCAAACTGAGCCTAAATAAGTTTATTCACCAAACTTTTAAGTGTTACATTACATACAAGCTGTCAATTCTAAACACATTTCTATTGGTATCATTTTAAATCAGCATTTCTTTGCCAAAAGTTGCAAATAGTTTAAAATGGAAGCCTCAAACAATTTAAAGCTACTAAAGAACACACACACACACACACACACACACACATTTTTATTTCTTATTGCATATTTTTTTTCATAAAATCATTCTCTTTCTTCCAATCTTATTTATGTAAAAAAGTAAGAGTCAGATATAAATGTAAACTTAGCAGATTTATCATTGGCAGAATAGATTCCAGGGAGACTAAGAGTTGGGGAAACAATGCTATACCTAATAGAGAACCCTTATATTGGATTCATTTTGCCAAAGGCAGCACTGAACAGCCACATTTCTCTCCCAACAGGAGAAAATATCAAAGTGTGTGCATCTAGAGAGCAACCAGAGGGAGGAAATGCCTGGGTTAAAAATATACAGTTGCTGGTTTTGTTTTCATTTTTTGGTTTAACCAAAATCACGGCTCAGATTAATCACATCTTATAAGAAGAGAAAATAGAGAAATCAATTAGGTATTTTTCTGCCTATGAATGCTAAACATGGTCCAATCATATCTCAGTCTGTTGGCAATACTAAACTAAGCTGAACCCATGGAGTACAACATCAAGCTGCAACAACCATGAAGCACACCATCTGGAAATTTATTGAAGACATTATAGACCAGCTAATGCTGGCACATGCTACTCTGCCTGAGTTAAAAATAAAAGCCAATAATAGATGGAGACACAATACACCACAATTATTGCCAAGATTAAAATCCACAGGGTCAAAGACTAATTTCACACACTCAAACTCTACTAAACCATACAGGATAGGATATCAGTCAGTTTAAACTGTGGAGGTAAAAACAAACAAGGCAACAAACAACCCAAACCAATAAACAAGCAAGAAGACCCCGCCATCTCTGGTTTTAGTACCATGGCACCAAAGTTTAATAGCCTACTTTGGCTGGGCCAGGTACCTATTCTGTTCATTATATTTGCATCTTCAGCTCACTATTTCTCAGGATTCCCAGTTGATTTAGCAGCTGATGGTGTGAATGTATACCCAGTAAAATGTAGCTCTCTTCCCTCACCCACTTCTGAATCATTGAAGGAAAGCCAAAAGAGAGTCAATAGGAGCTAAAATATCAGGCTTATTTATGAAAGAGTTGTGGAAGAATATGGCTTAGGAGCATCACAAAAATGAGGTCTCTACCATGGAATGCCCACATTATATACACATTCCCAATGGCAGGTCACACTGGAGCATCTCTCACTTCACTCACAGCATGGATAGAACTGGAGTGCATTATGCTAAGTGAAATAAGCCAGTCAGAGAAAGATAAATATCACATGATCTCACTCATATGTGGGATATAGTGATCAACATAATTTGATGAACAAGAACAGATCCAGAGACAAATGGCAGGGGAGGGAGGGGGGTTAGAGAGCAACCAAAGGCTTATATGCAGGCATATTAGCATAACCAATGGACACAGACACTGGGGCAGTGAGGGCTTTCCTGGGGTGGGAATGGTTGTAGGGGTGGGGCAGGAGTCAAGTGGGGAAAAAGAAAACATATGTAAAACTTTAGATAATAAAAAAAAGTAAAAAAAAAAGACACTAAAATGGTAGCAAAAAAAAAGGAATTGCCTTTACCATCAAACTTAGGACAGACATCTGCCTACCCTGGTAGCACAGTGTACTTTTTCTCTGCATCCAGACTTACTCTAAAGGGAGGCAGAGGAGAAGTTTGAAGTTTCTAACCCCAAATTTACTAAAAAGAAAACTCACTCTTCTTGAACCAAGGTGTACTGTATAAAAAGAGTATTGAGAAGGAAAAAAAAAAAAAGAAGGAAAATAGGGCAGAGGAAAGGAGTCTATCTCTTTGGCATGTTATGTGCTTAATTCACTTTATTGAGTAAATTATAATATTGTTTTGACTTGTCACTTGAAAAGTCACACCCAAGGTATCCTATCTAATAAAGATGGAATATGCAAATTGACTATCACTTTGGGACAGAGATGGCGGCACCCACAGCCAATAAGGAGGGAATATGCAAATTGATGCAACAAAGATGGCGACGGCTGGGCCGGGATACTTGCATCATCGCCATGGAGATGATGCAGGCGTTCTGCCCCACCCCTGGCCGCTCCGGGCCTCTGGGCAGCGCCCGAAGGTGGAAGGCGGCTCCAGGCGGGAGCAAAGGCGGAAAGGCGGCTCTGGGCTGGAGCGAACGTGGTGCCAGCAGCCAGGGGAAGGAAGGCCTATCCTTGCATGAATCTTCGTGCATCGGGCCTCTAGTATTATAATTATGTATCCATTATTGATAAAAAAAAAAACTATGGAAGTAAATGTGTACTCATTAGCAGTTTCTAAAATAGCTCATAAACCTCTTCAGACACTAATATGGAAAAAAGAATATAGTACTATATTTTGAGGGGGTGAAAAGGCAACAATAAGATGCTTCCTTCAGGGGAAATGAAAAACTATTAGAGACAGCAAGGGTCAAAACCACTAAGATACCAGATATTAAAAATTATTTATCACTTGAACTTTCAGTAGCAAAATTCCATTTCCTGTAGATATAAAATATTTTTAATCAAAAAACTAATGTCCTGAGAATTAATTTGATTTATTCTGAAATCTCAGATTATTGGGCACATTTTTATAGTTTTTGAACCAGTATAAACTATATCAGATTTTTTTTAGATAAAATATATAGATATAAAAATTGTTCAGCTATACTATAAGGACTTAACTAGTTACCAGCCTATATTTCAGCCAAACTGCATCTGCATGCACTCATTTTTAAATTGTAACTTCTAATTGATATTGACTATATGTATGTATATTTGTGTGTGTGAGGTCACTTTAGGTCATTTTTGGATATATATTGGATATATATATATATATATATGGTCTGGATTGAATGGCTTACTGGTTTCTTTTGTGTTTTTTTTAAATCTATTTGGCCAGGCACCTCAGTGGGGACCCCCACCCTGAAGGGGTTGTGGCCAGCCTGGGTGAGGGGCTAAGGGCTGTTTTCAGGCTGGCCACACCCCCTTCAGGGTGGGGGTCCCCGCTGGGGTGCCTGGCCAGCCTGGGTGAGGGGCTAAGGGCTGTTTTCAGGCTGGCCACACCCCCTTCAGGGTGGGGGTCCCCGCTGGGGTGCCTGGCCAGCCTGGGTGAGGGGCTAAGGGCTGTTTTCAGGCTGGCCACACCCCCTTCAGGGTGGGGGTCCCCGCTGGGGTGCCTGGCCAGCCTGGGTGAGGGGCTAAGGGCTGTTTTCAGGCTGGCCACACCCCCTTCAGGGTGGGGGTCCCCGCTGGGGTGCCTGGCCAGCCTGGGTGAGGGGCTAAGGGCTGTTTTCAGGCTGGCTAAGCCGCGCAGTGGGGATCCTCACCCCATGAGGGTGTGGCCAGCCTGGGTGAGGGGCTTGTGGCTGTTTGTAGGCTGGCCAAGCCTCCCAGCGGGCCTCCTGCTTGCTCCAGGTCTGTGGCTGCCAGCCGCCATCTTGGTTGGGTTAATTTGCATATAGTCGCTCTGATTGGCTGGTGGGCATGGCTTGGGGCATAGCAAAGGTACGGT
>NW_005353967.1:246871-282993 GCF_000412655.1 Myotis brandtii | reverse complement strand
CCCTGTCATGCTGATCCCGGTGCCGGGAGCCTCGCTGCTCCGCTGATCCCAGTGCTGGGAGGCATATTATCCTTTTACTATATAGGATAGAGGCCTGGTGCATGGGTAGGGGCTGGCTGGTTTGCCCTGAAGGGTGTCCTGGCTCAGGGTGGGGGTCCCCACTGGGGTGCCTGGCCAGTCTGGGTGAGGGGCTGAGGGCTGTTTTCCGGCTGGCGAGTGACTAAAGCTTCCAACTGCTCCTTGTTTTCTTCTCTCTTTTTTTTTTTATTCTGGGCCAGCTTTAGCTCTGAGGCCTCGCTGCTGAAAACATGGATACAATGTTTCGGTCCGGCTGGGTTTCAGTCCGGCTGTTTTCTGGGGTTTTGTTTACCTTCTTATTTGCAACATAGTATATAGTTGCTTAGACTTGCAGATGAGAGGCCGGCAAGTGAGGCGGGGGACATTGGAGTCCGCAGCAAGCAAGCCTTCCTGCTTGCTTCAGTGCCTGGCTGCCGGCCGCCATCTTGGCTGACAGTTAATATTTGCATATTCACTGATTAGCCAATGAAAAGGGTAGCGGTCGTACGCCAATTACCATGTTTCTCTTTTATTAGTGTAGATAATAATTTTTGTTTAAAAACCACAGACAGTAAGAAGAATATCTTAATTCAAGACCAAGTGTATATGTATCTTTCCAACTCTGTCTCTATACCTATCAGTCTTTTCACATTTTATTTTTCATTTTAATGGAAGTATATATTGAAATTTACATACCAGAATTATACATATGTTTACTTAATACAGTTTTATATATAGCCCTGAGATAAAAAAAAACTGAAACTTATAGAATCCTGTAAGTCTCCTATCTCATCAAAAATTAAAAACTGACATTAATAACATAGGTTGGATTACCTGCTTTAATAGTTAATATTTCTGGAACTATATGGTATATACTTTTTTTTACTCCATTCACCCATGTTTTTGCTTCCCACCACTTGCCTCTGATAACTACCAATTTGTTCTTAATATATTCTCTGTATTTATTAGCTTGGCTTGTTTGTTTATTTGTTTATTTATATAACTAGAGGCCCGGTGCACAAAAATTTGTGCACTCGGGGGGTCCCTCAGCCCGGCCTATGCCCTCTTGCAGTCTGGGACCCCTCGGAGGATGTCCACCTGCTAGCTTAGGCCCGCTCCCTGGGGGATCAGGCCCAAACTGGCAGTCAGACATCCCTCTGGCAGCCCGGCAGCCCTCGGGGGATGTCGACTTACCAGCAGGGAGCAGACCTAAGTTGCAGTCGGACATCCTTAGTGCTGCTGAGGAGGCGGGAGAGGCTCCACCACCACCACTGTGCTGGCAGCCATCAGCCTGGCTTGTGGCTGAGCAGAGCTCCCCCTGTGGGAGTGCACTGACCACCAGGGGACAGCTCCTGCATTGAGCATATGCCCCCTGGTGGTCAGTGTGTGTCATAGTGACCAGTCATTCCCAGTCGTTCTGCTGTTAGGGTCAATTTGAATATTACCCTTTTATTATATGGGATAGAGGCCTGGTGCATGGGTGGGGGCCGGCTGGTTTGCCCTGAAGAGTGTCCCGGATCAGGGTGGGGGTCCCACTGGGGTGCCCGGCCAGCCTGGGTGAGGGGCTGATGGGTGTTTGCAGGCTGGTCACACCCCCTTCATGGTGGGGTTCCCCACTGGGGTGCCTGGCCAGCCTGGGTGAGGCACTATGGTTGTTTGCAGGCTCCGTGGCCATGGCCAGCTAAAAGCAGGTGTCTGGGATTTATTTACCTTCTATAATTGAAACTTTGTTGCTTTGAGTGGATCTCAGAGCTGGCCACGGCAGGCGGGAAGCTGGCTTCCTCCATCATTGGGGCAACCAAGCCTTCTGCTCGCTCCAGCTCTGTGGCTGCCTGCCGCCATCTTGGTTGGGTTAATTTGCATATAGTCGCTGTGATTGGCTGGTGGGAGTGGCTTAAGGCATAGCGAAGGTACGGTCAATTTGCATCTTTGTCTTTTATTAATGTAGATTCCACATATAAGAGTGATCATATGTTATTTGTCTTTTTTGACTTATATCACTTAGCTTCCTTTTTATGGCTGAATATAAATTCAGCCATATATGTATACTTTGTTTCCATACCTATATTTTAAATAATACTACAATTAACATATGGGTGCATATAGCTTTTCAGAGTTAATACTTTTGTTTTCTTCAGATAAATACCCAGAAGTGGAATTGCTGGATCATATTGTAGTTCTATTTTTAATTTTTTCAGGAACCTTCATGTTTTTCCATAGTGGCTGCACCAATTTATATTTCCACCATCAGTGTACAAGGTTTTCCTTTTTTACACATCCTTGTCAAAATTTGTTATTTCTTATTTATTTGAAAATAGCCATTCTAACAGGTATGAGATATTATCTCATTGTACTTTTATTTTGCATCTCCCTGATTATTGGTGATGTTGAACAAATTTCATGTACCGGTGGCCATCAGTATATTTTCTTTGGAAAAATGTCTATTTAGATCCTCTGCATATTTTTAAATCAGCTTGTTTGGCATTTTTTGATGTTGAGTTGTATGAGTTCTTCATGTATTCTGGGTATTTGTCACTTATCAGATATATGATTTGCAAATATTTTCTCCCATTTAGTTAGGTTGACTTTTCATTTTATTTTTGTTTCATTTTCTGTGCAGAAGTTATTTAGTTTGATGAAGTCCCACTTGTTTATTTTATTTTTTTACTTTTTTAAAATTTATTTATTTTTTTTTGCTTTTGGTGTCAGTTTCAAAATATCATGGCTAAGACCTATGTCAAGGACCTTAATGTCTGTTTTCTTGTAAGAGTTTCATGGTTTTAGTTCATATGTTCAAGACCTCAATCTGTTTTGAATTAATTTTGTGTATTGTGTAAGCTATTGTAGCATTTCAGTCTTTCGCATATGGTTGTCTAGTTTTTCCAACACCATTTATTGAAGAGACTGTTCTTTCCCCATTTTGGCTCCTCTGTCATAACTAGTTTACCATATAAGGGTGGGTTTATTTCTGGGCTCTCTATTCTTTTACATTAATCTATGTGTCTATGCCTGTTTTTTATGCGTATACTATACTGTTTTAATTATTATAGCTTTAAAATCTAGTTTGAAATCAGAGAGTACAATGCATTCAGCTTTGTTCTTTCTCAAAATTGTTTTGGCTATACTGGGTCTTTTGCTGTTTTTGACATGGTTTAAGATTATTTGTTCTATGTGAAAATGCCATTGACATTTTGTCTATAGATTGTTTTGCATAGTATAGACCTTTTAACTCTATTGATTATTTTAATCCATGAGCATGGAATAGAATATATTTTCTTTTCTTTTTTTGTCTGTTCTTTAATTTCTTTTTTTAATGTCACAGTTTTCAATGATCAGGTCTTTACTTCCTTGGTAGAATCTATTTCTAGGTATTTTATTATTTTGATACACTGTAAGTGGTATTGTTTTCTTAATTTCTCTTTTGCTAATTTGTTATTAGTGTATAGAAACACAACAGATTTTTGCATATTGATTTTGCATTACGCAAATTTACTGAATTTGTTTATTAGTTCTAACAGTTTTTTGATGGAGTCTTTTGGGATTTCTATAGGTACTATCACATCAACTGCATATTATATAAGACCATCGGTCTCCCTTGATAAAACCTTCAAGTGTTTTCCATTCTAGTTTATACATACTACTAGTGACCCAGTGCACAAAATTCGTGCACATTAAAAGGGGATTAAATATAGGAAATATTTTAATATCGCTATTTGCCCTTTCTCTATAATAGAAGTGTCAGAGATGTAAGGAAATTAGTAAAATGTATATAAAAATCTTCCTCCTGTCAGAGTCTGGGACACGCCACGGGACCCAGAGTCAAGTCCCTGCCCACACATGTGCACTTCAAAATTGCATGAGATCCAGACCTGGCCATCCCCACCCCCATTGGATGAGATGCAGACCTGGCTGGCCCCACCCCTGTCAAGCCCTGTCAGGCAGGGGAAGCAGCCTCAGGTTTCCTGGGTGGGCATCTGGCAGGGGGCACAGCCTCAGGGCCCCTGTCAAGCCCTGCCAGGTGAGGGGTGCAGCCTCAGGTCCCCGGTGCACCTTCAGGTCCCTTGGCCCGGTGCCTGGGTGGGGGACGCAGCCTGAGGTCCCCTGGCCCAGCACCAGTGTGGGGGGCATGGCCTGAGGTCCCCCAGCTCAGCATTTGGGTGGCAGGTGTAGCGTGAGGTCCCCTGTCAAGCCCTTGCCAGGCAGAGGGGTGTGGCCTGAGGTCCCCCAGCCCAGTGTTGGGGTGGGGGGGTGCAGCCTGAGTTCTCCCATCAAGCCCCGCCGGGCAGGGGGTGCAGCCTCAGGTCCCCAGCCCAGGCCTGGTGCCACACAGCCTCAGGTCCCTGCTGATCACTCATTACGGCTCATTACATGAACCCTGCCTCTGCTGTGGGCGCAGCCATCTTGTGTTATGGGAACCCTGCCTCCACTGTGGTGCAGCCATCTTGTGATGGTGTGATGGAGCGAGGGTCAATTTGCATATCATCTCTTTATTATATAGGATACCATAAACTCTTTTCCATAATCAATGCAGCTCTGCAAAACTGTTTCTACCTATTTCTGCAGCCTCCTCTTATGCTACACTTTCCCTTGTTAGCATCCTCTTGGTGATGTTTCTGCATTCTTTATTTTGTCTTCTTTCTAATTAAGAGACTCGCTGCTCCTCCCTGCAAGCCTCAGTCTTCACAGGCTCAGCTGCCTGCCTGCCTGATCACCCCTAACTGCTCCCCTGGTGGCCTGATTGCCCCTAACCGCCTCTGCCTCATCCCACACCAGGGACCTAGGATTCCCACCTCCAGCCAGTCGCAGGCACCCGGGACCTGGGCCTCCCTCCCTCTGGCAGACCACAGGCACCCAGGCCCTGGGCCGGCTTCGCCTGGCCTGGCCGCAGCCACAGGGGACCGAGGGCAGGCGACATTGCTTGGGCCACAGGAGCAGGCACCTGGGACCGAGGGGTGGGTGGCTTATCCCTCGCCTGGGCGGCAGGTGCAGGCGCAGCCGCTGGTGCCTGGGACCACGGGGCAGGCGGCTTGTCCCTCTCCCAGGTCACAGGCACAGACGCAGGAGCAGCCGCTGGCACCTGGTTCCGCGGGGTGGGCAGCTTGTCCGTCTCCCGGGCCGCAGCCTGGCTGGTTCCCATTCCTCTCTCGCAAGCTCATTTGTGCCTGGCTGCTCCCCATTCCTCTCTCCCCAGTGTTGAGTGTCTGAGCCGTTACAGCATGAGGGCGTGATGACCATTTGCATATTAGCTCTTCATTATATAGGATTTCACAAGCATATGAGATGAGAATTTAGTGTCTGCATAAATGAAACAGGAAAGTATTGAACAATATATAGCTGATTTCCTGATAGTTTTACTATATACCTTGAAATTGAGAGTGTACATTCGTGCTTCCATCTGGAGAAGGATCAAAGACAAACCCAGTGGAATACTGAACAAAAAGTAATTGTGAATAAAGGACAATTTAAAGAAAGGTAAGTGAGATTGCATGGGAGGTCATCACCTACTTGTGCATTTGACAGGCCAGAAGAGAGTACTGGCAGATGATTCCATGACAAGCTTTATACACGCTTTGATGACATGCTTTTATACATGCATCCTAGCAGGAGGTCAGTAGATTTCCTAACCTGACAGCTCTTGAGTGGGAGACTGCTGGAAAACATAGCACATGGGGAAGGAAAAACCTTTCCTCCACCTGCAAGGTTCATTCAGCTGATCTGACAATAAAATCCACATGAGACAGATTAATGAGAGAAAAGAACCAAATTTAATACATATATACACATGGAAACCATGAGAAAGTCAGATACCCACATATAGGGTGATCCAAAAAATGTATACACACTTTGAATGATTATAAAGTCAGTGTTTATTAACTTACAGTCCTTTTTGAAAATGTAAAAGAACCTCCAGAATGAATCATATATTTTGGTCAGGGCCTGTTTTCAAACTGTTCACCTTTCTTGTCTAGGAACTGCTGATAACGTGAAGCAATAGTATCGCAAACATGAACAGTCATTCCGTTGGTATTTGTGTGCCCTCTATTCGTCAACCGTTTCCAGTTTTGTACCTTAAACTTTATCTTTTATGTGGCCCCATAAATAAGTCTGGTGGATACATTCTCTTTGTTCAAAGCTTAGTCTGGCTTCACCCATTATTTCAAATCAGTTAAACCTGAAAATGAGTGAAAACTAAGTGAGTTATCAGCCGTTAAAATGTGTATACACTTTTTGGGAAACCCTGTGAATAATTATAAAGGCAGTGTTTGAACTTCAATTGCATTTTCAAACTTCCAGTAGCCCTTTAGGATAAATTTCCTTAGTTAAAGCTTAGTCTGGGTGAAAGAGAAAGAAACATCAATTGAGCCATCAGCTGTTAGAGTGAGCATATATGTTTTTGGAGACTCTGTTCATAATCAGCTCAAAGACAGAAATAGAAAATGAGGTAGATTTGACATTCTGAGCTAAGAATCACCTTGGGGATTCAAATGGGAGATAAACCACTGCAGAATAGGTCAAAAAGGTTACCTCTGAAAATCTCTTATGATGGGAAAATCCCTTAATTCAAATTCTTCTAGGCAGTTAAAGAGGCGGGGGTGGGAGTTGAGGTTGGGCAGAAGTTTCTCTTGAACCCACAGGGTCTAGGTTGCCTTTAGCTCCATATAATCTGCATACACCCTTAGCTGGTTTGGTTCAGTGGATACAGCGTCTGCCCACAACTGAAGGGTACCGGGTTTGATTGTGGCCAAGGGTACATACTGTGGTTGCAGGCTTGATCCCTGGCCCTGGCCTAGGTGTGTGCAGGAGGCAACCAATGGAGGTGTCTCTCTCACATCCTGTTTCTCTCTCTCTGTCTCTCCCCCTCTCTATCACTCTCTCTAAAAAATCAATATAAAAACATTCTCAGGTGAGGATTAACAAAACAAAACAAAACAAAACAAATAATCTGCATACCACAGAGGCACATCTTGGGGTGACTGTTTCTGAACCCCCTACAGCTATAACCAATGCAACAACTTTTCGTGGTTACACAAGATTATATGGATTAAGAAATGGCTGAAAAAATATAAATAATCTTACTTTTAGTTAGTTGCATTACAAAATGCATGTGATTAATAGGCCCATTTTTGTATGCTTAATATATTTACTCATTTATTTCAAGATTACTTGGTTCCTAATAAAATACTATTCATCCACCAAATATGAAAAAAAATATTAAACAATCCTTAACTTTATAATTGAGGAAAGCTAAATATAAAATATTTCTTAAAAATATATACAGTAATAATCTTTACTTAATCTTTCTGTTGAAAATGAGAACCATTATGCAATGTTATTTAGCCATTTGTCCAAGATGACTATATGCCACACCTAGAATTATAGGGCTGTCAGTTTGAAATCTTCTAGTGGCTTAATGCTAACTGTCCTCTTCTAGCTCCACAGTAACCAGGTTACACTGCTTTGAAGTAGTAAATGTGCTGCTTGATACCCAAATACATACAGAATTGCTGCCAAAGGCATAGCATCTACCAATGAATTTCAGTGGTGCTGGCCAGAAAATGTCAGGGAAGGTCAAATACAAGGCTTTAACTTGAGAGCCTTGATACTGATCGCTAACAGAAGTTGGCTGGAGACAATGTTTTTAAGCCACAGATTTTTCAGGTGGATTAGCAAAATAAAGGTGACAATATGAATTTTGTAGAAATCTAAATAAAGGCAAGGTATAGGCAGTAAACTAATCCAGCAATCAGAAGACCTGGATCTAGGCTGAGATTTCCAGTGTGAAACTTTGGGGGAAATACATTTGCCTGTTAATTTATTTACAGAGAGTTTGATTTTAAATGTGGAATGAGAGAGAATAGAACCTACCATAACATGCAAATATAGTTAGATATTACTTACAGATGGGAAAACAGGCTTAAAGAAATACAGTCTTTTGTACAAATTAGTACAAAACAGGGTGGGGGGAGGGGGGTCTGGTAATTAACCCAGGCCATTGGAAACCATATAGAGCCCACAAGCATTATTAACCTTTTATACAACATTGTATTTGCTCCAAACTGATAAGCAATGTAGGGTCAAGTAGTGGAGGTGGAGACAAATCAAAACAAATAAGCCATCTCAAATGCGCCTCTTCCTTCCATTCTCACAAGTAACCTAATTCTCTGGTTATCTTCTCACTGTCCAGGGCCATCCATTCTGCTGCCAGGGCATGGCTCCCTGCTCCAGATTGTCTCTCCACTCACGCTGGTCAATGCCATCTCATGTTCTTCTCCCCCACAGTAAATAGTAATAGCTCACAGTGAATCTTTAAAAAATGTTTTGCAATCACTTTTATTTCAGGGTTGTACAATGAATTAAGGTTTATCATGAATTCTTCGACACTCTTCCACTGAAAAGACCTCTCCCTTAAATACAGGCGAACTCTGTGACTGGGTTCATTCATAGACTATGGAGGAAATGATGCAGTTCCATCGTCTGGGGCCTGGCTGCTTTCACTTTCTGTCTTTTTAAATATACATCCTTAGACCCCAGCTATCATGCAATGAGAAGGCCAGGATGCATGAGGAGGCCACATGAGGAAAATGCATTTTGCCACTCTAGCTGAGCTCCCAGCCAACACACAGTCACCTCAACAATGTGAGTGAGACACCTGGGTATCCTGCCAAATCAACACAATAAACAGATAAGCATACAATGAACAATTTAATTTTCAGGGAACACAGTATTAACAACCATATCCTCCTGTTGTTTCTAAGAAAACATTCAATCTGAGTGTCTTTGTATTTATACTATTTATATTTCTCATGTTAAAATAAGTTGTTTTAAAAATAGCACTTAGTGTTCTAATTTCCCTAATTTAATGTCTGGAACCTGCCCACTCAACAACTATGTAAATACCAAATTATTCCATCTTATTGTTATCGCCTCATTAATTTTCTGCAGGTTAAATGCATTTTAGAAGATACTTTCAAGTTTCATAATATGTCACCAATTTTCTAGCTCTTATTTAATACAAGCAATTTAATCAAAATGAAATATGGCTTAGAAAATAAAATAGCTGCAGTGTATGAAATACATACTTTTAAAAAAAAATCTTTATTGTTGAAATTATTATATTGGTTCCCTTCCCCGACCCCCCATTGACCCATTTTAGCCTACCCCTGCCCCTGCCCCAGGCCTTCACTACATTGTTGTCTGTGTCCATGGGTTATACATATATGCATACAAGTTCTTTGGTTGATCTCTTCCCACCCATCCACCCACCTCTGCCTTCCTTCTGAGAATATCATTTAACACTTACTATTTGTGGAACATTACATTAAGTCTTACAACTGGTGTATTGTATAAAAGGTGAAGACCCAGGAGATGTGTGCCCATCTTTTCCATTCTGTCTGACTGAACTCCATCACCCGGTTTCTCTTGCCATCCCTTTTCCGGTTGGGTTTAGCTAGTGGGAGGAAATGAGAGAGACAGATGGAGGCATTTCATTCATATCTTTCCCACTGCAAGGCCACCAATTTGTTATTTTCTGTATTCTTCCACAAATACCCTTTCATTACTGCTATCCTCCTCAACGCCTTTCCTCTTAAACTTGGCTTTCCTCACATAATTTCCTCTCCTTGCCCTCCCTGGTGGAGGAAGCCTTCTTTCTCTTGCTCTCCGTTGCTACCTTATCATCATTTTCTGTCGCCTTACCCCTGCCCACAACTCTGCACAGTCGCTGTTCATTAAATTCCCCTCATGATCCAAGGTGATTCTGTTTTCTCTCTCTTACCACAATTAGTAAATATGCCACAACTCAAAAAATAATTGTAAAGAGGATTATTGGGAAAATTGCACCTAATATTAAGAGTTTGCTGAGGAAAGAGCAACATTTATGAGATGAGAGATGGAGTAGTATTCATGAAGTGACATATCAACTGGGCATTGGACCTCAACTGGATTTCCCAATAGCTATTTAAAATTATATTAACTTTTTGAGGATGCCAGAAATAATCTTTTCCTTGCAATTATTTATAATTTCATTATCTATATTTTCATACAGAAATGTGGATTAGTTTTGTTTGGTATTGGACTTTATATTTTAAACTTTTTTTTTTTTTTGCCAACATATTTCTTTTGTGTGAGCAGTCTTCAGTTATAACCTTTATGGCTAAGAGCTATGTGTTTTCCCCCAAAATATTTTTTGCCATTATTAGAAGTTCTGTTATGGGTGTTATTATACATATATTAAATTTGATGTGTAGCTAGGAGTGAAATTGCTCACTTAGAGAGCATGTGCACCTTTAGTTGTATGATTGTTAAATAAAATGGTTGTATTGATCCATATGGATGATATTTCACATCATCATCAGTATGTTAATGTTTGCCATACAGTTGAAATATGGTAATACTTGCTTTGTTAGCTCAATATAGTTCTGTGTCTTTAAAAAGATTTATTGAGACTTATGGATAAATATCCACCAATAGGTCTAACTCAGATGTGATTCAAATGTAAATTAAATAAGGAAATCTTTTTTTTGCTTTATACAGAAAGATATCAAAAACTCATACATGTGAAATGAAAAGAAAAAAAGCAATTGAAAAGGGATTAAGTTGATAAATGTCCATTTTTTAATAGCAAAAATCTGAAGCACTCACCTAAATATATATATACTCCTTAGAATGTACTGTATTACATACAATAGCTAAAAATTTTACAATATGTAATCCAAATATTTTTAGTGCACCAAGGGCCTATTATTTGTTATTATTATTTCTCCATAACTATAATACTCCTCACTTTTATACCATGTGTCTGGAGCTATGAGAATATGTGTATGTGCCTGATGATTTCAAAATGGATTTACTTTTTATTAAATAATGTAAAGAGTTTCCTTGGCATTTTCCACGTAGTTTCTTACCTTTATGCATAAAACAAGCCACATTAATTTTCATCTGTAGTAGAGAAAAAAGCTATTGTAGACATGCTTAGTGAATAGACTCATATTCTAAGAACAACCTCATTCTCTGGCTTTTGCCAGCCTTCCCCTTCTCTGCAGGGTTCAACAGGCTGCCTTCCACACTCTGACCCTACTTTCCCAACCCCTGGACCCTGCCCTGAGGTGCTGGGAAGTCATTCCACCTAGACAACAGTGGTGCTTGGTCACTTTTAGGAGCAAAGGACAAGCTATAGGAGTCACTGGTGCTGTCGGAGTGACAAAACTTCCACTTGGCTTCTGTCTAATTTCTGAGCATTAGTCAGAAGCAAGTGGAAGTTTTATTACAATGATAAAACTGCAGACCATTTTACAACGTGCTTCTTTTTCATTCCTTTTAAGCAAGATGGCAACCTTTACCAATCATTCTCCCTATTATACAAGTTTAAGTAACTGTGACCCCCCCTCTCCCACCTCCATCCCAAACAGGACAATGTGGCTGACTAGCAGAGCAGTTTTCTTGGCATTCCCAGCACCATTCATTGTCATAACAAGAACCGACCCCAAGTTTATTGTTATTTTTATTCAATCCTCAAACAATCATTAATTCAATTCTCAACCAATTATTAAATCAATATCCAATTAATGATTGTTTGAGGATTGAATAAAAATAACTATATTCCTGACTTGTGCTAGTTCTAGAACTATTCTCTTGACCTTTATTCTACCTGAAGGTTTGTAGTTAGACAATAAATAATTTGAAAAAAAAGTTAAATGTGTATTATATAATATCCACATAGTGATAACTGTTGCAACAGTCAAATCAGGTTGAACGGAAATGTGGCTTGGTTGCTCAGGAAGGCATTGGAAAGAAGAAAATTTCTGTTGGGGTGTGTTTCCCACAAATGGAGCATCCAGGACAAAGGAAACGGGATGGTGCTGCAGGGCAGGCTCATCAAGCAGAGGGTGGTAAGAGACAGGCAGGAGGGGAGCTTGGGGCTGGATTAGATCAATGACACTCATAAACGTGTGATGGGAAAGATATAAGAGATTCCCATGATCTGAATTCTTGGTAAAAGATGACTTTAGCTTCTCTGTGGAGAAAATTGGAAGAAGGATGAACAATGGTAACAGATACATTAAGAAGGTATTTTAGATTCTAAAGTTCATGCTTTAAAAAAATATATGTTTTTTATTGGTTTACAGAGAGAGAGGAATGGAGATAGAGAGGGACAGAAACATCAATGATGAGAGTGAATAATTGATCAGCTGCCTCCTGCACACCCTCTACTGGGGATTTGGACAGCAGCCAGGGTTGGAACCACATTGGTTCCTGGGTCAATGCTCAATTGCTGAGCCACATCAGCTGGGCCAAAGCTCATTTTTTTAAAAATCACTATTCTATTTTATATCTCTAATCTGTGAATTCACCAACTCCTAATTCATTTCTGAAATAACTATTTATTGCCAGGCAGAGTTCTAGGCTTTTGGGATACAGCACCCAAAAATCAATAGAAATATCTATCCTCATGAAACTATATCCTAGTGAAGACAAAATGTAATAAACAAAGATGTGAAATGCACAGTGTGTCAGGTGATAGTAAGTGCTATGGTACAAAGTCAAGCATGGCAAGTGTCCACAGAGCACACAGGGTTTGAACATTTTAATAACATGTCCATGGAGAGTCTTAAGGAGAAGACGGCGTCCAACAAAAGACATAAAGAAGATACAGGACAAACCAAATATATTGCCATGTTCAGTAATAATAAAGAGTCTGTTGTCACTGAAACTGAATGAGGAAATGACACTAGAGGAGGAGAAAAGTTCAAGGAAACATTGGAAAGTCCATATGATGTAGAATCTATAAGCATTTGTACATGCTCTGGCTTTTACAATAACTGAAATGAGAATAACTTGGAGAGTTTTATGCAAAAGAGAGTCATAATCTGATTTGCTTTAAAGTGCTGTTTTGAAAATATGTCAAAAAGTGCTTGATGCCGACCTGCTTGCAGGCCATTGTAATAACCAGGATGATAAACAATGGCAGCTCGTATAACAATGCTAGTAGAAGAAGTAGCAAAGAGTAGTCAGAATCTCACTGGATTTTAGAACTTTAATCAATGGGAAGTTCTGGCGTGTGAGAGAAAAGGATTGCATGTTTTGGAGACTGAGCAATCTCATTGGTTCAATATTTAAAATTAAGTCATAATTTTAAGTAATATAGGAATGTAGTGACTAATAGTGAAAATGTGGCTAACGGAAAAAAATAGTCCCCATTCTGTGACCAGAGCTCCTTTCCATTATTTTAAAATTGTATTTGAACAGAGAAAACAACATATGGGTTTGGGACATAATTATCCACAGTCTAATCTCATTGACAGATTTACAGACTAAATGTGATAGGGCAGTGAAGTGTAAAGAGAAAAAGAAAAATTCTGGAAGCCAAAATCTTAGATTTATTCCTTCCACAAAAAGGGTAGATAATATTTATAAAGTGATAAATGTGCCAAATGCTTTTACGTGCATTATCTCATTCTCCTACCGAATCTTACAAAGTCGACATTGTTTTCATTTGTATATATGAGAAAATCACAGCACTGGGAGTTTAACATTTTTCACAAGATAGCCAATACGTGTGCTGTGGAACCCTAGGACAAGCTATTTAAACATATTGGAACTAAGTTTTCTGTTTTTATTTATATTGAGAGTGCATAACTAGATCAAGTTAGAGTTGAAATATTTCACTTATCCTTAGTATGTATGTGAATTGATCCCAAATATCTTTATTCTTTCAGTGGGCATAGAAAGTTTAACAGATATCAGGTATAATATTAGAACAAAGTACCAATTTTCTCTAAAAGCAAAAGAGGTGACTACTCTCAGAGTCGTTCTAATGAGTATACAGAGGGAAAGTAGTTTGGCTCATTTAATTTTGTAAAATCTCTCTCCTGTACATAATTCAAATTCATTTTTTGCCCAAAGGAATAGTGAGGCAGGTATGCACTAATTCATGTCATAGTACAAGAATAGGTAGTAATAAAACACTGGCATTTTCCAAATTGCCAGTATAAAGAATTGTCAGAAGAAGACGAGTATTATCTTCAAATTCTCCAAGGGGTTAACCTTTATGTTATCTGTTAAATATGAATGATGTATTAGCTTCTCATATTTCCATATATAACACTTTATGCCTGGGTCCTGTTCCTCAGGATGACCTTGATGTAATCGGAGATAATAGTGTTCTTTACCAAAGACATTAATCAATAACTTTATAATATGAAGCTCTATGAATATTTAATAGCTTCAGCTTGAATAATTCAAATTTTGCATCACTAAAAAATAAAGTCGGTTGAGTGACTGAAATTTCTTTATCCCTCATATTTCTATTATATTTACTACTTGTTTGAGAAGGGCATGGAATTATACATGTTGATTATGACATAATGCATCTTTTGCTCATTTTTCCATGTATATGTAATTTTTATTTATTTTTAGTTCCATTGCTGAACATGACCATCCCTTTTGGTGAGTCCATAATTCAAGCAAGAGCTCATGTGGAAAGAAGTAGCCTTAATTCAGCTAAAATGCACTGTTAAAAATATGCCTTAAATTTTTTATAGGTGAGAACATCAAATAACTTTCAAAATAAAAATACAGAATCATAAATGCCTATTAAAATTGTGTTGAAGTCTTAAAAGGGGAAAATAAATTATAATAATTGCAGATGAGATTGAAATCCAGTGTATAACTCATCTAAGAAAAGGCTTTGTGGAAGTTCATTAAAATAGAATGTCAAGCCCTAGCAGTGTAGCTCAGTTGGTTAGGTGTCCTTCCATGCACCAAAACGTTGCTGGTTCCATTCCTGGTCAGGGCACATGGCCGGATTGGGGGCTCGATCCCCAGTGGGGGGCATGCAGGAGTCAGAGTATCAATGCTTCACTCTCCCATGAATGTTTTTATCTCTCTCCCTTCTGAATTCTCTAAAAATCAGTACAAATATTCTAAACATAGTAAAATAAAATTGAATGTCAATATGAAATATGTAACAAAGTCATTAATAAATGGAAATATATATGTAAATATATTACATATATGCATATATTCATTCTAAACCATATACAATCATTGTATCCCCCCCAAAAAGTAAAACACAACAATTTTTAAAGCTTCAGGATTAGTCAAATTTTGACTTTTTTTTTAAACAAAAGAAAATTACCATTGTCCATGGTAGAAAATAAATGTCAGCAATAGGGTAGATTTATACATAATCACACAGTAATACTACTCCCTCAGTAATGTGTTCTAAGTTTTTCTGTAAAATTTAATTAAATCATGGATCTGAATGTGTTCTAAGAATATGAATATACAAAAGAATAATTGTAGTTCACTAAAATATTTTATTTGCATATAAAAATCACCTGTGTTTGGGAATGCTCTGAGAGTATGAATTACATATGGAGAGCCAATTATGCGTACATCCACTAAGTCTTTAAGTTCAGTAAGCTGGATAAAAGTTCAAACTTATCTATAATAATAAAAGCATAATATGCTAATTAGACTGGACAATCTTCTGGAGGAAGCCAGGGCTGCGAGGGAAGCCCAGGTCCTGGGTGCCAGAGGGAAGCCAGTGCTGGCAGCCGGGGGAAGGAAGATCTACTCTTGAACCAATTTTGTGCATCAGGCCTCTAGTACATATATAAGAAGATGCATATATAATTTCTGACATATGTATATATGTATATATCAGTAGTTATTTGTAAAAAAAATTACCTCTGATATACTTTATTGTTTTGAGTTGTACTTTGCCACCTGAAATTATAATCTTGTTTTTAAAGTAATTTATTTTTTTCTTTCTTCCTACTAGATGTACGATTCAGCAGAACAGAATTCTTTCTTGTTTATGTTAGTAGGTTTGTGTACCTGTATTGAAGCTACACTTTGACAAAGACCAAACAGAATAGCATTGTTGTATATGCAGGCATTTTTTTTGTTGTGGTTGTTGAAGGTGGGGTGGGGTGTTGGGCAGAGAGTGGAAGGAGTGAGCAAAGAAGAAAAAAAACACAAGAAAAATAACTCATGGACAGGAACAACAGTGTGGTGATCTTATGGCAGAAGGGTGTGGTGGAGGTTGAAGAGGGTATAGGGGTGATAAATGGTGATGGAAAAAAATAAAATAAAAGGAAAAATAATAACACTGTACACTGAGTGGCCAGATTATTATGACCACCTGACGTTTGTAGGCAAATTAGCTATACTTTCGCGCTGAAGTTGCTAGATGGCCAGACCATTATAAATAGGGAAGCAGGTTGTTTACCACAACAGTAGAAGTTATTTTTTTTCTGAAGATATGGGTAAACAACGTGATTTAACAGCCTTACTTCTGGGGAAGGGGAACTTACACATGACAGAAAATTACCAGGCCCTCTTAATAGCTGTTATTAAGGTAAATAAGTAAGTTGAAAATAAAAATAATATGAAAAGGCATTTTGGGTATAGATGTCAGGAATATAAAGAAGATGAAAAATAAAATATTAAGGAAAAGCACTGGATATAGAATTACTGTGCTTCCCAGGAACATGAGTTCCAAGTACTTACTCCACATTTTGTGGAAAGGTATACCTCCAATAAGCTTCCAGCAGTGCAAAGTGCATCTCCTGGTTCAGAATGTCCTGAGCAGTTTATCACAAGATTCTGGGAAGATTGAGGGGATGGGAAGAAACAGAGATTGTAAAGTGTGTGTGTGTGTGTGTGTGTGTGTGTGTGTGTTTGTGTGTGTATACATGTGAAACAGAACAGTGAAGAAAAAGTTCCTTACTCCTTACTTCTATTCTACTTCTATTACTGAAGAACGAAACCAGGCCAAAAAATAGACTGTGTCATTTTTTTTAAATTTTGTAATATGAGGGAAAGTTCAAGCTGACAAAGTAAATCAGCAGATTGATCTGAGTTGGGGGGACACATGGTAATCTCTACGATATCCTATATAATAAAAGGCTACTATGCAAATTGACCAAACAGCGGAACGACCAGTCACTATGACACGCACTGACCACCAAGGGGCAGACACTCAATGCAGGAGCTGCCCCCTGGTGGTCAGTGCACTCCCATGGGGGAGTGCCGCTCAGCCAGAAGCCGGGCTCATGGCTGGTGAGTACAGCAGCGGTGGAAGGAGCCTCTCCTGCCTCCGTGGCAGCACTAAGGATATCCAATTGTCAGCTGTCAGTCAGACATCCCCAAGGGCTCCTGGACTGCGAGAGGCCTCAGGCCGGGCTGAGGGACCCCCTGAGTGCATGAATTTCGTGCAAAAGGCCTCTAGTTGTTTTATAAAGTGGAACAGGAGATCAAATGCAGGACTTCTAATACAGAGACTCAATAAAGACCCTTGATAATGAATAATGATCTAAAGTATTTACCTAAGGATTTATTGCCTTGTTGACGGTTTTTGGAAGTGGGCTATATTTTTTTATCATAACAGATGTATATTGCCATAAACAAGGGATTTTCAAGCCAATTTCATGTAGCCTAAAATTATTTTATGTATTATAAGAGAAATGCTAAGACAAGTCTTGTGGTAAAATCAGATTTATTGTCTCTAGTAGTTACGTGTGTTATTTCTCCATATATTATCATTGTGATATATTATCCATTCTTCACAGCAATGGCTGTGCTGTGGTAAATAAAATATCTCATTGTCCTTCTATGTCCATTTTGCATTATAATGTTTCTAAGCAGACTTTTATAGTTCTCTCAAAGAATTATAGCAGGTCTTTAAATAAAAACAAAGTTAAAGCAAAAATCTTAGCCTCAGTTACAAATCCTATCTATTTTTAAGTGGAATTTTAAGTAAATATTCTTTCTTATATATTTAAGAAGAAAAATATGTGGTATCTCCATGGTATTATCTAAAGCTCATTTTGTCCTGAATAAAAGCAAGATCAGATAGACTAGAAACAGTCTAAAATAGACAATGTGACAAAAAATAATGAAAGTAAAACTAAGAAAAACTTTACATTTCTTTTCATTCTAACCGTTTAAACTATACTATGCTATAATTATATATTAATCACTTTCGAAGCACTTCTACTTTGTGTGGGAAATGAAAACTTTTAATTATATTGTGAAATTAACTTAAAGTGTAACATTCACATACAATTGAATGAAATTGTTGGGTCATGTGTATCAACAATAGATAATACTACTTATTGAACAGGCCACCCTTTCCCTAGTGTTACTTATCAAATTTCCATATATGTATGAGTCTTTATATGGACACCCTACTCTCTATCATTGATTTCTGTGCTTATCCACAGTCTAAAACATATCTTCTTGATTTATTTTCCAATAAATGTGATAAGTTATTAGAATAATCCAACATTTTAATTCTTTTAAATTACTGCCTTTATATTATTTATCCGTTATATTTTAATATATATTTTACAACATCCACAAAAAGAACCCAGTTGTCATTTTGTTTGTAACTGAACTGAATGTTTAGAATAATCTGAGCAAATTTACACCTAACAGTATTGAATCACTAATTGCAGGAATATGATTTTGCTCTCCATTTATTTAGATATTTTTAAATATACATCAATAAGCTTTATAGTCTTTAGGGATGAGTACTTGTACATTAATATGAATATCTTTCATGCATTTTTATTTCACTGTCAATGATATCATCTTTCCTTATTATTTGTTTCTAGTAATATACAGTGTATAGATATTCAATTGATTTTTACCCAACAGCTTTATGTTCAGGAACATTGATCAGTCTACTTTAGAAGTCTAATTGTATATCAGTAGCTTATCTTAATTTTCATTAATCTTATATATCTGCATAATACTATTTTTATTGCTTACTTCTAATTTTTATCTTATTCTATTGCCCATGTGTTTTAAACACAAGTGTACTAGAGAAAATAGTAACAGGCTTTCTTGTCTCCTTCCTTTGTTTAAAGAGAAACATTTTTTTACATTAGTAGGATTTTTTCCTTAGATTTGTAAATATCTGATCAATTCTCTTCTGTTACTAGTTAATTTTTATTAAAATTGCTAAATAAATTTATCTAATATTTCACTGGTGTTTAATTTTATGATCACATGTTTTCTACTGATGCAGTCATCACAGTGAAATTATATTAGTAAAGTTTTAAATTTCAAAGGACTCCTTCATTCATTGACTAAATCCAATGTGTTCATGATGAATTATCATTCATATATATTGTTCAAAATATTATATTTAGGATTTAGGCATACCCATTTATAACAGAGATTGACCTGAGGTTAGCAACTATTTCTTCTCTTTTTTTCTGATCTTGGCAGAATATGTATATGATTTGTGTATTTTTTCCCTAAAAGTTTCAAAGAATTCACCACTGAAAAAAATTGATCTTCTTATAGGAGTTTATTTAATCAGATATTCATTTTTTCAATGGATATAGGATTATATAAGATCTCTATTTTATTATATAAGATCTCAATTTTAATAGGTTGTATGTATAGCTTTTTTTTTAAAAAAATGTTTTTCTCAATGAATGAGATACCTAACTCAAATTCTGCTAATGTTAAATATTGGTTTATGCCTGAATGTGACAGAATTGAAATAGCAATAATGTAAAGTTATATCCAATTTAAATGTAGGAAATCCTTCTTTATCCAATTCCTTTAAACTTCCCCACAATTAATTTATTTCTGTGCATTGTGTTTATTTCTGTCTCATCTTTTAAAAATGATTCAATGCATATAAAAATGTATACATAAGCCCTGTTATAAGCTGAGCATTATTTCTAGGTTATCAAGGCAACACTAAAAATGTATAGGTATTTGAACTCATGTTTTTTACTCCTGATTTTACCTAAATTGATTAATAGCTGACAGAAAAAGTAAAATAATTATGTCTTTAAGGGGAAAGTATGAAGTACTAGAGGCCTAGTGCACGAAATTTCATGCACTGGGGGGAGGAATGGGTCCCTCAGCCTGGCCTGCATCCTCTCATAGTCCAGGACCCCTCACTCCTTACCACCCGCCTGTAGCAGAGGCAGGAGAGGCTCCCGCCACTGCCACTGCTCTCGCCAGCTGTGAGCCTGGCTTCTGGCTGGGCAGTGGGAGCGCACTGACCACCAGGGGGCAGCTCCTGCTTTGAGCGCCTGCCCCTGGTTGTCAGTGCACATCATAGAGATCGATCATTCCGCTGTTAGCTCTATTTGCATATTAGGGTTTTATTATATAGGATTATTACTTCAAATGATGGTTCAGGTCTTTGCATATAAGAAAACACAAAATGAAGGATGTCATATATATCATCTGAGATTTACATTAAAGAGAAATCCTATGAAATAGAAACAGAAATATTCACAGAAACTGAGTTAAAGTATGTGTAGATTGGTTCTAAAGATTATAGTATTTCCTGTAATACCAACAAATGATTAGGAACATCATCATTATTTCTCCAACACTAAAAAAGAAAAAAAATAGTAATTCAAAATATAGTGCCCAGCTGGAGTGGCTCAGTTGGTTAAGTATTTTCCCATGCACCAAAAAAAAAAAAAAAAAAAGGTTGCTGGTTTGATCCCTGGTCAGAAAGCATATGGAGGGCATCCAATAAATCTCTCTCTCTCTCTCTCTCTCTCTCTCTCTCTCCCCCTTCCTCTCTCTAAGCATGCACTTGGGTGAGGATTTAAAAATATATAGTAACATATGAAGTAGCCATGTCCCATTATGATTGACCACTGAAAGTTTATTGTATGAGGCACTATTATATGATCCAAAGTACTGCCTTATACCCTCCCATCTGCCCCCCACAAAAGCAATTCCTACCAAGAATAGTAGTCATAGGTATTTGCTATTGACACATATTTTTCTTTTGGCCAATCACTTAATTTTAGAGAAGCACAGCATTAATCATCATTCAGATTATAATACAAAATGAAAGCAGAGTGAAAATTCAAAGGCTTTATTCAGAATATGGAAACAACAGTTAATTTGTAATTTCAAGGTAACTATAAACACATCCTGCTCTCACCAACTTAGGGGTTGCACCAAAGTGTATGTATTTGTTGCGTATCATGCTAGTTCTTTTAATCTTTTAGCCTTCAGTCCATGAGTGTGTGTGTGTGTGCGTGTGTGTGTGTGTGTGTGTGTGTGTGTGTGTTTTAATAGTATCGGGTGTTTAAAAGTGCTGACCAGTGTTATTTCTTTTTTTTTTATCTTCCTGAAGCTCATGACAATGGAATTATTTCTGCAGAGCCTATACAAAGTCACAAACAAAGTCACCAAGCTGGAGCTTGTCACCCAATAATAGACTCTGTCATTTATGAGTTCCCACTTTATGGCACGCTATGAAATGCTTTTACCTGAACCATTACTGAGCAACCTGAATCGTAGGGATAAATCTGCCACCGTGTTCTGCATACAATGACAGATCATCTCAGGGTGAACGAGTCTCAGTGAGAAGAGAGCAACTTCTATCCAGCCCCCACCCCTGCCCGTGTAGATGCATGCCTGAGTAGGAGGAAGCGCTGCTTTCTTACAATGTTATTTATTGGGAGCTGTTATTCCACTGCAGTTTTCACTCACAATTTGACAATTCCTCTTGCAATGTAGTTGCCACAGTGAACAAAACACTTGTCTTCTGTTAAAACTGCTGTCAGTAAAGGAGCGTTCATTTCCTTCCTGCTGATTCTCACTTTGAGCATCTCTGTGCCAGGCATTCTGCCCGCATTTGGCATTCATGATTTTATTTATTTTCCAGCATCCCTGCAGGATGTAATCATTATCTACTTTTTAAAAATGTCCAGGTCACGAACCTAGGAAGTAAGTATACCTAGTAACCATTCGACCCTGATTTTCCCCAATTCCCAACTCTCTGCCCTTTTAATGAGCTACAATGTCACTGGTGTTTGAGCATATACCATATTATTAGCACAGCATTTCTTTTTAAAATTTTAATTGTGAAATATACATGCTACTGCTGTATATAACTTAGAGGTACAATTCAATCATCATGATAAAACAATGTATTCACAAGTCAGCATAATACTTTAAAAGCCTCTGTTTGTTCCCTGTTGACTTCATTCACTCAGGAGTAGTAACCACTAATCCTAAATTATGTATTATTAATCTTCATTTTGAAATCTTTAGCATATATATGTATAGTTAGTTTTGTCTGCATTTTTAATTTATATAAATGAAATTACTGTGTGTTTTTGGAGAGGTTGCTTTCCTCAGTCGACTTTATGCTTTTGAGGTTCATCTAATTTGATGCATTCAGCTGCGTTCTATTCCACCGTTGATAGGCATTTGGGTGGTTTCCAGTATTTTACTATTACGAACAGGGCTGCTAGGAGAATTCTGATTCCATGTCTGCAGAAGCACGTGTACAAGATTGTCTCTAGAGCAGTGATTCTCAACCTTGGCTGCGCATTAGAATCACCTGGGAATCTTTTTTAAATCCTGATTTCTGGGCCTCATCCTCCGGAAATTTTGTTTCTTTGTTATGGTCTGTGTCCATGGATTATGCATATAGGCATACAAGTTCATTGTTTGATCTCTTCCCACCCAGCCTCCCCTGTTGAACCTCAGAGGGAAGGCAGGTAGAGCCATCTTTTAGAATGCAGATTTCTGGAAGGAGTTATCTAAGCCAATCAATATGGAGCAGAAACTATGGAAAGTCATCTTTACTCTGGCCCTGCTGAAGACAAGGTTGGCAGGATGGACAGAAATGAGATATAGGAAATCTAGGAGTTTATTTCCACCTAAATTAATATTACTAACCATCCCGTGTGCATTTCAGGAAAATCTTTCCATCCCAATATCACAAGCACTCCACTTCCACTGATAACAATAGTATAGCTCCCCTTAAGCCAAATGGGACTAATTGTACCTCAAGGATGTCCAATCAAGGGCAGATAAGCACAGATCTATGGCTGAAAGCAGGGGCAATTTAGTTGTTTCAGCTGGGATCGAAAGAGTCTTATAAACCACAGGGCCTCAATTCCACTTACATTTGGAACATTATGTGAAAGCAAAATTAAAGTCTGAGTATTAATATAGACAATATTTATCTAATCAGAATGACAAGATGATTTCATTGAGCTAAATCTGTCAATGTGAAAGACAGAATAATGGTCCCTAAAAGATCTCCATGTCCCCAAATTCACAGAACAGGTGGAAATGTTACATTACATGGCAAAGAGGAATTAAAGTTGCAGATGAATTAAGGTTACTAATCATATGACCTTAGAGAGAAACAACTAAATGAAGCAGGTGTGCATAATGTAATCACAAGCATCCTTAAAAGTGGAAATGTGAGTCAGACGTCAGAGTGATAGAAAGTAAGAGGAGCTCAAGCCGTTATATTCTCGCCTTCAGAACTTCCAGAAAACACCACAGCCCTGCCAATACCTTGATTGGAGCCCACAAAAACGTCCAACCCACAGAACGGTAAGAAAATAAATTTGTGCAGTATTAATCCACTAGGTGTATGGTAATTTGTTACAGCAGCAACAGAAAACTAGTACAATGAGTTTAAACCAAAATTTTGCTTTATGGTGTGTGTTTTTTTGTGTGTTTGTTTTTCTTTTCTTTCTTTTTTCTTTTTTTAGCTTCTATTTCTCTATATTCAGTGGTGGAGGGTTTATGGTAACAAATCAACTCAATTTTAAACCAGTAGAAAAAATATAGAATGAGTATACCTGCAACTCTGCCAGGCAGCTCTCAATAATGAAGAGAAGGGCCCATTTATTTCATGTTTTATGAGAAATCTTTTCAAGTGCCTAATGAAACTTACGTTTTCTCTTACAACTTTTAAAAAGATTTTTAACCTGTCCTCTTCAAAGTCTACTCACTAAATAAGTTCTACGACTGTTATATTTTACCTCCAAGCTTTTTGCTTTTCTTTTAAAAGCTGAAGAATCAATTTCTTATTGATCTTTCTTATATCCAACTCGTTTCTGAAACTCATTTCTGATACTGAGCAAACTGTATTCTCTTCCAACTTGTTTTGACATCTATGTGTGCTCTTAATCTTTGTTAACGTTTTTATTATTTACCTAGCCTTCGAATTTAAAACCTTGGGAATATTCTTTACTGATAACTTTTTCCTTGCATGTCTATCTGGTCTCCAAGCCTCTTGAGTCTGGCTTTATTCTTCCATTGCCTTTGCCACAATCTTAAGTTATTCTCTTCATTTCTTACCTGGACTATTGCAATAACCTTATAGTTGATCTCTCTGTTATCATTCTATTTCCCATCCAGACATTTTCATGCTCCTATGAGGCTTCCCTTTCAAAATCCTATTTTCGGTATGCATTTGTTGGAAGTTGTCATTGTATTTCTGCTCCCTACTGACTCCAAGGCCCCATCACTCCGTCTCTACAAATTATAGGATTGTGATCTACTCAAGCTCTAGTCATTGTCTTACTGTGATGTCTTATAGAGCTTGGAAAACGTCATGTGCCAAATATGTATAAATAAAAGCCAGAATAGCTGAAGCCAACAGTTTTCACAGTAATGGATCAGAGAGATAATTCGGTCTTTGCCGATAGTCCACTGAAAAGGTGAAAGAGAAATATTTTCCTCTTAATCTCCTGCAGCTGAAATTGCTTTCATCCCCATCAATCTGCTTGGTGATTACAACCAAACCTTTCTGACAAATCCAAATTGTATCTATGCATTAAAACAGTGATTTTCAACCTTTTTCATCTCATGGCACACACAAACTAATTACTAAAATTCTACAGCACAACAAAAAAATATATTTTTTTGCGGACCTGACAAAAAAAATACTGATAATTTTGATTCATTCACACTGATCGGCTATTGTGTTTGCTGTTGTAATTTTTTTATTTGACAATCTAGGGAAAACAGGTCAGTGCCCCTGTCAGGTATTGCATTTTTTAAAAATTCCTGTGGCACACCAGTTGAAAATTCACTGTGTTAAAGGACTGATATAATTATTTTAAGAGGCTGTTGCTAATTAACCTAGGATTAAGAGATTGAAACTAGTACTTAAAAGAATGCAGGCTCTGTCTAATGGCCTTTCTATAGCTTTCCATTGTTTAATGGATAAAATTTAGTATTTTTGCTGAAAGCATTCAGTTCACCTAGTCTGTGAATACAGACACTGATATGGTCTACTGATCATAAAATAAAAATATCTAAATTCTTAAACTGATTTAACTACCTTTAAAAGGATTTTCCCTGTGGTAAATACAAGTAGGAAAAGTGACAACAAAGAAGTTCACCATTTGTTTCTGTTCTTAGCCTGATGGTTTTTTTTTTTTTAATCCTTACTGGAGGTTATGATTTTTACTGATTTTAGAGTGAGAAAAAGGAGATAGAAAGAGAGACAGATCAATGTATGAGATTAACACTGATCAGTTGCCTCCTGACCTCGCCCAGGTTCTGGATTGAACTCTCAACCTAGGTGTGTGCCCTGACTGGGAATCGAACCGGCAAACTTTCTGTGCACAGGAGGATGCTCCAACTGAGCCACCCTGGCCAGTGCTGCACCTGATTATTCTTATCAGGTCTTTCTCTCTCTCTCTCTCTCTCTCTCTCTCTCTCTCTCTCTCTAAATGTGGAGAGCGGCTACAGTGTTTGGACAGGTTCAAGCCTTGAACTAATGAGAGGCTCTCATGGCCTCATGGCCACGTGCAAGTCCCAGCTTGGAGGGCAGAGCCCTCCCAGCACAATTATAGTCAACAGCTATAGTTGTAAGCTTGAACCTATGGTCCGAACACGTGGCCCCATGTGCCTGAGTGATGTGGGCTTGATAGAGTTCAGGTGCATGCAATTGAGTAGATTTGAAACTCAGGGGAATGTTGTAAACATCTTGACCACGCCCTTACTTTGCCTCCTGGGATCTGGCTCTAAAATAAAGACAGGGCTTATAGTTCCTGGCACTGTCTCCCTCCATCAGAGAGGGCAGTGTCCCACCCAGACCCAGTTTTCTTCTCTTGTCTGTCTTTTCTCCATCCTTCACCGCCCCCTCTCAGGGTCACTGAACCTGGCTGAGCTGGTGCAGCACATAAGGCGCCCTGGGGCTGAGTATGCCATGGCCGTGCCAGCCCGCCACATCTAAAAATTACTATAAAAGTTTTGCTGTTACTACTGTTTGTTTCATGTGTGATTAGTGTAAATTTTTAAAGATCATGGCACACTGTCTCACATGAAAATTGGTCAATCTGGCAGTCACTCAAACATTAAATGGATCCCTATTGATTTTTCCTGAGCTCTTTGTGAGGACTAGAAAAACCAGAGTATCATAAAACAGTTGTCGTCTTGTTATAAAAACCTCTCCTTTTATAGCAATAGAAGTGCTATACTATCTCTCACATTGATTTATTAAACACCAACATTAACATGAAATCGTGTTAAAAAGCATATGTTCATGATAAAAAAAAAAGTTGAGGTTTATGGTAGAAATGGAAGCTTTCTAAGTGACTCTACTTATGCTCCCTTAAATAAGTTTTTATTTTGACTAGAGTCTCCACCCTTGTATACAGTGATTTTCATGAAAACAGAAAAGCCATTTACATCTGTTTATGTTAAATTATGTTACATATCAGTCAAATAAGCTAGGTTGGAATAGAGTAGACACTTCTAAAGTTTTGTGCATTGGATAAAGTTTAACATTATTTAGTTTCCATGGAAAACTAAAAAAACAGAAATCTAAAAACATGAAATTTTAAAATTTCAGGTTTTCCTCATCTGTTAAGGTTTCTGTGCTGCTTAGTGCCTCATCTCTGGTTACAGTTTTTAGAAACTACTTTTTGCTAATGTTGTCTTAACCTAAGACAATTGTTATCTATTGGTTGAGCAGTCAAATAAAATAAAATATTTATTTAGTCCTATTATGAGTCAACCCCTCTCAAATGTTAGGCCATTCAAATGTGCAGATGAACATGTGAAGACTTAACAAATTTTAATGATTCACCTGTCTTCAAACCTAAGAAGCAACAGAATTGGTCTTTAAGACTTGCTATCTTAACAATGAATCCTTGATCTTTTCACTATATAACATGATGCACCAGTCTCCTAGAGCTGTCATAACCAAGTATATATTAAAAACTGTGTTGGCTTTTTAAAAGGATGTTTCTATTGCAGTTCCTGGGGGCTAGAAATCCAAGATCAAAGTGTCAGTAGAATCGGTTCTTTCTGCAGACTGTGAGAGAATCTCTTCCATGCCCTTCTCCCAGCTGCTGGGAGTTTTCTGGGAATCATCTCCTTTCTTGGCTTCTGCATCATCATTCAACTCATTGCTTTCATCTGGACGTGGCATTCTCCGATTGTTCCTCTGTGTCCAGATTTCCTCCTTTTTAAAAATTCTAGTTATGTTAGATTAGGGCTGTTAAATAAAAATTGCACCAGGCAAGTGGAGGCAAAGGTTTTATTTGAGACTATTCCGAGAGGGGTCAAGACTACTAATATTAGTAGAGAGATTGACCTCAACTCTGCTGAAATAAATGGCAAGATAATTTTAGGCTCCAGGGAAAGCGAGTAGAAAAAGTCTTGGAGGATGATAGGAGGGAAGTTGCCTACCATGATTAGACCATCTATATTTGCTAATTGGTGCTGATTTTGTTGCCGGTGGAAGTGAGTTTCTTGTGGTGTCACAAGGAAAAGCATTTCCAGGGGCTCACATGAAGGATGGGATCTGGTGGTAATATTGATTTGCAATGCAAAATCAAAGAATGTCTCTCCAATGTCCCATCTCCATCTGTCCCACCATGGAAACTCAGGGTCAGAATTACAGTCAATGTCCAGAGATCCTGGGCCAAATTAAAGCTTAGTCCCCGTCCAGCATTTGGCGATCTTGGCTTGTGTTCTTGACTACAATTTGTTGCTTTGCTGCTGTACCCAGGCTCCCGCCTAGAGCCTGTGTGTGGGGTCTGCACAGCAGGCAGGGCCATGTGGTTTCTAGGGCCACATGGCTATGGAGAAAGAACAGAGCACGTGTAGGTCGGGAGCAAGAGAGGAAGAGTTTTGTTCTCCTGGAATTCTAACCAGGATCTTTTTCAAAATACCAATTAACCTCCCAAGATTTAGGGGGCTTGCAGTGGGGTCTAGCCCCCTAGCAAAGGATCTTTTTCCTAGGTTAGGCTGACAGGCCGCTATGGTGAGTACCTCCCCTGTGCCACTTCGACTTTACTAAGCATGTGTTTTTTAGAACTGGCAGGTTTTCCAGACATAGAAGCAGAAGGTATGAGTACTAACTATAATATGTTTGTGCACATAATTCTAGTTTAATTGATATCATAATGATTGTGGGACTAATATATTTTTTTACTTACTTTGGAACCTGAATGTAAAATACAAACCTATCCTCTGAAGTTGAGATTATTCCATGGGCCAAACACAAGGGGTGGTTCAGCTCTTTCTACTCAGAAAATAGACTTGAATGTGTGGTCTCTAGTGTGGAAACAATGTGAATGTTGGGGAGGAAAGAGAAATCTCTCCTCTCTTCTTCTAGGTTTTTCTGGCTGGTCTAAGAAGTAAATCAGCATGTGACAGATTAACAAGAGTGAAACAAACTTAATTCCATGTTTACAGAGGTTGCCTAAGAATATAAGGCCCATAGACTGTCAGACAATCAAGGCATCCATGTCATTGTGAGTTAAGGAGAAGAGAGTAGTGGTCTGGGACTTCAAAGTGGAGGAAACAATTTAAAAGAAGATAGAGAAGCAAATGTTTGGTAGGTAAATACTTGTTGTGCCATCAAGAGGCAAAGGGAAACAGAGAGGTATGTGAACTAAAAGACCTTGCTAAGTTGCCCCAGTTTACCTCACCTGGCTCATGTTCTTGGTGGTTATCTCTGGTAATAGTCTCCTCCTAGACCAGCCCTCTACCTAAATTCTTTTAGGCAGTTAAGGGGGAAGTAAAAGCTCTTCCTGACTCTTTCAGCCTCAAATATCTTCAGCTCAAAATAATCTCTATGTCAAAGTGGCACATTCTGAGGAGACACATTCTGAACCCCTATATGATATACTCCCTTGAAAGTGGTGGTTTCAATATTTCATGGAAGCTAGTTCCACTGAGGTGGTAAAAAGATGTTGATAGACATATGGAGATATGCTGAAAACTAGAAATAGACAAAGCAAAGTTGTAAAACTCCTAAAGTCTCAAGAAGTTAATCCTGTTTTTTCCTGGATGTTGAAAGCAGAAAATAGAATTACAGACACAAATCAAGTTATATGTCTGGCATTTTAAAAAAATAATAAAGGTATTTTTCCATAAAATTCAACATTTTATAGTGAAATTCATGAAATATTAAAATATTCAAATGAATACTGAAGAAAAATCATCTTAGTATCAGTGAAGAGGCTCATAAAATCATGTAACATAAACACACAAGAAACAAATACACTATTTCTCATTATCTCCACACACTGAAATTCAAAATTTTGCTTAACGTACTGAACTCTTAAACATTTATTCTATTAATATTTATAGTGCTTTTCTCACCTCTTCTCATGTTTATTCTAAAAATTATTTGTTAGAAATCATCAAATGTATGGCCTTACATAACTTATTCTCCATTATAACAGCAGCAGATATTTATTGAATGCTTATTATGTAAAAGGCATCATTCAAAAGCCTTTCCCAGTAATATAATCGTTCCTGTTTTATATATATACATATGTATATATATTATTATTATAAATGATGAAATTGACACATGCAGAATTTGAATGTCTTTCTTAAGGTCAAACTTCACGTGAAGGCCGGCCTTGGAGCGACAGCGACGCAAGATGGCAGCCAGCACGGGCTCGGGAGTAAAAGTGGATCGCTATTTTAAACTGTTGGAAGAACTGGAAGCTATTTGAACCTCCTCTCATGCTGTTTAATCCCTTTAAATGACAATTTATGAAAACCGAATATACAGCCTTAAAATAGAATGTGGACCTAAATACCCAGAAGCACCCCCCTTTGTAAGATTTGTAACAAAAATTAATATGAATAGAGTTAATAGTTCTAATGGAGTGGTGGACCCAAGAGCCATATCAGTGCTAGCAAAATGGCAGAATTCATATAGTATCAAAGTTGTCCTGCAGGAGCTTCGGTGCCTAATGATGTCTAAAGAAAACATGAAACTCCCTCAGCCACCTAAAGGACTGTTACAGCAACTAATCAACAAGAAAGCCACAGGCCCGCTCCTCCCCCACTCGATTTAAGCAGTCTTCATTTTCCACAGTAGTACATTTTCTAGATACGTCTAGTACTGGAAAGGAAGCTCCCGCTCAAAGGCAGTTTATCTTAAGATACTGTAAATGAGACTAATTTTTTGTCCATTTGAAATATATAAGTTGTGCAATAACAAATCATCCTGTCAAGTGTAACCACTGTCCTCATAGTTGAACTTCTGGGATCAAGAAAGTATATTTAAATTGATTCCCATCATAACTGGTGGGGCACATCTAACTCAACTGTGAAAAGATACATCACACAGTCACCTTGCTGCTGATTACATGGCCTGCGGGCTCTGCCTTCTCCCTCTCCTCCCCCCCTCCTTCTTCCTCCCTGCAACAGCCCTCCAGCTTGGGGTGGCTTGTTAGAGTCAATGTGAAGGATTCAGGTCACACAGCCTGTAGGACTATTGCTGGGTGTGTGTGGGTGCTTTGCAGCCCTGGTTTCTTTTTTCTTAAGTCTTAAATGATGCCCCCCTCCCTTCTAAGCCATCATCCTTTTCCCATTCTCTCCTACCACCCTTGGCCGAAGCATAGATTGTAACCCCCTCTGCTCCCCTCCAAAATTGGCCTTTGGTGAGGAATTCGGGGCCTTCCCACCGCCTATATATCGAGGGGTGCCGCTTCCTCCTTCCTCCTCTTCAGGTCCCTTTCTTGCACCATCACCACCCAACACTTTCCATGACACTCCCTTGCTTTGGCCAGAAGCCCTCGGGTAAGGTTGGAAAGCGTCTCTGACCTCCCTCGTTTAGTTTTGGAACCACATTTATTCTCCAGCAGACCAGGAAATGAAAATTGGGTCCACAGCCCTGCCGCTCTCTGATGTCATCAGCTGATATGTTTGTTTGTTAAGCTCAGGAAGGCCACAGAAGACACTTGTAAGCACATATGATCCCTCTGAATGATTTTTTGTTGTTCCTACTATCATTGCTTTTGCTTTTACAAATTGAAGTTTTAAACAGAGCTCTCATTTGGTCATCTTTGCAATCCATTTGGGTCTAGTTTGGAATTTGACAACCGGAACAAAAAGAACCTTGAACTCGGAGCATATTCTGGTTTTGGTGCTGCAGCTTCTCATGGTCCTCAGCAAGGATTAAGAAAGAACTCGATGTGCATGGTAGAACCCCAAAATTGGCGGGCTTGACTTCCTGGCTAATGGCTGTGTTTTTCCACTTTTCTGTTCAGGACCACTAATTGCTTATATGTGGATGCATACCGAAATAAAGTGATTCATTTTGTTCTAAAGGATTTTTTTTCTTTTGTAATTTAGTATTTGTGTAAAACCACCTTTCGAAGCAGCAACTATCAAGTCTGAAAAGCAATTGATGTTTTCATTAATCTTTTTCTGGGGAAAACCTTAGTTGTAAGGATTTAACATCCTGTAAGTAAAGTTTAACATAACAGTATTCCATAAGCAGCCTTTTTATTATCAGACCATTGCCTGATTTTAATATAATTTTAAATAGAGTGTGTTAATATTTAAAAAACAAAAAAAGACAAAAAAATCTTCTAGTTAATGTCATTTGCTAGATTCACATCTAGGTGACCTGTTTTATTATGGCAGGGGTCCTTAAACATTACTCATGAGGATATTCACACTCTAACACACATATCCATTGTACAGATTTTGAAAAACGCAGCACACAATTTCAGACAAGTAGAGCACCACAGATGGTCTTAATCTTGATTCTTAATATTAAGTCACCTCATTATGGGCTGTGACAAAACAGGACAGCTGAGAGGCGACCTGTAATTATGAGCTCACTACCTGCAGCTCTATAGCATTCCCTAAAACAGGGACAGTATATATAATAGCACAATGCTAGTATAATAGAAGTACATGAAGGAGAGAGTATTAAAGAGTTAATCAAACATCACCTGCAAGTTATATTGAAATGTAAATTGCTTGCTGCACTATACAGGACATATTCTTATCTTAGTGCCCCTGACTTCCCCACTCTACATGAATTCATCAGTGAGGTTGACTGTTACTCCTCTTGGCTTTTTTTTTTCTAGATTTAACCAAAGTGGAGCAGCAGACAGCTATAGGAGGGAATGACAATGGGTAAGTCTGGATATTTATCTCCTTGACTCACTGCCTGTGGGGTTACAGCTACAGGTCAATTACTGCCCAGATCCAACACAACTTCTGTCAGCCAGTCGTTCTGATGCAGTTTATCAGTGTGTTCCAGTCATGGCTCCCCTATGTGTTCTCAAGAGCTAGCAGTATTAACAGAGACCCGCTTTTGCTAACCCAAAACCCTTGTGTTATCATTTGTACTTTTTATACCGTGACTATCTCTCTTCAACTCTCCCTCTATTAACAATCCCCAAATTTTAAAATGTGTATGCACCATCTATTTCCTGCAGGGACCCATGCTATAATTGAAAATAACTTTATTTTGAAATCAATTTCATTTTCTTTAGCTATATTTTTAAAACATTGTTTACTCTGGTCCAATATTATCCAAAACTGTGAATTTTCCTTATTCCGATGTGCAATAGGTCAGATTATTATCCAGTGAATAGTTATGCTTCTTACCCATCACAAAAATATTCCTTTGGGCCCTGTGTACCTCTGTGACTAGTGTATAGCCCACTATTTGGGCTTCACCACACAATAAGATTCAGCCAATGAAGTATCAGCAGGTATGATAAATGCAGAGCTTTTAAATGTTCCTGTGGGTTTACTTATTCTCCTGTGCTCCTGCTATTCATGATGCTAAGAAAATGTCTTGGGTGGATGCTGCTCCCAGGAGAATGAGGAGACATGAGGTGCATACCTGGACCCAATTCATAAGGACTGGAGAGAGTTATATGAAGGAAGACATACGATGGGATTAGCATAAGGACTCTAACACACTTAAGACGTATTAAGTTCTAGTTATACTTATTATCACCTGATTTGGACATTTGCTTCTATAACTATATTTTTACTTAATTGTCCCTTTTAGCATGTGATGAAAGGCAACTTCAAAGTCACATTTAAATCTTGCTAAAATTGCACAAGTATAATCTATAATTATTACTTTTAATAGGTTGCAAAGTCAGCATATCTCACATATATATTAACACATTACAGACCAGTAGTTTTGTTGCTAGCTTTACCCAGTGGCCAGCTAAGTTTCTATTGGACGAGTACAAAAAACGTTTTACATAAATGTTAAAGACACCCTTTAAAATTAAATACGCATTCCATTTTGAAGTTATTTATTACATGTTCTTACAAGCTAATATCTTTTTAAAGTATGATACTTTGTAAAACACTGTGTAATACGAAGTGAGAATTCTTATGATCTGTCCTCAATTTAAGATGTTTGCCTATGCTTCAAAGATTTCAATGGTGCCGAAACCGGCTTGGCTCAGTGGATAGAGCGTCAGCCTGCGGACTGAAAGGTCCCAGGTTCGATTCTGGTCAAGGGCATGTACCTGGGTTGCGGGCACATCCCCAGTAGGAGATGTGCAGGAGGCAGCTGATCGATGTTTCTCTCTCATCGATGTTTCTAACTCTCTATCTCTCTCCCTTCCTCTCTGTAAAAAATCAATAAAATATATTTAAAAAATTTAAAAAAAAAGATTTCAATGGTAAATACATATTAATTTTCTGATGAACTCATGCATTCCAGTGATGTTCAAGCTGAAACAAATAACTAATTACCTTAGATGTTGAGGTCATTTGAATACTATATAGTTTATATAAAATTTCAAAATGTAATATGCATTTCCTCCTCTTTGGTTTAGTAATTTAAAATGTTTATATGTGGGCATTTCCTATGTTTGTGCTTATTTCTATACGAGGGTTTAATCTATAAAGAAGACTAGAAAATGGTCTCTGCTTTCAGGAAGCATCCAATCTATTCTGGAATTGAGTAGATATTTACAATTCATTGTAACAGAAAGGAATCTGTTAATAAATCATCAATAAATGCATATGAGCTGTGAAAGCACAGAGGAATGCATTAATCCCTTAATATTGGCACAATCTGATATGAATGGCACATATTATTCTTGTTACACTCAATTTCACAATGCTTATTTATACCTGCTCTAAAAAACTACATTACATCATTAAATTGTATCACCTTTTCAACTTCTCAATTTTCCTTAATAGCGTTCTTATATTCTAAATTATGGTAAAAATGGTACAATCAGCTTTGAAATACCCAGTAGGTATGTAGAGCAATTACAATCCCTAATTATTTGCACTCTCCAGTCCTGGTCTTGAATTTTAGTGGAATAAGGGTATTCTCACCTGTCTAGGATGAATATCTATTGATTTTATGGTTCTTAGCCTTTTCTTTGTATTTCTTTATAGAACTTATATACATTTCTTCAAGTACTCATTGAAAATATAAAACTTTACAGGCTAGATATGGTAGATATGGCCTTCTCATAACACAGTTTTATATATATATAAATATATATAATTTGATTATAATTGCGAAAATGACTAGAAACAATTAGGACATTTTTTCTGCCAGTTTACTTTTCACATTTCTTTATCCCACCTTCATTGTATGTATGATTTCATTTATTCATTATACAAATATGTTCAAGTCTTTTCTGTCATAAGCAAACTGCCCATTTATCTCAAAGTAAAAGAAATGACACTTTTTAGCTACTTCTCTGTCCCTGTGCTTCCCTTCAAACTACCCTCCAGCCTTGCTGACTCTTTAGATCAATCTTCAATGCCTAATTCATTTGACCTTCCTTTTCTCCAACACTCCCTGGAAACCGCTCTTACTAAAGCAACCCACCACCAATGATTTTTCTCTCAGTCTGGGAGCACTGAATTTTTAAGACTTAGGCTATATAAAAATCACAGAATACTAGTATTAGACACCACTCTATCCTTGTGTTTCTGACTCCAGAAACCTTAGTACATGAGAGGAAAATATAATAAAGAGAGCTCCAATCAGCTGTGAATCATATTAAAAATTAAATTACTTGTAAAACTGCAGTAGAAAGACAATGGATTATGGGGGGAAATGTCAAATATTCAAAAAACACTTTGTGGAATTATATAAATCTTTTTTTAAAAATTCTACTTTGACTATCATCATAATTTAAAACATTTACCATTAATTCATAGAAATAATTGTTCATGGGGTATGTGTGTTTACCAAATAGCTTTTAAATTTAATAGTGAATAGGTATATAATCTTTGATTTTACATTGCATGAGGACATAACTATTGTTTACATTTTGCCAAAAATTTGCTAAAAATGTTTGTCAGTATTTTTAGCCTTCTGTGCTAATATATCAAAGAGGAACCCACGACCAGTGCTATGAGAATATGTAATTTTATCTTTGTATCCTTGGAATAAAAAAGGGCATGAAGACCATATGGAAGAGATGAACAGTCTTTTATAGAGATAGATTAGATTTTAAATTGATTAAAATGGTAACATATATTCATCAATATACAGTGTTATTTTAGTTTGATGATAATAAATGAACTTTATTTCTCCCCACCATCAGTGGAAACAAACTTTAAAGGAGAATTAGCTTAGTTTTAGATAAACAAATGCGCTGCATTCATGTATATTTTCTCAATGTACTTCAGAAATCTCTTTTTTGGTCTTTAACTGTTCTTATGCTATATTCCCATCCAGTTAAGTTTCACCCATTGTCTATAAACTACCAGCACTATTAAGATGGTCTTCACCTTATGCTCCTTCACCCAATCTGTACACAAGTCTGTCAAAAAAGTATATAATGCTGTATACTTAGTTATATTTATATCATGACAGTGATAATTCTGACAAATCATCTGCTAACTGAGAAAATAAGAGAGACTAAACAAATGCCAAAAGCAGAAATTAAAGATATAGCATCACTACTGCTGTTACAGAATTAGAAGGGTTTTGTAAATAACATTTTGATGACTGATTAGAAGTAAAAATATACATATATATATATGTGTATATATATATATATATATATATAGAGAGAGAG
>NW_005353967.1:243879-246795 GCF_000412655.1 Myotis brandtii | reverse complement strand
ATATATAGAGAGAGAGAGAGAGAGAGAGAGAGAGAGAGAGAGAGAGAGAGACTAGGCCCATAGGGATTTTTTTGTTGTTGAGTTGTCCCAAAAACACAAAGATGTGATACCAATCCATCACAAATTCTTTCAGAAAATTGATGTTTTCCAATTCATTCCATTAAGCCAGTATTATTTTGATACCAAAGCTAGAAAAAGGTATTACACAAATTATTGATTATATCTCTCATGAGTATGGACACATGTATACTCAAAATAATAAGAAAAAAAACATTCAGCAATATATAAAAAGTTAAACTGCATAGTCAAACAGGGTTTATCCCAGGAATACATATTAGCATCTGAAAATCAATAGTAATTCTTCCTATGAATAAAATAAAAAATAAAAACCCCATGATCATTTCCAGAGAAGTCATTGACAAATTCCGCACTGATTAATCATAAACATTCTTACCATATGAAAACTAAAAATCAACTTTTTTCAACCTAATAAGAATAACCTACCAAAACCCTACAATTTACATGTAACTTAATGGTAATAACTTGAATGCTTTCAAGACTCTTACCATTTATATTCTACATTATCCCAGAAGTTTGAGCAAGTGCAATTAAGGAAAGAAATTAAAAAATAGAAATTAAGGAAAAAGTTAAAGTCATCTGTTTTAAAAACTAAGAAGTAATCCTGTATTTGTAAATTTAATATAGAAAATTCAAATTAATTTGTAATATAATTAAGAATTGATAAAAATCTAGAGGAGAATTTCATGGTACAGAATCAATATAAAATCATATTTCTACATATTAGTAATAAACAATGTGAAGAGGAAATTAAGGGACGTTTTAGACTAAAATGAAGAACTTTCTTCATGTATGCTTTTAGGTTTAGCCTTATCAATTACATATCTCCTTTACATAAAGCAATAGTGGTTGAATCTGTAAAATGCATACCTTCATTGAAAATCCAATCAACTTAAATAGTAGAAGCTTGGTTTCTGTAATAGAGGGTTGTGCAACTGGTATAGAGTTTTCCTTGTTCTGCTGACTGATGATGTATGGACAGCCATCTGTGAACGTTATGAGAAAATGTTCAAGTTGAAACTCCTTTCCACTTTTCTAGTGTAGAGATCAGATATTGAAAAGAAGGGGACTCTCTCTATTAGCATTAATAAAATTTATTCTTTAGGCCTAAATATGGAAAGATAATCAAAACTAGGAGGTATTTAGGGCTACCAGAACAAATTGAATAATGAAGGTAATACAACCAGCCAAAAATATTGACCCTAAAAGAACCAATTAATGCATAAAGGAAAAGAGAATAAAAAAAACTGATTACATATTGTACATTCTATTTTAATCCACTTGATTATAAGTTATATTTGTGAGAAATTTGCCCATGATGTAAAATTGCTCCCTTCATTCAACTTAGTGATCTGCAGTCCATGGTTTCAATTTTCACTGTATTAAAAGGACCCGTATTCTTGTACAGATATATACCAGCACTCACATAATTTACACAAAGACAACAAAAGAGAAGTGCAATCACTTTCTCCTTTTCAAATTGGGAAGATTGGTAGAAATGCATAGTTGTTGACTTATGTATTTAACATGTATATGAAGAGATTAGTTATTCTTGAAAACTAATACAACTCTCACCAGAAATTCCTGTGTTTGTGTGTATTTTTCTCAATGATCATTATATTTGAAGCTTATAACATTTATTGATTGATCCCTAAGGTACATTATGTCAAGTGGTGACCAAATTGACTTTTTTTATATCAAGTTATTTTCGAGGGGTGTTCTATAACCTGATTTACTCTGACATACACACTTAGAACAAAATGCCAGAGGTTATATCCAGGACATCCCAATAAAAATATAAAATAACAAATTTTAAATGAGAGCAGCAAAGACAGAAAATATCAATACAATATAAGCATTCATAGTACCTATGAGTTATAGAAGTAATGTATTAGGAATCAAAAAGAATTAAAACCTATGCTGTTAGAAATATTTACTTCTAATGAGGAAAAAATTTTAGAGCGAAAAGAGCACTTTCCAGGAAGAAAAATTGATTAAAACCTAAAAACACTTAGATACAGAAAGCTAATGTTTTGACTTTCTAAGACAAAGAACAATTTGAGACATCTCAGCGGAAGAAACAAAACAAGATATACACTGAACTTGGGTTTTTCATATGCCATTCAATGCACATATAGAAAAACGAACCCCATTATACAACTGTTGAAATAACTAATTTGTTGGCTAAGAAATATAGGAGGGTGGGCAAAAGTAGGTTTACAGTTGTTTGTATGGCAAATAATACAATAATTAATAAAAATCAAAGAATAAGCGGTTTTGCATACTCACAACTATAAACCTACTTTGTCCACCACTATATAAGTCATTTTTTGCTTAAGTATTGAAGCAATCTATAGAAAGATTAAAATGCAGAAATAAGCACTTGTATTAAAATGTGCTTAAAATGTGATAAAAATGAAGACAATATGAGATAAATGAAGTCAGGAACATAAACTTTGATTTAAATTATGGTGTTGGTACATGTTACATTCATTAATTATAAAAGTTTTATCAAAGTTATATTTTAAAAGAAAAAGTACACATTGGCATAACTGTATATATAAAAGCCTAATATGCTAAGTGTCTGAGGGACCAGTCGCTATGACGTGCACTGACCACCATGGGGCAGACACTCTGACCGGTAGGTTAGCTTGTTGCTGAGGTCTGGCCAGTCAGGACTGGGAGAGATAGGGCTTGGGCATGCCCTAGAGCCCTCCCCTGATCTCTCCTGAGGTACCTCCCCAGGCACTGGTCCCAATCGGCCCCGATTGCCGACCAGGTGGAGGGACTCCATCCATGCATGAATTTGTGCCCCAGGCCTCTAGTATATTTATAATA
>NW_005353967.1:210187-243248 GCF_000412655.1 Myotis brandtii | reverse complement strand
CCTTCCTTGTTAAGGCCTTCTGTCTTTAAGACCTCCCACTTGTTAAGTTTTGCATCTCCCAGAACTGAATGCTTACCTCTTTTCTCCATTTAAGTTCCTTACTGCAATATGCGCTCAGTTTATCCCAGATATGTCCATATCCCTCCTGTGAAAATCTCCTCTCTGAACTCCAGAATCATACATCCGACTGTCTTGGATTAACAGCTGCCCTGAACTTAACAAAAATGCTTTCCCAGCATTTTCTAACTCAGTATTTTTTAAAGCTGCCCACAACTCAAAATTCAGAGTCATTCTTGTCTTTTTTTCTTCACATCTTAGCATAGTCTAATAATAAATATTTTTAGATCAAATTTCTCAAGATCTTAAATTCAACTATTTTCCACATCTCATATACTACCACTTTAGTCCAACCAAAACATCTCTCATGGAAATGTGAGCAATATCCTCCTAATTGGTCTCCAGGTTTCCACTTGTGGTTGAAATGCCAATTAGATCATGTTGTTCTCCTTAAGACAGCTTCCCCACCTCCCAGGCCACTTGCAATGAAAGCTAAAGTTATTTCCATTGACTACTGCGTCCTACACAATCTAGCTGCTCATCTCCTACCTTTCCCACTGGGTTATCTGTTCCAGATAAACTGGCCATCTTGCTGCTTCTTAAAGAGCAAGGCATGCTCTGTCATTGGAGTCTTTTAATTTGTTTTTAAGACTTTGGAAATAGTCTTCTTCAAGATTTTCCTATAATATTCTTCATTTTCAATAAATGTTAACAATTCTATTGTTTTCTTTAACCCACCTATAGTTTATTGTGTGTAACTTAATATTTGAATTACTTTTCAAATAAGATTCATCTTTCTCATTTGAAAATATTGCTGATGACTTTGCTTATTTGTTTTGGTTTGTTTCTATATGAATTTCCTGAGATATTACAAAATCAATTTTCTGAAATAAGCTTGTTGAGATTTTTCAATTTATATAAACATATTTAGCTTCTGTCTTCACTCGTACCTTCTATTTTATAAGGCCACTTGCAATGAAAGCTAAAGTTATTTCCATTGACTACTGCGTCCTACACAATCTAGCTGCTCATCTCCTACCTTTCCCACTGGGTTATCTGTTCCAGATAAACTGGCCATCTTGCTGCTTCTTAAAGAGCAAGGCATGCTCTGTCATTGGAGTATTTTAATTTGTTTTTCAGACTTTGGAAATAGTCTTCTTCAAAACTTTCCTATAATATTCTTCATTTTTAATACATGTTAACAATCCTATTGTTTTCTTTAACCCATCTATAGTTTACTGTCTGTAACTTACTTAATATTTGAATCACTTTTCAAATAAGATTCACCTTTCTCATTTGAAAATATTGCTGATGACTTTGCTTGTTTTTGTTTCTATATGTATTTCCTGAGATATTACAAAATCAATTTTCTGAAATAAGCTTGTTGAGTTTTTTCAATTTATATAAATATATTTAGCTTGTCTTCACACATACCTTCTATTTTACAATTAAATTTTACAATGATGAACAGGCCAATGGTGGGCATAGCGAAGGTATGGTCAATTTGCAACTTGGTCTATTATTAGATAGGATTTTAAAATGATAAACAACTTCAATGTCAGATATAGCATCAGTTATGGCATAATTCTGCTTACACAGGGACAAAATATTAAATAACAGCTAATGTGCCATCAGATCCCTGAAGAATACACACATGTATGCAAACACAAATATACACATAGACAAAATAGTCTATGGTTAAAGAGTGAAACAACAGACTTTCAAAACCATATTATCAATGGAAAGTTTAAGATCTTTCAAACATTTAGAGAATTCATTCTAATTTTAGAAGGAATATTCTAACATCTGATCTCCAGTGTATTTCATTGATCACATAAAATGTTCAACCATATTTCTATGTAGTTTTGGAAATAGGAGTGATACTTTCCCTTAGTTTGGTATGTTAATATTTTGATCTCCCAAGCTAAATATGGAATAGGAAACACAAAAGATAATAAAATTATTAGACTATGTGAGAATGTAGCAAGTTTATAATGTCCAAACATAAGACATTAACTTTGCTTTACGTACCTATAGAGTAATATATTGCAGTATACATAAATTAGAATTCTTAGATATTAAAATCGCATGTGCAATTACTGTTTTAATAGATGCATGCAAAATCATTCATAGATGAAATGCTCACCTCATACTCATGGCATAGTTCATGAGCTGACTGTGTAATTGATTAAATAAGCATGACCTAAACACTCAAAATCACAAATAAGAAATAACCTTCCTAATGGGCATGTACCACTTTCACAATCTAACATCACTGAAAGCACTTATTAAAGAGCCATAAACAGGGCATTTTCTAAAACAAATAAAAAAATTCTGTTTTTCCTTTTGGGAGCTATAACTCCAGCTAGTCACTTATTCCTTTTTATTATTCTTTCTAAAGTATCACCTCACCCCTCTTTTTGAGGTGGCTACAGTGAGGTTGACTTTGGACTAAGGGGCATATTTATAGGAAATAATATCTATTAAAATTTCAAATATTTTATTTGTGAATATTTAAATATCTATATATATAAAAGCCAAGCGACCAGAATGACTGGAACGTCCAGTCACTATGATGCACACTGCAGCTGGCCAACCAGCCTGATGGGTGTGGTGCTGGCCAGCCAACCTCCTGTGGCCCCTCCCCATAGCCATCCGGCCATCCCCAATTGCCCCAATAGCCATCCCCAATTGCCCCAATAGCCCTGATTGGGCAGGCAATTATACTACATCCCCTAGATTCCCCCCCACACACCAATTATCATTTTACACTGAAGGGTAATTGGTATTGTATGAATCTTCAGATGCCTTTTAAGGTATTTCAGGAGCTTGGCTCTTGCCGTCTTGGGATATGTTACTGGGGTCCACTAGAAAGGAATGTTGGAGAAAAACAAGATTTTGGCAGTCAGGCATTCCTAGATTAGTGGCTTAATGACATTTTCATTATTTTATCTTTTTAATTAAATTTATTGCATTGACATTGTTTAACAGGATCACATAGGTTTCAAGTGTACATTTCTATGATACTGTATGCCCACCACCCAAGGCCAAATCATCTTTCATCACTATATATTAGGTTCCCTTCTTAATCATGATTCATTTTGACATGACCCCACAGGTCAGAGGGATAGAACAACATCTATGATGTCCCTTGTGGGATTTATTGCACAATTTTGAATCAAATTAAATGACTAGTTCAAAACAACTATTCTGAAATAGTCTCATGGCACCCTCCTCTCTTTATCCCACTACTAACTAATCTTGAGATGATTATGTGATCTCATTGCATCTCTTCCTTCTTTTAAGCCTTAACATCACTCATTGCTATCCATGCTACTCCTCTATTTAAAATTCATCATAACCAGGTTGGCATGACTTCATTGTTGAGTGTTGACCTATAAACCAGAAGGCCATGGTCATATTCTCAGTCAAGGCATATGCCTGGGTTTCAGGCTCAATTCCCAGCGTGGGGTTTGCAGGAGGCAGCCAATCAATAATTCTCTCTCATCATTGATGATTCTATCTCTCTCTCCCTCTACCTTTCTCTCTGAAATAAATAAAATAAATAAATAAATAAATAAATAAATAAATAAATAAATAAAAAAAATCCATCATATACTGGCCATTTCCTACAGAGTGAATTCCAAACCCCTGAGACTTTCTAAACATTTGCATTCCGACCTCAGGCTGCCTATTCAGTCTATCCCCCATTAGGAGCCCTCTAACTCACTAGTACTGAACCCATGTAGGTATTCTTTTATCTCCACGTATGCTTTTCCAGATCCATAGTTTTTCTTTTCCTTCCTAATGGGCATGTACCACTTTCACTAATCCTGTGTCATTAAATGCTATTTACAATGCTAGCCTACATCATATGCAATACTTGTATGAACTTTTTAAAGTCACCCTAACATGATTCAATTTCTCCTTTAATGTCATATGTCTATTGCCATATAGATTTTGCTATGTGACATATACATCAAATTCTTCTAGTGATGTGTAGGTCACTTGTTCCTTTTCATTGGAAATATGTAAGAATAGGGATAGATATTTGATGGAACAGCTATAGAAGGCATTACACAATTGTCTCTTGCCTGGGGATTTAGATGAAAAGAATAGCCATGTGCTTTTGGATTCACTCAGCCCTCTCATATTAGGAGATTTCACATATTTCTATGATAGAGTTTCCATCCACTAATCTAGTATCCGAATACTTCCCTCCTGGATTTTTTTTTAAACTGTACTTTCTGGCATATTGATTTAAAGCAAGACAAAGCAAAATTTAAAATATGCAAAAATAAATCTAGAAAAATAATCAGATAAAAATGTCTTTTCTTTACAATCTGCTATTCATTAACTCTGAGAAAGTTGTCTATGACTGCTAAGCATGAACCTGGTGCTCTCCAGGGACACTGCATCCCCCATAGTCTGACAAGGAAGACAGCTGATGCTATACCAAAAGCAGCTGGGGCTGTGAAGGAAGGGGCTGTGAAGGAAAGGCCTGTGTCTCTATCAATTTCTTAATGCTATTTGTAGACATATCTAAGGCTGAGGTGTCAGGTAAACTGGAAACTCCACAATGGCTATTTCTCTATGTTAGTTGGAGGATAATAACAACCTTCTATTTGTAATATTCTATTCTTCCCCCACTCCTGTCCTTTATTCACGTCATAGCATCTGATCATTTAATTGCTCTTTCCCCTAATTTTCCAATTCTTTCTGAAATTCATTCCCTTTTGTATACAAACTAGTCCACCATTTCATTGATAGCAAACTTTAATCACTCTGTGTGTGCTATCCTGGTACAAATTTCTAGATTCTGTGCTAGTAATATAAACTGTCAGTATCACGTCTATGCTTTACAGGATGGAAGCTGCCTATTAAAATATATATGTGATCTTAGCCTAAAGGCGTTTTTCTGGCCTGAGGAGAACACTGGTCCAAGTTCAGAGCAAGCCAGAGTGATGGAGTGTAAGTGCCCCTGAAGAGACCCTCATCCACTGACATTAGAGGTTTGGTGGAAAAATACTACATAATTCTTTCTCTTTAGTTGGAAGACCTCTGAGCATATATTATACTGTCGCCAGAATACCTTCAGAGAGATTAACCTCAAGGTGCACACAGTGGCAACTGAGTTGATAAATGAACATCTTATTGCTCTGTGTGTTTTTTCCCTTCCTATTGCCACTTTCCCACTCCCCTACCAATGTTTTATTGGGTCTCTTCCTGAAGAAACAAATTGCATTCAAATCCTTGTTGTCTCAGGTCTGCTTACAGGAGAACCCAAATAAAGAGAGATGAAAACAAAAGAGGTTTGAGGAATAGACCCTGAGGATGGGATCGGGGGATCAGATCACTTGCTGGCCAGATGGTAGGAAAGACTTCATTGCTGTAGGAGAGACTTCATTGCTGGCAGTAAATGGAATATTGAAAAGCCCTGGCTTGCTGAAGTACCTCAGTTCCTAAGATGTTATTAACCATGTGAATTATAATATTGGTAGAAAGGTATCAACCCGCTTAATAAATACTTTAAGCACTTGAGATGTCAGGAATGCTGTTCCCATGCATCATAGAGTTGTCTGGCTGCCATAACAGTAATCAAACCTTGGCCACAAGAACAGTTGTTTTGCTGCAGGTAGTATGATCAAAGTTCCGCACACATTTTAACACATGGTGCACCACAAGAACAGTTGTTTTGCTGCAGGTAGTATGATCAATCAAAGTTCCGCACACATTTTAACACATGGTGCATGTTATTAACCATGTGAATTATAATATTGGTAGAAAGGTATCAACCCGCTTAATAAATACTTTAAGCACTTGAGATGTCAGGAATGCTGTTCCCATGCATCATAGAGTTGTCTGGCTGCCATAACAGTAATCAAACCTTGGCCACAAGAACAGTTGTTTTGCTGCAGGTAGTATGATCAAAGTTCCGCACACATTTTAACACATGGTGCACTGCCACTGATTTGCAAATACATTCCTCCGATTCCTATTGAGATGCAGAAGCAGGAGTATTTCACATTCATCTGACATGGATAGTAGTTCATATTAATGACAGTGCCCCCAGGGACACATTTACTCTCTGTGGTACAAATGGAGTTTTATCATATAGATATCCCACAGACGATCACACGGGTCCACTCTATGAACAATATGCTGAATTGGACCTGGGTAAGCAAGAAGTGACAACCCTCATAAGATAGATGTACATGAGAAGATGGGAGATAAATGTTACAAAGACTCAGAGGGCTATTTGGATGTTTATTTTGGGGGGTCTATTTGTCCGGGACATGCTGGGACATCAAACATAGAGACATTGCACCTTGAGTCTTCTAGACAGCAATAACACTTACTAGGCCTCTTTAAATTTTGGAGAAAACTCATTTTGGAAAATTGATTGGACCCATTCAGCAAGTGATTTGGTGGTACTCTCGCAGTTCTACACAGGGCCTGCACAGAAGTAGTAGGCGCAGCATGCTGGTGCTCCAGTAGGCAGGACCCCAGCTGTTGGTTCATTTGTATTATGCGATCCCATTGTCCTGGAAGTATCTGTGGTATAGAAAGGGATGCAGTGCAGCATTGCTCACAAGTCTTTATAGGAAAGTTTGAGTGGCAAGTCTAGACACCTAGGGTTCTGGTGTGAGGTCTTCCCATCTACAGTTGAGAATTGCTCATTATCTGAAAAGCAGCTTCAAGCCTGATACAAGGCTCTAGTGAAAACTAAACCCTTAAGAATAGGGCTGCAGAACCTCACTGGTCCTTTGACTTTATTGATTTTTGTATAAGTGAAGCCTCCTACCACAGTCAGTCATTTATTTATGCACGAGTTAAAACTACTTACTATGTCCCGGGGGATTCTAGGTATAAGACCTGGAACTGGTGGTGTACTGTGGGAGAAGTAGTAGTATGTACCTAATCGTGCTTCAGTGGGCCATGATGAATAGGTTTGATCCTTTTTATATGCAATTAGCCTCAGTGATTCTCAGTGATTTTGACATCTTGATTTTACTCATTATTATGTGATTAAGTGAGCCCTGGTAATGAGTAATGAGCATGATTTTGATATTTAGGATTAACTAAATTGAAGCCTTCTAAGGAGGGACACAGGTGATATGAACATTGTTATAACTCAGTAAACCATGTGTTTCCCAGAAGGATCTTTTCAGTAATCTTACAATGATATGGGCAGAATATTTATAGACTCTGCTGAAATAGGACATATTTCCTTACTGCTGTCATTCTAGTTACACAAAGTTTGAAGTCAGTCTACATAAATCTTCCCACACAGTTAACATTTTGAAATTTAGTTTTCTTAAAGATCTTTCAAGATTTTTTTGTGGGCCATGCTTAAATAAAGGGAATATTCATTTCCTTAAAGTTTGATTTAGAGTTGTTGTTTTTTAAAAATCTTTTCCAAATACAATCTTTTTCTAGTTTAGATCTCTCTCTCTCTCCCTTTCTTCTCTCTCTCTCTCTCTCTCTCTCTCTCTCTCTGCTATTTGCATGATCATAAAAATTGGGTAGAAAAGGAAGTGACTCTCAAAAGACATTTTAACATAGCTAATTTTATTTATTTTGCCTCATTTGTAATTATTGCTAGAAATAAAGATTTGCCAGTTACAGAATCAAATAATGTCCTCAAGGAATCTGTTAAAGGTTATATTTTATTTTATTTGCTCTTACTCTCCAGGATCAGATTTTCCATAAAGTTCAAGAGAGACTATATTTGTCATGACATTTAGATTGTAAATCAGAAGACTGCAACCACAAGAATGATCTTTTTTTCTATAGAATACATACATCAATTTTAATTTTCCCATGTGTTAGGTAACTTTCAAGTTATTGAGAAAGGAGGGTTCAGAAACTAATAATACATTCTCTTTCTCTTAACCTTCACCCCCATCTCTGTACCTCCTCCCACTCCCTCTGTAGGTAGATAGAGATAGAAATAGATTTTTTTCTCTCTCTCCCTCCCTCCTTCCTTCTCCCTCTCTCTCCTTCTCCTCTCCCCCACCACCTCTCTCTCCTTCCCCATCCCTCTCTCTTGAGATAAGTAATTTCTCTATATATACATCTACTTACACCTATTTATAGCGAGACTATCTATGGATAGTTCTATCTACTTATATCTAGACCTCTCTGTTTACATATACATATAAAGAGGGGACAAAAGTAGGTTTACAGTTGTGAGTACAGGAAACAAGAGTTTATGCTTGTATTATTATTTATTAATTGTATTATTTTTATTATAACTATAAATCTACTTTTGCCAACCCCTGAACATGTATGGATATATTGATCTCTTGATAGACAGATACAGACACATAGACAAAGAAAAATCAATGTATCCAGAGATATAGATAAATAGGGATGTAGATAGTTGGAATGATACATATTGATAGATAAAATGAGGTAGATACTATTTTTAAACATGCATGCTATCAATAATTAAGTCTGTAAAAATTTATTATATACATTGTGCCCAAAAAGGAATTTGTCTCTAGAATATTGATGTATATTTTCAAAGCTTTTACCTGCTGCCTGCTTTAAGTGAATTATATTACTAGAAGTGTTTTCTACAGATAATACTTAGATCTAATTGAATAGGATTGTCATATAAAATATTAGCCTTAATGTTGTCATAGATAACATTAAAAGTATGTATCAATTATGATATTATCTTTTAATTGGTATAGAAAGTTTTAAAAATCAGACCATCTTTAAAAAATATCTGCATCTATCTAATTATATCTATCTGACTCGAATAAAAATGTATAAAATGCGTAAAATGTTAATCATTACATTTATACTAGTAAAGCTAATTATCATTCTATTAGGTAACATTTGGGATCTTACTGTATAGTTGCCATTTAAAAATACATTTATATGTATGAATTGATAAAATTATTTCAATAGGCCAAATTTATAGATCAGAAATCTGAAGTACAAATAAATGAAGTCAAGGTCATATACATAGAAAGTGTCAGAGATGGAACTGACTACTCCCAGAAAGTTACTTTCCAAGGCAGGATTTTGGCATCAATGTAGAGGAACCATGAAGACTAGCCTATTTTCCTTGATAAAAATATTTTAAAGAACACATTTTATTACTTTCAAGAAAATCTTAGTTAAGCGACACAATGTCAGTAATTATGGCAATGCTTATTGTATTTTTTATCCCAAATAAACAATTGCTCCCTTTTATTTTGGCTTTTTGTTGTTAATATTTGTTATTTTCCTTCTATTTACTAGAGATTTAAATACTTTTTTCAAAATGTATATACATCCAAATAATTTTAATACAAATTACTTTAGAAATCTGACTCAGGCCAAATAGCTTCAACAGTCTAAGAACTGTTTTTAATTAAAAGGCAACATTTCATGGGACGATGTGTGCACCATCCTTTTTATCTCAATTTTAACATAATTCTAAATATTTACGTTATCATAATTAGTTGGGCCTGTCACTCTAATCTGAGAAAAAGATAATTGGCTAGGGGTTGAAGCCTGTGAAAACAGGGGAAATTGATTGATTATTTTGAAAAAGCTCCTGTTTAAAACCCCAGGGAACAAAGAAAAATCCCTCTCTCTCTCTCTCTCTCTCTCTCCCTCCCTCCCCCTCTTCCTCCCCCTCTCCCCCCCCTTCTCCTTTCCCACACACCTGGGCCAAATTATGAAACTCACTACACTTTAAAGGATTGAAATATAACAAAGTCTGTGCTCTGATCACAATTTAGTTAGGTTGCATATTATTTCTTTATCCAGTAAATCATTAAGTATTTGGAATTGAACAACCCACATATATAAGAAGTGAATAAAAAAATAAAACACCTGAAAAGTATAAAATATTTCAAGATGAATAATTAAAAGATAATTTATCTGAAACAAGAACAATTTTTACCACAAAATTTCAATGTTGGAAAAAGAAATTATTTAAAAGAATGATAAATGTTTCCACATTAAGAAAATTTTTAGAAAAGCAATTAAGCCCTTGGTAGCTACAAGAAAAGAAACAGTTGTTAACCAAAAAATAAAAAGCCAAAATGGCAACAAGCATTTAATTGGGATTAAAAGAAATGCAATTCTGGGAGCACAGATTCAAAAAGAAACCCAAATAATGTCCCGATTACAGAGGGAGTGAAAGGGGGTTTTTATGAGAAAAGAAAGGAAAGCCCAGGAATAGAAGACATTTCTAGAGCTAACAGGCTGTTACTACTCTTTAGCTACATGAATGGTTACTGATTTTGTCCTCAGAAGAGAGTTCATAATCATCAGTCCTTGTGGTCAGGATTTCTCCTTCTCCTATTGGCTTTACAAACAATGTGGCTATGAGGCTGTCCAAAAGTTATGTTGCCTAGTTCAAAGATTCCAGTGGTTCAAGGAGCAAGGCAGTTCCTCTGCAATGGCTGCTTTAACTCCTTTATTTAAATCTTCACTTGAGGACATGTTTTTATTGATTGTAGAGTGAGAAGAAGATAGAGAGAGAGAGAGAAACATCAATGTGAGAGAGAAACATTGATGGGATGCCTACAATACATGCCCAACTGAAGATCAAACCCACAACCTAGATACATGCCCTGACCAGTAATCAAAGCTGCAGCTTGCCTGGCCTGTATGGCTCAGTGGTTGAGCGTAGACCTATGAATCAGGAGATCACGGTTTGATTCCTGGTCAGCACACATGCCAAGGTTGTGGGCTGGATCCCCAGTAGGGGGTATTAGGAGGCAGCCAATCAGTGATTCTCATAATTGATGTTCCTATCTCTTTCTCCCTCTCCCTTCCTCTCTGAAATAAATAAATGTGTGTGTGTGTGTGTGTGTGTGTGTGTGTGTGTGTGTGTGTGTGTGTGTGTAATAAACAACCTGCAACCTTTTGGTGCACAGGAAATTGCTCCAACCAACTGAGCCACATCAGCCCGGGCAAAGAGTGAATATTTTTACTCTGAGATTTGCAACAGGGCAAAGATGCCCCACTCTGATACTAACTGTCCCCAAACCATATAATAATCTTTGCAAAAATAAAAGAAATCCAAATATATACAATAAAGTGAAAATTGATCTTGGCAAGTTTTAAAATTCAAGGGTAATAAATAAAGAAATTGCTTTGTTTAGAGATCATGGACAAAATATTATACTATAAGTTTAAAATAAAGACATGATTCACAATGGTACCCCACCAAAAATACATAGGAATGAATTTAACAAAATAACTACACTGTAAACAACAAAATTGCTTTTAAAATTAAAATGTAAATAAAGTTTTCTGTACTAAGTGCATGTATTGAGGGACTACAGCTTCATTTCCATTCAATCACAATTCCAGCAAAAAATTCTATGTATTTGACAAGCAAACTTTATAATTTATTGGAAATGTAATTTCTCTAGGTTAGCCAAAACTCTTTTGAAAAAGTATGTACAGTTTCAGACACTTCCCAATTCACTGTCAAGACTTACTGTGCATAAAACTATAGTAATCAAGACAGCATGGCTTTGGCATGAGAACATTTTATTATATTTGAATTATATTAAAATATATTTAATTTAAAATGTAAATAGAGCATAGTGATGTGTAATTAGAGTGGCAGTTTCACTCCTATAATCTAGCAAATGAAACTTTCTTACATTTAAAATGTCCAAACTATATTTCAGCTGAATCGCATATACTTGCTGGGGTGGGTAGTCTCATGTTTCTCTTGAACAAGTTTTTTATAGCAAACTTCTTGAATGCAACCCTAAAAATGAGGCTACTTCCTTTCCCCTGACACTCGTTAGTAGTTCATACACCCCTCGTATACCCACCCACCCACAATATACTGCTTGGACAAAGAAATTAATGGTCCCGACCACCACAAGCTGCAGACATCATATGGACACTGTGAAGAGAGCAAAATATTTCTATGACAAGGGCAGCTTAAAGAACTGCTAAAACTGTGGCCAGAGCAATACCCAACTCCTTTTTTTTCTTCTTTGGCCTGGGGCTCTAGAGCAACAATTCACTTGTTAAAGAATCATATAAAATATTACTGTAACTTGTATGTGATGTCAAGATAAAGCAAAAACTGTCAACCTATTAGGCCATAGAAGATTTAATTAGGAAAAGACTGAACTGGGAACATAGCCTAATTTCATTTCATATTTAAGTTATTTTTATGGGCTTTTTGGAGTTTGTTTTTTCCTCCAAAGCTTTGGGAACTAGTCCCCTAGACTTCAAATACTGCTTCCACCAGGTTGCTACAGAAAAACAGTCTGTCTCAGGTCCCTTCCTACTGTCCTCATTCCACCAATGCAGGTCTTGCCCATCTGCCAGGCTGCTTCTAAACAGTGCCAGTGTGTCCTCCATCACATTGCACATCCCCCAGGGCATCTTGAATAATTGCTCATCCTAAACAATAATAACAACAGCTCTAAGGCCAAGAGAAAGTTGTTTATATATTTGCACTGCCCCCAGCGTTATCTAGGCAATTAAATTGCAAAATTAAATAAGCATTCTACATCTAGTTGTTAACTACTACACAATTGGCCAGTAACCTCCAGGTACTTAGGCCAGATCCTATTAATGCAAACCTCAGGGACCATCCCAGGTCATTTAGTTCTGGTGGACACTGTTTAAGAAAAGTGATCTGCTGCTGCTGCAGAGATGAATTATGTAGAAATATTAAGGCATCTTTGTATAACATGTTTCCCTTCAAGTACTATCTTCTTTTGAGCAATGAGAGCATTCATTAATGAGCACAGATTTCATTAAGTTTTCAGTAAATTAGAATCTCTCTATATAAAAGACTAATATGCTAAGTGTCCGACCATCCGACCAGTCACTATGACACACATTGACCACCAGGGGCAGACACTCAATGCAGGAGCTGCCATGACATGCACTGGCCATTTACAGAGAAATGGCACCACGGACCTGGCACCCACAAGGCAACACTCAGCTTCCCCCAAGTGGGACACAGGCCTTGCCACCACCCCAGAGCGACAGCCCACTAAATCACAGCCAATGTTGCCAAGACCCATGGTGCAAAATATGGCCCACAGCCCAGCTTAGCCCGGAAATGGTCGCGTGGGCACCAGGGAATGACGTCACGTAGCAAAGCCCAACTTCCTCTCCCTGGTGACTAGCCTCCTTGTAGTTTCTTCAGCCCAGGAACATGACTTGCTTCATAGCCAAATGCAAACATTTTACACTTTAACCAAATGTCTGTGAAGCATTTTCCCGTGCCTCATCTCATTTGATCCTTACGGAAGTTCTGGAATAGGTAGATAGGAGATTCGGTGGATTCCTATTTTATTTTCATTAGCCAGAAAACAGAGATTTAGAAACTTGACCCAACTGAAAAGAAGTAAGAAATGGTGGACCTTGAAAATGACCTCAGTTTTTGTCATTGTGCAGAATATAGGCAAACACTTCTGTAGTTAAATATTTTACCCTTTGTTCTCCCTGCATGATCTACAATATTAATCTGTGTCATGTTGATATTTACTACTGCGTTGCTGACAACTACCTGAAAAAGAAGTTGGGGTCCTTCACTGGGCTGGAAAAAGTTTAGCTAAATCAGAAAGCAGGTCTAATTGAGCAAGTTTATTCTATATCTATACTAATAAAAGGGTAATATGCTAATTAAACCAGACATCTTCCGGATGTCCTTCCAGACAAAGCCTCAGTGGCAGGGGCCAAGGTAGAGGTGGTTAGGGGCAATCAGGCTGGCAGGGGAGCAGTTAGGGGCATCAGGCAGGCAGGCAGAGGTGGTTAGGGGTGATCAGGCAGGCGGGCCGGCAAGTGGTTAGGAGCCAGCAGTCCTGGATTGCAAGAGGGACTGGATTGGAGAGGGTGCAGGCTGGGCTGAGGGACCCCCCCCCATGCACAAATTTTGTGCACCAGGCCTCTAGTCCTATCTAATAAAGACAGAATATACAAATCGATCATCACAAAGATGGCGATGCCCAGTCCTTTCAGCCCCGCTGGGGGTGGCAGGCGCATGGTGCAGCCGGACCTGCCCTCAGCCCCCAAGCTGCCCAGGGCCGGCCCGAGGTACAGACAAGCCTCAGAAGATGGCTGCCTAGTCAACACCAAAGGCGCAGGCAAGCCTTGGATGTCGGCTTCCCAGAAGCCCAGGGAGGCCCGAGGCACAGGCAAGCCTCAGATGGTGGCTGCCCAGCTGCCCAGGGCCGGCTGAGTCTTGCGCTGCCGGCAGTGGCAGCAGCAGAGGTGTGATTGTGGCATTGCCTTCCCCTGATGGCCTGGTTGCCTCTCACCCCTGAGGGCTCCTGGACTGAGAGAGGGGGCAGGCCGGGTTGAGGGACCCCCTATCCAGTGCATGAATTTTCATGCACCAGGCCTCTAGTATATATATAAAAGGCTAAGTTGACTCGCATGTGTGCGATACATATAAAGCTCTCACTGGCGCCAATCACACATATGTATTTCAATCTATCATTGTCAATTGTGAATTTGGTTGACACTTCTATTATAGAGAAAGGTGAATAGCGATATGAAAATATTTCTTCTAATTAATTTCCTTTCAATGTGCACAAATTTATGCACCGGGCCACTAGTGTGAATACAAAAAGAAAACATGATGTGTCCTAAATTTCCTCACCCAGTTTCTTTCCTGTATAATAGAGCAAACCATTAAATCTGACCTTGTGTGACCTTCTAAGAGTTGTATAAATTAAATATTTCACTGAGCATGAAAAGGTGTTCCATCAAATCTGTGAATTCAGAGAATATATTCTTTAAAAAGTTCCTTTAGAAAAGTACTTTGGAATATTAACATTGATTGCATTTTACACGGGGTTGATATATTAGCAGACTGGTCAGGTATGAGTGAGAAATTCTGGTTTTAGCAAAAAAGTATCTTATCTAAAAGCTCTAACCTCCTAGGTAGAATTCATGTCATGTCACAAGAGAAAGAGAGTAAATATGTATATGTATACACATATTTTATATATTTATAAATATCATATATATTTACATGAATATGTATGTGTTTGTATGTTATGCTTTAAAGGAAACTATTTTACAACAATGGAACAAGGGATTCTTTCCTACCCAAACCACTCATTTTTTATTTTAAAACTGAATGCCAACAAACTGCTACTTGGTTTGTGTCCAGTTATAAAGTTCATTATCCATTAAATGAATTTCAGGCCATATAGAGGGGCCTTTCTAGTGTATCTTTCTCTCTCACCCCACCATATGCACACATGCACACACAACCAACACAATCACACACCAGTGTACTCTTCATCTTCACAGCTGACAAAGATTTCTTCAGGGTAGAATCTCTACTTTCTCAGTGTGAGTTGAGTGCAATAATGATGACCATGTTGACAGTGGAAAAATATCTTCATCATGAGATTAGAGGATTAAAAATTTTGTTTTAACTTTTTATGAAATGATTGTTTTAACAGAAGGCAGAACACTTATAACTTTAATCCATTTATTCCTCAATGTGTCTGTAAGTGGAACACATTTTCATTTCAATGGCATGTTACAGTTGTTGCTGGCCATGTGGTAGCCACAATGACACTGGTCTTCTCATCCTGCACTTGAGTGAATCTTGTTATTTCTCTTAGCATGACTAGACACCCTCAGGCATTTGAAATTTCAGGAAACAATAATTTAAGAATTATTTGAAGAAAAAAGCTTGAGTCTTGCCTACCGTTCTCAAACTGTTCATTGTTTTAGATGAGGTCAAAAAAGCAGAATCTCAAAACATGAGGGACCAATATAAAGGTATTGGGAAAAGTCTCAGATGTCATAAAATACATTTTCTAGAGAAACGTTATACCATTGACACTATTGATGTCACAGAGGAGGATATTAAGTGGAAAACACAGACTTCACTGATCTTAGGGGAAACATCTGGAAGAGTAGTAAGTGAAAAAATTTAGGAGTACTTTAGCGTCTTCATTTGATGATGTTTTCCTTTTTCACATATACACGAGTGAGTATATTATAGAAATCCATATCTAAATAAATATAAGTGGGCTCCTTTGTAAATAAAATATCATATTGATAAGAAAACAACAGGTTACGAATTTTTGGTTTTTTAGAATAGCCTTAACCCTATGTAATTATCTATGTTATAATGATAGTGTCTAAAATTGATAAAATATGTTTCTAATTTCCTAGAATTTTTCTCTTGGGGAAAAAAAAGGTGTTTTAAATTCATATAAGTACAGATATAGCACTCAAAAATCAGAGGCAGAAAATTATCATCTGCACTAAAATATGTTTCCAATTTTTACTTAAAAGCTGCTTAATTTGAAATGAACCTCATTTCATGTTATATTTTAAATACTTCATTATAGTTTAACATGGTTATGAGTTTCTTTTTCTAATTATATTGATTATAGTTATATTCATTGATTATCAATTCAGGGACATTGGGAGACTATATGTTAAAAATTTTAATTATTGTTATGCCACCTGAAGTTTAATTACAGCTAGCCTATTCAATAGCCTGCTGTTTCATTATAATGTTTGCAAATGTTGTTTGAAGAAATTCACACATTTGAGTCTAAGAGTCACAGCAAATATATGGTTATCATTGTAACACAATTTACATGTTAATGGAATATTCATATAGTAATATGAAAACATTTAAAATATAGATATAATTCTAAGATCTAATGATATTTAAATCACATAAAATAATTATAATTTGTATGTTTGCATATGCATGTCTCCAGGTGGAGCTTTTCTTCAATTTTGTCATTTTAGCCAACATTTTAAATGTTTTCACTTTCATATTTAATTCCAATTAATTAATGCATATTTTTGAATCACCAGAAGAACAAACACTGATCTTTGTATATACTTTAAGTCTACTCTTTGCAAGTAATTTCTATATATACTTAGTTCTAGCTTCAATTCTGCAACATCTTGAGAAATTGCTTGTAGAAGCTATTGCTGTCACTCAAACATCAAGGAATGATTTCTAAAAGACTCATTAACCTACTGATACACTTGAGAGAATATTTAGCATTGCTTTTATTTAAAAATGTTTATTATAAGTATATATTGGGTTGTTGTGTGTGTTTGTTTTGTTTTTGTTTTCTTTTTCAAAAAAAAACAAAACAAAAACAAAAACATGGGTACCTACTCTTCTAGAATTTTGAAGGTCAAGACTTTGTAAATCAGGTCAAGCTGAAAGAAATCAGAGTTCTCTATTTGTGTTTCTTCAGCCACCTCACAACTCACTCTCTCTCATAAGCAGAGATTGAGTAGGAGGAATGGAGGAAACTACATGCCTACTGAGTTATCTTTGCCACATGTGTGTTTCCAGCTCTGGCAAGGAAAGGAGAATAAGCCAGTGCTTTGCCAAATTGACTCCAAACACCAGATTGTCTTTTCCAACTGCTTTATTTTCCTAGGAGTTTATTAGGCTCAAAGTTAGCTAATACACTATAGGGATCCAGTAGGAAAAAGCTAATTTTTCAATGTCAATTCAAATTCCCCTGTTGGAAGATTTAGGCAGTGATTATATGTTCCACCTAGGCTGTTATTTCGTTGCTTCCTGGTCTTTCATTCCCCATATTATAGCTTCCTCTGCTAATGAATTAAGTAAACAAATGAAAGCAACATGAGTTTGTTTTGTTTCAGGTTCCCAGGTTGATAATTCATTACAATTCAACGAATGAGTAGGTCAAGGTAGTAAAATGAGGTACCTAACTTTACAGAAAGAGTGTCTTAAGCAATTACAATGATAATGGATGTTTGGTCCACTAGTTTTGTGTGTCAGAATCACTGGACCATGGCAACGAGAGATAATTCATATTAGGGTTCTTCTTTATGGTACCATAGGAAATAAAATATTTACATAAAAAAGATATATTTGGGCAAATATGGGTTTATACATTCTAAAATCCTGTTTAAATGTGTTAAAATTCTTTGAATCCATGCAAATTGTCATGCCTAGTAATTAAAGTTTACTGTCAAAACATGCAAGGCCCTGCACAAACCCCTTTCTCTAACTTTTCCAAGTGGACTTCACCTTACATTTTATGGGGAATCTCACTTAACCTTTCAAGACATATGTATCTCAGGTAGCACATCTTCTGTAAACTAGAACGGATTGATTTTCAATCTTGAGATTCTATTCATGTCACCTTTTAATTTCTTTCCCTTCTTTTTTAATACTCTTTAGAGGTTTTATAAATATGTTTTTTTCTTACCACACAGCCTTTAAATTATTTTATCACAACACTTAACAGTTTTTGGCATTTTTTTACTCAGTAAATGTTTAGTTATATACAAAAAAAACTAGACTTCACTTAAAACTGTGGAAATGTAAAACCATATGTAATATGGAACATTAGACAAACAAAAAAGAAAAGGATCAAGTCCTGGGGGATGCAATTGGACCCACCAGCACCAGGGCTGGGTGGAAAAGACAACCTGTCTGCAGTCCTGGGGTTGACAGGGCTCTTCTGTGCAAACGGTTTGAAGAAGAAAGATGTAAATTGTTTTGAAAGAATTGACATTAGCTATGGATGAAGCGAGTAGGAGAGGGTGAAGCAGGGCTAGGTCTGTGATAGGTGCATAGTCCATTGGGAAGAAGTGTTTGCTCTTTAGAAGTGGTTGTAGGCAACAATCCCAAAAGATCATGTCTAGCAAGATGTGGAGGCGCCTGGTGGTGGGTTACTAGACTATTCCCTCTAGATAATCATGGAAATAACCATCTGAAAGTTAATTCAAAGTTTCAATATACATTCAGGAAAGTAAGCACTCTGTTGTTGGTTTTTCCCTGCAGTGGCCAACTGATTAACCTCTTGTGTCTTTTCCTCCCACACTCTGGCCTGCTGTAATTTGATTTTAATGGCCAATGCACAGTTCACGCAGGCATTGTGGAGTGTGTATACAGGCAGATCCCAATTCATCATGGGTCTTGGGTCCCTTTAACAATTGCTGACCTACTCAGAGCACTCAGCGTCAGTAAAAAATTAACCCTTTTGTGTCAAGTGACTGAGTTTTTTGGGTTGTTTATTCAGCCTACCCTAACCCATTCTGAGTGTTGCAGTGGTGATGCTAGTTTGAAATAATCAGGTTAAAATGACTTCCTTATTTCAGAAGGTAGAAGGATCTCATTGTGACAGACATTTATTGGCAAGAATTAACTCCTAGAAATAAAGCGAATGTAGATAGCAAAGAGCCAGTAGATAGTCATAATAGTCTGAACCAGAAATATTTTGTGGCTCTCAATTGCTCATAGAGCCCCTGTAACCAAAAGTTATGAAAGGCCAATTAAGTTTCAACTGGTTTATATAACCTCAAATTAAGCTATATGCATTTGGGAATCTGCATTTTGGAAGATTCAGGTAGAAACCTCTAGAATTTACTTTTCATAAGAAAAACTCACATACAAAATTCCCTATAAATACATTATTTGTAGGGAATTTGGAACTGCAGAGATTTGCTCATATTAAGCCTTTGAAATACAAAAAAAGTGATGATTGCTAACACATTCTCCTTAAATTGTCCACTTCAATTGGCTCAACAGACAGATGGGACTTAGAGGATGACAGATGATCATCAGAAGTGGGTGCTGAATCTGGTTTTAGATAATGTCCAGATGTGGCCTCCCAACTTGTGCAAATTAATAAAGCTACTTGTATCTTGTGTATCCATTGCTCAAATCAGAGAAAGGCAGAGAGGGGGAGCAAGCAGATCAGAATGTAGGGAGTGATCCAAAGCGGGGACAGGAAGGCATGGAGGGAGCCCAGAGGTGAGTGGTGGCCTGCCCCTGCGGGCATCACTGACAAGCTCCTCCCCCTCAATGTGCACTTTGCTTCCAACAGCCCTTAGAATCTGTGGTGCTATTTGCTCAGCCTCCTGGCAGGCCCCTGAGAGGAGGCGGGGTCCCCCTGTGAGTTCCTGTCTGCTCCCTCTGGACCTGAGATGGATTTGTCAGGTTTTTTTTTCCCTTCCTTGTGATAAAAAGTAATAAGAAAAGGACATTTTTTTCAAAAGACAGTGACAAAAGTACACATTTCATTAGCTTCTTAGGGAATGCGTTAACACTGCATTTTTGTTCCAAAATTGAGTCTCTAGGAAGCATAACTTCTCACCATCTCAGATGATATTATTCTGTTCAACTTGTTGACGACATCATCTCTCTTACAAGTTGAAGAGCAAGTATCTGGACCTTCTAAGTTAAGTCATTTATCATAAAACAGAGAAATAGTTCAATGGTCTGCCAGCTTGATAAAGTTCCTCATGCATGCAATGATGTAGAGAGTTTAAAATATCACTTCTTAATTGAAGGATAAAATAGTACACTTAATCCCTTCTGGCACTAAGAAAACTGTTTTAGTGTGACTGATTTTTATCCCTAAAATCCCTTATACTATCTCATTTTTTTTAAATTAGTTTTTCTTTTTGCTTTTCTGACTAGGCAATTTCCATTATTCTGTTTTCCTGGTTGCTAATCCATTCTTCTGCATTAAATAATCTGCTATATTTTTCATTTCAGTTACTGAATTATTCAGCTCTGGTTCTTTATTATATTTTCTCATACTTTGCTGAAGTTCTCTCTGAATTACTCTATTCTACTCTTACATTTAGTGTCCTTATGACCATCTCTTTGAATACTTTATCAGGCAAATTATCTCCATTTCATTGGGATTTTTTGTTTGTTTGTTTCTCTGGAGTCTTGTTCTTTTATTTGGAGGATATTCCTCTTTCTTCTCATTTTGTTTGACTTTCTGTGTCTGCTACTATGAATTAGATGAAATAGCTCTCTCTCCCAATCTTGAAAAAGTGGCCTTGTGTTGAAGCAACCTCTGTGTATAATATGTGCTGGGTGGTTTTGAGAGGCCAGTTAAAGTTGGGGCAAGCATGCGTGGTGCCTGGGGAACCCTCTGGCTTGGAGGAGCATGCGTGGTTTACAGTTAAAGTTGGGGCAAGCATGCGTGGTGCCTGGGGCACCCTCTGGCTTGGAGGAGCACGTGTGGTGCCTGGGGCACCCTCTGGCTTGGAGGAGCATGTGTGGTGCCTGGGGAACCCTCTGGCTCAGAGTAGCTGGTGCACATGTACTCGGTGGCTCTCTGCTTGTCCAGCTGTCTGTGCTAGAAAGGCGTTGGGGTGGGCAACCCACTGAGCAAGTATGCTGCTGCACCCTGTTAGTCCTGCTGGAGCAGGCTCCATGGAGGGTGGGAGAGTGGGGGTACCTTGTATATGTACTGTTGTGTTTGTGCACTACTGTGCCCTGATGTCCCTGCTGCACTGAGCTTCGGGTGAGGTAGCCTGGAATGTATTACTGCAGCCTTGCTGATGGGCCAGAGCACCTGGAACCCTGGAACCCTCCTGTGCTACTCATGTAGAGAGGGAATAAATGTAAATAGTGTTCACCAGCTCCTGCAATCTTGGAGACTTCCCTCAGTCTGTCTGTCTGTCTGCCTGTCTGTCTGTCTCTCTCTCACTCTCTCTCTCTCTCTCTCTCTCTCTCCCCTCTCTTGATTATTGTACAGAGGCTGTTCAATTGGCCCTCAGCTATTATTCTAAGGAGTGATATCTCTAATGTAGTTGTACATTTGGGGTGTTCATGGGAGGGGCAAGCTTAGTATCCTCCTACCCTGCCATCCTGAACTGCCCTTCCTTTGTCTGGCTTTTCAGAATTATTCTCCACACTTGCATCGTGTATACTGAGCAAATATCAAGTGGGATACCAGGCATACTTTTGGATTTTTCTTTGTCTCCTTTAAATAATATAGCTTGATAACTTTTAACTACCTTGGATTTCCAGTCTCTACCTTCCCCTCTCAGCAAGGCTTTTGGACTCTAGTTTCCCATATCAGATTCCATAATTTAAAAACAATGCATACAGCCAAAATATCTGAGTCCATATCAATGATAATTCATTTGTTTTCCTCATGTCTGTAATCAAAGCTGTGTACTTTTTAATGTCTAGTATCTGAAACATTTGTTCATCTCATGCCAACATTTTTTCTTATTTTAGTTATTTTTAAGGCACATGTATAAGTCTAGTTCTTGTGAATTCATCATGACTGGAAGCAGATAAGTAAATTTTAATTTAAAGATGTAGACACTATGAAAGGAGAATAAATAATATGTTTTCATAACATTTTACATAAGTACAATACAGTCATTATTCTCATCAGAAATATTACTAATTCTCCTAAAAGTTGATAATGGAAGAAGTGTTTCAGTTGGCAAATCACCTAAGTAAATAAATAACACTTGAGGCATTATACTTTTTATGGATTTAATTGGAACTAACAACAAACCTAAGAGTAACTTGGTGGTAAAGAATTTTTTTAAATGAAGTATTATTTTCATGTGATTTTCATGTGAAGAGATACTAGGAATTATTGTTTCCATTAGGTGTTATTATATTTTAATAAGCTCAAGAAAAAATCAGCATAAATTTGATAAAAGGTAATTATTCTTTTTAAAACTCCATGTTCGCCCTAGTTGGTTTGGCTCAGTGGATAAAGCATCAGCCTGTGGCCTGAAGAATCCCGGGTTCAATTCTGGTCAAGGTCACATGCCTAGTTGCAGGCTCAATCCCCAGTAGGAGGTGTGCAGGAGACAGCCAATCAATGATTCTCATCATTGATTTTTCTATCTCTCCCTCCCCCTCTCTGAATCAATAAAAATCAATCAATCAATCAATCAAATCTTTATGTTCATAGATTTCAAGTCAGTGTTAGAGTGTGTATATATATATAAGTAGGTTTACAGTTCATATGGAAAATAATTTATAAATAAAATAAGAATAACCTCTGTTTCCTGTACTCAAAACTGTAAACCTACTTTTGCCCACCCTGTATATATGTATCTTTTTTGAAATGTCTAAATAACTCAGAACAGTATAGATATAAGCAAACTATTTATATTTTTCTTTATTTCTAAAATGTTAGTTTCATCTTTAATGATATATATTTAAGGTGCTTACTTAATGCCTCATATAATGTCAAGTGAGTATAATTTGTTTTGGTGATAGTTTTTTTAAACATGAACATATAAAATATTTAAACCAATACATTTGTCTTTTTAGATTGAAAATGTCATTTATTTGTTAAATATATTTAATATAGTTATTTTGTAGAGCATGCTGGTAAAAGTAAGAAAAACTCAGTTAAAGGATTATGTTGTACATTAGTGTTTTAAGAATACAGTACTATAGAAAGTTGCTAAGCCTTTCAGCAATTCTATGGGGGGTAGATTGGTTCCTTTCATTTTAAAGAGCACAATTATATATTGCAAGTACTCTTTTTAAGAAAAGAAGGATAGGCTAGTTTATGCTTCATATGTAATGCATGTCTAAAAGTGATTTATTCTAAAAATATTTAAGTATTGAAATTGATAAAGCCCTAACAACATAGATTAATGGTAAATTTTATTCCATTGGTAATCCATTGTGAGTGCAATCTTTGAGAAGTAATATCCAGAAAATATAGAAGTGTAACTCTTTAGCATTTCAAAGAGTAGAGAGGGATGGTCAACAGGAAACAAGCAAAAAATGTATTTTACCGATGAGCATCTTTTTTATATATAGAATTGATTTTAAATCTAGGTCATTCTAATCACTAAGCACAGGTGAGGAAATCTGAAATGTTACAATTGGTTGTGACAGTAGTGCATAATATAATAAAACTATAATCCATCCTTTTTTAAAAAAAATGTGTTTGGGGGTAAGGATAATAATATACATGTAGGCCAGATCATAAAGGACAGCATAATTAAGTAAAGAAGGTTGGGTTTGTTCACAATAGTTTTATTTTTTAACTCCTTTGATGTTACAAAATCCTTGTGAAGAAGACCAAGAAGGTATTATCTCCTCTCTATAGTACAAGTAAGCAAATAACAGGTGAGTTGAAGTAGGCCAGTTATATTGCTAATTCAATATTTGAGCTTTTGTTTTTCACATTTTTTAAATTAAAAATAATTTGTGTCTTTGAGGCATCCTCTTTATCTTATATTGATTTAGTTCTGAATATAATCCCTGTAAAATCCATCATTATGTTTCAGTTATTTTTCTCAATATTATACTTTAAGAAGATATTATAACTTTTTTTTCTATATTCATTTGGATAAATAGTCCAGAGAATGATTTAAAAATTTTAACCATTTTCATTTGGCAAGATTCATATTAATATGCATATTTATTCTGAAATTCAGGGACATTTTTGTTAAAAGAATTTTAAATTTCACAGAAGTTATAAAGCAAAATTAGAAATATCTTAATGTTAATAGATTATACAAGGGTGGAGCATCTCGTTTTTGTAAATAATGTATATTCAATAAAGAGCTCCATTATGAATTAATTTATGTTAACTTTAAGAAACTATGTGGTAGCTGAAAGTCATTCTACCATAGGCAAGCAAGCTTAGTTGAGAAAATAAAGATAGTTTAACAAATAACATCTTGAAAATCAAAGACCATAAAATAGATACCTGGGGAAAGACAATCTCAAAAGAATTTCAGGGTCTAACAAGCATAGAAAAATGAGCAGGAATTAATTGTTTCTGTAATTGTGTGTATGCCGACATAGTTTGTCTCAGATTTTATCTCTCTTTTATAAATTATATCTGTGTGTGCAAGGAAATATATTTTATTTCCTGGGAAGAGGTTAAATCAATAGAAAAGGTAATAATTACATTAGATTTATGGTAATATTTGAAAGAATTTAAAAGTGTATATAATTTATTACTAAAAATGGGCATTTGTGAAATGACACTAACCATAGTGATAAATATTCATAGGTTTACTAATATGTGCACATGAATTTCCATATCTCAATGCTAAGAATAAGGGAAAAAATTTGGGGATATAAGTGGGAAATGGATGAATCTGTCCTCTATTGGTAGGAAATATTGAATTTATATTCTGGATAAATCGCTAACTGGATAACTTGACTGATACATTGAACTATATAAGCTGAATTTCTTATTTATAAAATATGGGATTTAATGAGACCTCATAAACATTTGTGATTAAATTAGGTCCTATAAAATATTTTCATTTAGGAAATGCTCAATAAATATTAATAGCTTATTATCAAAATGCTTTCATATCTGTTTATGAAGTAGTTATATATGGTGAAAATTACTTGAAGAAGAAATCACAGTGATACTGATAATAAAAATCTCAATTGCTAGTGTTCCTTTTATTTAGTGTATTTTGACTCTAAAAGCAACCTTAGAAAATTGGAAATTCTCACCTCAATTAATCTATCTTTAACTTTGCACTAAAAATTCAAGCACATTTTCATGTATTGTAATTTAGAATTGTTACTAGATATTTCAAGAATTGTTTTTGCCCTAATCAGTTGGTTGGAGCATCATCCCATAAACCAAAGGGTCATGGGTTTGATTCCTGGTCAGGGCATATACTTAGATTGCATCTCTCTCTCTCTCTCTCCCTCTTTCTCTATCGCTTCCTCTCTCCTTTCTCTCTCGCTTCCTCTCTAAAATCAATGAACATTTCCTCAGGTGAGGATTTAGAAAAAAAGAATTGTTATTGAATATCTATAATAATAAAAGTGTAATATGCTAATTAGACTGGACAGCCGAAGGACCTTCCGGACATCATTCCGGATGTCCTTCTGGATGAAGCTGCAGTGGCAGGGGCTGAGGCAGAGGTGGTTAGGAGCGATCAGGCAGGCAGGCAGGCAGCGTGGTTAGGGGTGATCGGGCAGGCACTGGTTAGGGGCGATCAGGAAGGCAGGCGAGTGGTTAGGGGTGACCAGGCAAGCAGGCAGAGGAGTTAGGGGCGATCAGGCAGGCGAGCATTTGGGGTGATCAGGCAGGCAGGCGAGTGGTTAGGGGTGACCAGGCAAGCAGGCAGAGGAGTTAGAGGCGATAAGACAGGCAGGGAGCATTTGGGGTGATCAGGCAGGCAGGCGAGTGGTTAGGGATGATCAGGCAGGCAGGCAGAGGGGTTAGGGATGATCAGGCAGGCAGGTGAGCAGTTAGGGGCATCAGGCAGGCAGACAGGTGAGCGGTTAGGAGCCAGTGGTCCCAGATTGCTAGAGGGATATCCAACTGCTGGTTTAGGCCCAATCCCGCAGAAATCCCTGTGGGATCGGGCCTAAACCAGCAGTCAGACATCCCCTGAGGGGTCCTGGATTGCGAGAGGGTGCAGGCTGGGCTGAGGGACTCCCCGCCTCCCATGCATGAATTTTGTGCACCAGGCTTCTAGTTTCACAATAAAATCAGAGAAAAAAATGTTGTATATAAATTAGTGATTAGGATATATAAAGTTTTACTTCTATATTTTATTTCCTGAATTACTAATTCTTTTTCCCTCTCTACTTATTCTACATGACACCAAAATAAGCAGAGTGCAATTAATTAGAAAGTAAATTTAATAGTGTATTAGAGGGTGAAAGGTTTATGAACAAACATGGAGTGGATATAGAACTCAGTAAGGCTGGAAGGGATGTTGGAATTTCCAGTAAAGAAGTCAAGGTAGGTCTGAGTGAGAATAAATTATTTGAGTGTTGGTATTTGAGAGTGTGATCCAAATGTCTGGTGAAAGAAAATCCTAACAGAAGGGAAGGCCAATGAAGAGGGCCTGATGCAGAATTATGACTGGGATACTGGGGAAGAATCAAATTCAGTTTGACTGAATGAGAGAAAAACTAAAAGAAGGTGAAGTAAGAACAGCCAGTGGGAAGTAGGTGAATAGAATGGGTACAAAACATTCAGGGCTTCTTAGATACCTTACAACTTAGAGATAATATTTTGTCACATTTAAAAGTAGAGTCACTGGAAAAAGGCTTCCTGGGCAAAAATCTCATCCTACTACTGTTAGCCAGAGAACATGGGTCAAGAAACTAAGCTTCTCTGTGCTTTACTCCCTTTGTAAAATTGCAATAACTGCCAACACCAGAGGATTGATTGTTCTTAGTGGTTATTTTGCAATGAGTGAAATGGGAGCCCTAGATTTTGAGCAGAGTAGTGATATAATCTGAGGTATAAAATGTTTGCTTTGACTATAGTATTGATAATACACTATAGGGGGGAAACATGGAAAAGTAAAAGCAAGAAAACTTAGGGGACTATTATAATTCACATGAAAAACAATATCTTGTGTTAGTGTTGATAAGTTTTAGATTTCAGACTTGTTTTGAAAAGCAACAGAAATTCATGACTGATGGATAGGAGACTATGAGAGAAAGACAAGAGTTAAGGAAAACTTCAAGAGTTTTCACCTGAGCAATAAAAAGGATGGAGTGACATGGTATAGGGAAGTCTGGCATAGAAAAAATGGGTGATAAAGAAAACCAGTAAGTTTTGAAAGTGGACAATTTGAACTTTCTATCACATATTGATTGGACGGTTGGGTACACATATTGAATAGCCAGTTGGATTTGTGTGACTGGTGTTTAGGAGAGGGAATGAGGATTGAAATATGTATTTCAAAATCTCAGTATACAGATATTTAAAACCATTAAACTAGATGAGTTAAAAAAGTAAAAACACCTCTCTCTCTCTCTCTCTCTCTCTCTCACTCTCACTTACTTGAACACAATTGATGAACTGATGTGTTTTATAATATACACCTGGATGAAAATCATTGACAATAGTGATTTATGTTATAAATTGGAAATATCATTAAATTACACAAACTTTTTCTTAGGCAACCCTGCCATGTGGTTTATTATTTGCAAGTGGTAAACACTTGAAAAATAGATAAAACCAGCATCTATTTCTGAATCATGGCTTATGGCATGAGAGGACAAATTGAGCAAAAGGTCAATAGAGCAGAACTGAGCACAAAATCTTTCCTGCTGTGAACACAGACTTGCCATGGATGTCACATTCAGCTTCTTGAGTAGTTTCAAAGTGTCACCATGCACCATTGTCACCATCAACTGAAAAGACAGCATCACCAATCAACTAGACCACTAATATTGAGTTTCTAAGGAGATGCATGAAGTAGGGAAATCCTGTAACTCTTTTCTGGTTTGCTACAGAGAATTTGCTTAAGGATAAGCTGGGAGTAAATGTCAAGCAAAAAAATATAACCTAAGACTTGTTAGAAAATTTCCTGGAAGACAGATGAAGAGATAGAAAAAAGCAGAAAGAGTTTATTTTGAGAACTGAGAAAACTCTTTGCTTATTGCAGCAAACCAATAACCAATGTAAATGTAGATCTGAAGGACTGGCTAACACATAAACACAAAGAGTGGCTCTGTGAACTTTGAGATTTTCAAAAAAGATACACATACACCATGGTCATATTAAGTCCTTTAGCTTGATGAATATATATTACTATTAAGAAACATAAATAAATGATGGCTTCATTGTAACAGTAATTACAATGTGTGGTGGGCTAAAATAATACAATTACAATTATTTTTTTCTCCTGAAAAAAGAAAAACAATGTTTTCTAGATAAAATATGATTTAAAAAGTATGTTATTTTTGAAACATGGGGTTTGAGGTACGCACTTCTCATGGATCTTGTCCAACGAAGATGAAGAATAAATTTGTGGACTAAAATATTTAATACAAATATGGAAGTTTATTGGAAGCATATACAATCTCCATCTGGACAGGGTTGTTCCCAAAGGGGACTCCATGGGCTCTCTCTCTCTCTCTCTCTCTCTCTCTCTTTCTGGAAAAAAATATAAATCCAAAAATCTAAAATCTAAAAATCTGTCTTGTGTCCCTTTGTTTCTGGGTTATATATGCTGTAGCTCTTTGTTTCTGGTTTATATATGTTGTAGCTCTATGACACTTTCTAATTGGACTTTCCTTAATTGTTGACCCCCTTGCTTTCCTCATTGGTCATTCTGCTCCACAGTATCAGTTTCAAAGTCCAAAACCCACGTGGTGCCCCCCTCATTCTCTTCCCCTATCTTGCAGCATTCCACTATGCTCCGTGAAAATATGTTTCCTTCTTCCCTATATCCTGTGACTTTTCTTTGTCCTCTGTGAAGTATGTCTTCCTTACCCCCTTATCTTGTGTCATTTCTCTATCCTTTGCATATTTATCTTATCTGTTCAGGTTGGAGTTGCTTTTGAACTCCCTTATACCTTTCTCTCTGTTGTCCTGGCCAGAGATGCTTTATTACCCCTTATGGATCTTCAAGCTACTCAGGTCAGGGCTGCTTTTGATCCACCTTACAGTTGCTTTAATTGCTCAGGCCAGAAAGGGGGGGGGGGAATTCTAGATGTCAGAATTGATGAATGCACTGAGACTAGACAGAGAAATAAATAAAACGATACAAATCATTCCTATGAAATAATTGAAAAAGCAATGGTGAATATACTGTACTTTTAGGCCTACACAATTCTTACAGAGTAGGTACCATCAAAGCCTTTAGTAATGGTGATAAAAGAACTAACAGAATTTGTCAGCAGAGAAAATTAAGTTTGTCTTTGCCATAACTGTGTATTTGTGGGGGTGGGATGGGGGTGGGGCAAAAATTCTCACAAAAAATCAAAAGAATAGCCCTGCAGCCTTGTGTTTGAACGTGAGTTTACACTATGCTCATTATGTGAAGATATCCCAAGCTGAGAAAGTAGCCATTAAAAAAAGATCCTGGTGTTGTGAAAACTCTTTGGTCTAGGAATGAAATCCAAAATTGCTCTGGAGGGACACATTAGTCCTTGTAGGATTTATAAAGGGATAAATCAAAAGAGGCCAGACTAAGATAAGCTCACAAGCTCAAAATCACTAGTTATAAAATTCATGGTAAGTGAAAGTCACCAGGCACAGATACTGGGAGATCTCAAGCTATTGAGTTTAAAACCTCAAAGTAAAACTGAAGTGCAGAGATCCTGGGATGACAGAAAAAATTATACACACATGTGCATAGATATAGCCCAAGTGTGTTAAAAAGGATTAAAATGATAAGTGTCTTCTGATTAGATTCAGTAAATTGAGAAGACAGATCTTAATTTAGCAGTAGATAAAGTCAAGAATAAAGTTAATATATCCCCACAGAATCTTCAAAAACCATAGTAATTGGTAGCAGTAAACTTTGAAAGGTAAAGGAAGGTGATCTTTAAAGCGGTGACCTGGCTGAAAGTCTAATTGAGAAGAAATGAGACCAAAGCATCCTGCCCCCACTCCATGCAGGCAGGAGACTGCAGCTCCCCTCCTTAAGAGTAGAAGGAAGAATTATACTCCAGTGAGTAGTGTCAAACACAGTTTTTCTTGCGGGGGGAAAAGTTGAAATGTAGGAGACCATACTGTTTACATGAGGATTAAGGTTATACCCAAGGACTTCTTTTATTTGGGGTTCTAACTGGGAGACAGATGTACTAGAGACAGATGTACTCCTTCAGGAAGAAGATGGACATTATCTTTTCTATGACGTATGGGAAGTCCTACAAAATTTTAAAAAATCAAAGATGGACATTATCTTTTCTATGACGTATGGGAAGTCCTACAAAGTTTTAAAAAATCAACACACACTTAAAATTGTATCAGCATGATTTCCAAACTGATAAGTGCCAGCCACATCAACTTAGAGTAAAGGTTAGAGAGGACAAGTATTCCCATATGCCTGTCAGTTGAACTTGCCTTTTAGTGACCCTATCTGTAATAATGAAAGCGTAATATGCAAATCGACCGAATGACTGAACAGCAGAACAACCGCCTGGATGACCTTCCAGACGACCATGGTATGACACGCACTGGCACCAGTCCAGCCAAGGCGGGTGCGATGCAATTGGTCCGGGGGGCCCCATCATTGCCCCACGATCCCCCTCAGAGAGAGGCCCAGGCCACCCTCTGTGGGGCAATCGATCTAGGGGCCCAGCAACGATCGCCCCACAGAGGGAGGCCAAGGCCAGCCAAGCAATTGCACCCCACACCTGTCGCCCACAGAGGTAGGTGACCAGTGGCGGGGGAGGGGGGGCACAGATGGCATTCAGTGGCAGCAGTGGGGGTGGGGTCAGCCGCCGGCAGCTTGGGGAAGGAAAGCCCCAATAGGCCCTGATTGCAGGCCAGGCCTAGGGATCCTATCTGAAGGGTTCTGGATTGCTAGAGGGTGCAGGCTGGGCTGAGGGACAACCCCGCCCCCCATGCACAAAATTGTGTGCACCTGGCCTCTAGTTATATATAAGATAATAAAATCAAGATCATCAGGAAAGCAATTAATATGAAAACAAAACAAAGTGAGCTAAAAAGGAAATGTTTTATTTTCTTATCTCTGACTAGATAAGTTCAGTTCTTAACCATATTTGATATCATTATTATGTATGTGAATATTTGCTAATTTATTTGTAAAAAAATACATTCAAGTGTCATTGTTTTTTTTTCTTTTTTTATTGTTTAAAGTATTATATATGTCTCCTTTTTCTACAATTGATTCTCCCCCCACTACTCCCATCCACCAGGATAAGCCCCCACCATGCCAGTATCTATTTCCATTGGTTGCATGCATACAAGTCCTTTGGTTGATTTCTTAAACTCTCCTCCCCTCCCCACCTTCTCTCTGAGGTTGGAAGGGTCTCTTCAGTGTTTCTTTGTCTCTGGATCTATTTTTGTTCATCAGTATATGTTGTTCATTTTATCACACATATGAGTGAGATCATGTGATATTTATCTTTCTCCAACTGGCTTAATTCACTTAACATAATGCTTTCCAGGTCCATCCATTCTGTTGCAAATGGTAAAAGTTCCTTTTTTTAATAGCAGCACTAGAGGCCTGGTGCATGAAATTCGTGCACTAGGGGGGATTCTCTCAGCCCAACCTGCACCCTCTCCAATCTGGGACCCCTCCAGAGATGTCTGACTGCCGGTTTAGGCCCAATCCCTGTGGACTCCTAACCACTCACCTGCCTGCTTGCCTGTTCACCCTTAACCCCTCTGCTTGCCTGCCTGATTGCCCCTTATTGCTCCCCTGCCAGGGACCCCTCCAGAGATGTCTGACTGCCGGTTTAGGCCCAATCCCTGTGGACTCCTAACCACTCACCTGCCTGCTTGCCTGTTCACCCTTAACCCCTCTGCTTGCCTGCCTGATTGCCCCTAATTGCTCCCCTGCCAGCCTGATTGCCTATAACTGCTCGCCTGCCTGCCTAATTACCCCTAACCACCTCTGCCTGCTGGCCTGATCAACACTAACTGCTCCCCTGCCAGCCTGATTGCCCCTAACTGCTCCCCTGCTGGCCTGATCGCCCCTAACCACCTCTGACTTGGCCCCACACCTGGGACCCAGGCTTCCTATCTCTGGCCAGCTACAGACACCCTGGACAGCTGCAGCCTCAGGTGACCAGGACCACAGGAGGTTTTGCCCAGGCTGGCCACAGCCACAGGCTCCTGGGACTGTGGGCGGCTTCTCCCAGGCCATGCTCCCCTGCTGGCCTGATCGCCCCTAACCGCCTCTGATTTGGCCTCACACCTGGGACCCAGGCTTCCTATCTCTGGCCAGCTGCAGACACCCTGGACGGCTGCAGCCTCAGGTGACCAGGACCACAGGAGGATTTGCCCAGGCTGGCCACAGCCACAGGCACCCGGGACCCTGGGCGGCTGTGCCAGGGCCCGGATCTCTCAGGAAGGATGTCCAGAATATGTCTGGTCTAATTAACATATTACCCTTTTATTAGTATAGATAGTATTCCATTGTGTAAATGTACCACTGTTTTTTAATCCACTAATCTGCTGATGGGCACTTAGGCTGTTTCCAAATCTTAGCTATTATAAATTGTGCTGCTATGAACATAGGGGTGCATATGTCCTTTCTGATTGCTATTTCTGGTTTCTTGGGATATATTCTCAGAAGTGGGATTACTGGGTCGAATGGAAGTTCCATTTTTAATTTTTTGAGGACTCTCCATACTGTTTTCCACAGTGGCTGCACCAGTCTGCATTCTGACCAGCAGTGCACGAGGGTTCCTTTTTCTCCATATCCTCACCAGCACTTGTCCTTTGTCAATTTATTGCTGATAGCCATTCTGACAGGTATGAGGTGGTACCTCATTGTTGTTTTGATTTGCATCTCTCAGATGATTAGTGACTTTGAGCATGTTTTCATATGTCTCTTGGCCTTCTGTATGTCCTCTTTTGAA
>NW_005353967.1:208860-209886 GCF_000412655.1 Myotis brandtii | reverse complement strand
ATTGTATGCTCTTGCCTCCTTTGTCAAATATTAATTGAGCATAATGGCTTGGGTTGATTTCTGGGTTCTCTGTTCTGTTCCATTGGTCTATATGTCTGTTCTTGCGCCAGTACCAGGCAGTTTTGAGAACCATGGGTTTGTAATATAGCTTAATATCTGGTATTGTGATTCCTCCAACTTTGTTCTTCTTTCTTAGGTTTGCTATGGCTATTTGGGTTTATTTTTTATTCCAGATGAATTTTTGGAGAGTTCGTTCTAGGTCTGTGAAATATGCCTTTGGTATTTTAATGGTGATTGCATTGAATCTATAAATTGTTTTGGGTAGTACGGACATTTTAATGATGTTGATTCTACCAATTCATGAACACGTTATATTCTTCCTTTTGTTTATGCCTTCCTCTATCTTTTTTCTCAATGTCCTGTAGTTTTCTGAGTACAGGTCTTTTACCTCCTCAGTTAAGTTTATTCCTATGTATCTTCATTTTTTTGGTGCCATGGTAAATGGGACTGTTTTTTTAGTTTCTCTTTCTGTGAGTTCATTATTGGTGCATAAAAAAGTCATAGATTTCTGGGTGTTAATTTCATATCCTGCTACATTGCCGAATTCATTTAAGTCTAGTAGTTTTTTGATGGAGTCTTTGGAGTTTTCTATGTACAATATCATTTCATCTGAGAATAATGACAGTTTTACTTCTTCTTTCCAAGCTTGGATGCCTTTATTTCTTCTTTTTTTTAAAATCATTTTTTAAAAATATATTTTTAAAATATATTGATTTTTTACAGAGAGCAAGGGAGAGGGATAGAGAGTTAGAAACATCGAAGTAGTTTTTTGATGGAATCTGGAGTTTTCTATGTACAATACCATTTCATCTGCGAATAATGACAGTTTTACTTCTTCTTTTCCAGCTTGGATGCCTTTTATTTCTTCTTCTTTTTTTTAATCTTTTTTAAAAAATATATTTTATTGATTTTTTACAGAGAGGAAGGGAGAGGGATAGAGAGTCAGAAACATCAATGAGAAAGAAA
>NW_005353967.1:199389-207233 GCF_000412655.1 Myotis brandtii | reverse complement strand
TGCATACAAGTTCTTTGGTTGATCTCTTCCCACCCACCCACCCCAGCTTATTTGGACTATTGTCTCTTGTCAATAAAAAATAAAAAATAAAACTGACAATAGTGGCTCAGAGGCTCTCATAAAGACTGTGTCCAAATATTCGGTGCTGTTACTGTTTTTTAAAGATGTCATGATTTTCCTTGTTTCTGCTAAACAAGTCAAGCCAATTGAAGCAATTCCTTTTGTGAGCATTTGGGACATTGTTTTCAAGTTTATGGCTTCAATTCTGTTCTGCAAACATTTATGAGAACTCACTTTTTGTCATGCTCTATGCCAGATGCTGGCAAAACAAAGATAAATGAGGCATGGTTACTATCATGAAGGAAGTAACTAGCAACCATATTAGGTGATAGAGTTGTACGACTGTGTGCAGAGGAGGGCTGCAATCTGCAATACCTCATTACCCATGGAATTAGGGAGACAGAACACATCAGGGTTGAAATTTTGGTGTTTATATTATATCACCACAGAGATAGAATTTCAGTCTTTTTATTTTTTTCAGTTTCCCATTAAGAAAATACAATTCACAATAACTAGTGTGTTTCACTCTCTTGGCTTCCCTGGTGGTCAGTGTGTGTCATAGTGACCAGTCATTGCCAGTCGTTCTGCTGTTAGGGTCAGTTTGCATATTACCCTTTTATTATATAGGATAGAGGCCTGGTGCATGGGTGGGGACTGGCTGGTTTGCCCTGAAGGGTGTCCCAGATCAGAGTGGGTGTCCCACTGGGGTGCCTGGCCAGCCTGGGTGAGGGGCTGATGGCTGTTTGCAGCTGGTCACACCCCCTTCAGGGAGGGGGGTCCCCACTGAGTTGCCTGGCCAGTCTGGGTGAGGGGCTGAGGGCCGTTTTCAGGCTGGCCAAGCCCCCCAGCGACGGAAGCTCCCAGCCTCTCCTTTTTTTTCTTTTTTTTTATTCTGAGATTTATTTACCATATTTACCTTCTATAATTGAAACTTTGTAGCCTTGTGTGGAGCTCAGAGCCACCCAGGATGGGTGGGAAGCTTGGCTTTCTCCATTGCCAGGGGAAACCCAAGCCTCCTGCTCGCTCCAGCTCCATGGCCACGGCTGGCTGAAAGCAGATATCTGGGATTTATTTATCTTCTATAATTGAAACTTTGTTGCCTTGAGTGGAGCTCAGAGCCGGCCGCAGCAGGCGGGAAGCTTGGCTTCCTCCATCACTGGAGCAACCAAGCCTCCTGCTCGCTCCCGCTCCGTGGCTGCCGGCCGCCATCTTGGTTGGGTTAATTTGCATATAGTCGCTCTGATTGGCTGGTGGGAGTGGCTTAGGCGTAGTGAAGGTACGGTCAATTTGCATGTTTGTCTTTTATTAAATTAGATATTTTTTTCTCATTATTTCAGTCATTTAACAAACTTAGTTTGTGTAGCTACTATGTGCCAGGCTCCCTACCTGTGAGATGGCCGGGGGGGCGGGTCATTGCTCAGCACGGGGGCCAGGACACCCCACGTCCCATGGTATTTCCTAGTCCCGCAGGCACTTGCTACGTCCATCTGTCTGTCCGAGCCTCGTGTTCCTTATTCTTTACTAGTGACCCAGTGCACAGATTCGTGCACATTGAAAGGAAATTGATTAGAAGGTGGCCAGTGGGGCGGGACTGGGTGAGACGGGCCAGACACGCCCTGGAGACAACCTCCCGCAGTCCCTCCCCGGCGTCTGCGGAGTGAGCGATTTCCCTCTGGCAGGTGGGGGCCCTCAGCCTGGCCTGTGGGGATGGGCCGAAACCAGCTCTCTAACATCCTCCGAGGGATCCCAGATTGCGAGAGGGCACAGGCCAGGCTGAGGGACCCCACCAGTGCATGAATCTGTGCACCGGGCCTCTAGTTATGAAATATAAGAGGATATTGGTTTAAAAACCTGGCTTTGCTCCAGTTATTAGAAAAAGAAGTTAATTAGAAAAATACAGAGTAACTGAGACATTTTCACAAATGTAATTTTCTTCTTTTCTTTTTATGAGCTCTGATAAGGGTTATACCTATATTAACTCCTTTGCATGGAATTTTACCTGCCATGTGATCCTATAAGGTTGCTACTATAATTACCCTCATTTTACAGATAGAAAAATTTGGCCCAAGGACATTAAAGTCAGAGAGCTGGGATTAAAACCAATTTTGGAGATTGCAACCATTATGACATACTAAAGCAGCCACTGCTTTGAGACACAATTAAACCAGTAAACTGACCGTTTGAAATCAAATCTAACAAATGAAGTAGTGCAACTGGCGAAAGCAAAACCATGACCCAGAGGGGCAAAAAAGCAATACTTCCCTCCAGTATAACCATCCTATGGAAGAACTCAGAAGCATGAAAGTTATCTACCTTGACATTGAGTGGAAAAGATTTTCTATTCATTTGCTAAATTTAATGAATGTCTTTATTTACTAGATTTCCAGTACCAAGTTTTAGGCCACTTAACTCAGTTAAAACATAGGAAGGTCTAGACAGAAGTGACATAAAATATTCAAATAAATACTAAGGCATGACTGGTAAATTTTAAGCAAGTACTTAGCAGATATGGGTATTTAAAAATGATTAGTGTTCATGTGCCTGCAAGGAAAAAGCAAGAAAAATTAGAGCTATTAGTTCCTTACTTTCACTCCCACAGTTTTTAGATGCTAAGGTCCCCTCATTGCTATAAACTTTCATGTATAAACTTTTATTTGCTGATAATTCAACCAGACCATTTATATATTACCATAAATATGTTCATTAATGAATATGTACTTAATAAATTTATATGTAATATGTTCATTAAAATATAGAATAGGGTTCTATTTATTTGTAAAAATATTGTAGATGCCATTCTGGAACATGTTTTTCTTTTTCTTTTTAGTATTATAATGTTAAGATGTGTATATGTAGTTGTAAATGAGTGTATACTAATTTACTTATCCATTTCTCTACAGAGATATTTAAGTATTGGCCATTATTTTAAATACATGACCGATTTCATCATGCTGGTTCTTTGAGCTCATTAACTAAACTCTGTTATCAAATTGTTCTCCAAAATGTAGGTGATCTATGAGTGCCCTGTTTCTTTATCTGTGTCAGTACTTTGTTGGATAGGCTTTTGGGATACTACCCTAAATATAGTAATAGGTGTGACATGGTTATTTCTTAACTTGCTGTCAGGGCAGGGCTGGAGCCCTGCATGAGCTCTGTTGCTCTGAGTTGCTCTGAGTTCGTGCATTCTTCTAAATTCTAACCAACTACGCCAGGGCTGGTTGGTTCCTGCTTGAACCCTGTCCACTGTCCTAACTGTTGGGAACTTAGTCCAAGTTCCTCCTTTATCCTCTGCTCACTAGTAAGGGGTGTTGGGCCCGAGCCCCTCTGCCTGGGGCTGGACCTCCTAGGACACCAGGTCTTAGACAGAGAAGCCATGAGAGGTTGGGGGTGTATAAGAATGAGTCTTTATTGCTGAAGCCAGTGGCCATATAGCCATCAGACAAGAACAGTCCTCACAGCAAAGTCCATACAGGCAGGCAGCCAGAGACCTGCTGATGAACATATATCTTTCCCATAAAATAGCATCAGTCTCTGTACCCACAGCTATTATCTTAGCAGCCTCACACTGCCTCCTAAACTCACCACCTCACCTCTTAGCGGTATCTGAGCTCTCCGCCTCAGCAGCTTCTCCTGTCTCTCCTGCCCAGCTGCTCTCTCTAGCAGACTTATTCACACACTCCATCCTAGCTGCTCTCTCTCCATATTCCAGCAGACTTCTTCTTACTCCCGCCTCAGCCAACTCCAGCCAAATAGCTGGTCAGTAACCTATTTTTATACCATTTAGACAAAGAAGGCTTCCTGCCAATAGTTACATCAATCATATTGGTGATTGAAGGGCACAGTGTACTGTGTGTCCTTGCACCTGCTCATGGTATCTTGGCCTGATTAGGATTCCCAAGATCAGAGTCCTTGAACATCTCATTTAGGCACATGCCCAGAGCGGCCTTTGGCCATCCTGGTGTATTGATAACAAGGTCTCTGTCCTCCCACTGGCCTTGACTATCTGGGGACCTGGCATGGTTCTCACACTTGCATTTACCAAATTTCATGTTTTCATGTTTAGCATTAGGTTTACCTATTATACAATTTGCGTTCACAAGATGTTCTTCACTCATTCTTCTATTGAATTTGGAACCATTGTCTATGAGCTTCTGTAAATTCTTCATATATGCGGAATACCAACATGTTGTCACACAGTTATTTGTGTTTTCTATTTGCCGCTAGTATTTTAAGAGAAGGCTTATTTTTTGGTCAGATTAAAAAAATCTTAAAACTCTTAACAATATATTATCCTATATTCTCTCTAAATCATTTTGCTCTACATATTCAATAATTTAAAGAAAAAATATTTAACACATGGTCGATATTTAATTATATTTGTTTGCCATATGGATAGCCAATTATCCTATTATAGTTTATTGACAGTTCTACTTTTCCTACTGATTTGCAGTGCCCAATATGTTGTATGTCACACATACCATCTGCAGAGTACATCTGTTTTGAGCTACATATTCTTTCCATGGTATCATGGTATTAACGATAGTTTTACTCTCTTAGCTTTAAAATCCTACCTATTATTTTACATAGTTTTAATCTTGATAATTTATTTTAATAACAATTTTATTCTCACCTTGTCAACTTATAAATAATGCCGAGTTTTTAAAATGTTGGCATTACATAATGACTTAAAGAGTAATCTCCCTTGTTTGTTTACATCTTTAAGGAAATGATTCCACACATACAAATTTACATGTGCTTTCTGCCTTAACAGTTAAAGTCTCTAGATATAGTTTGGTTTATTATTTGACATGACAAATATATATAAAATCAGCACAATATTAAAAAATAAAATTTTTAAAGAACAAAAAATTTGAAGATACAATTAACAAAAGGAGATCCACAAATGAACCACAACAAAAACCATGAATAGATGCTAAAGATAATTTCTCTTCATTGATGCAGTCTGAAACATAATGAGACATCACTAAATATCTTTTATAATAGCAAAACAGTGCCCAGTATTTACAGCGATGTCAAACAAGATTATCTTAGTAGGAACTCTTGATAAGAATGTAAAAGGGTATAAACACTCTGAAGAGTTTGATGGCAATTTTTGAAAAAAGTAAAGCTTGCAGGTATCTTGTGATCTCGCCATTCCACTCTTGAGTATATAAACAAGTGAATTAACAAGATATGTCCCCATAAAAAAGTTTACATGCAATTCTGTAGCAGCTTTGACTGCAACAATGAAAATTAGAAACAAGTAAAATGCCCATCTAAAGATGAATGGATGGGGAGGGGGGTTAGAGAGCAACCAAAGGACTTGTATGCATGCATATTAGCATAACCAATGGACACAGACACTGGGGCGGTGGGGTCTTGCCCAGGGTGGGAATGGCTGGGGGGTCAATCAGGGAAAAAGGAGACATATGTAAAATTTTAGACCATAAAAAAAAGAAACATGTTAAAATTATTTAACATTCTGAAAAAAAAGAAAAAGAATATTCTAATGAACCAAATATGCATGAGAGAAGCTGACACAGAAATCTATAAGGAATCATAGACTTGCCTTCTGAGAAATTTAGAGTAATAGTAAGATGAAATATAACAAAGGTTTCAGGAAGCATTGGTTTTATACCTTAATGAGAAGCTTCTAAGCCAGATATTTTAAAATCCTCTCACAGATTTTCAAATTGTTCTTTGTGGAACATAGTATTTCAGTGAAACCTGGAAATTATTACAACTACTTTGAAAACACTTTTTTAAATAAATCAAAGATTTTGAAAGTGTGCTACCAATATTATATATGTATCCATGTAACCTAGGGGGAAATCATGATTTCTGTATTTTTCTGTATGTATGTGTTATCTTGGAACTGAATATCTACAGGCTTACACCTATTATGACTCTCTCTTTATGTAAAAGTAATAATGGAAAATTTCTCATCCATGAATGTAGAACTTTCATAAAATGTTCCAGAGGTTGAGCTTTTACCACAGTGAAAGTTACAGGAAATGTTTTTTTATCAAATCCTACTTTATTAACTTTCTGGCTAATTTAGCTGGTACATTATAACATGTAAATTGTATAGTATATGTTTATACATATATTACATATCACACATGATTTTTTTAGCATCTCTGTACTGGTTAATTTTGCAGTGTGAGGATATGGTAACATATTGCATTTCAGTCTTTATGTAAATCAAGTTTCTTTGCTGCTCTGTGAAACTCTTTTATATTTGGCTGTTATATTTATTTCATAAAATTTTTTTAAAAGATGAATGGATGAACAAAATGTACTAATGGTATTATATAAAACAAAAACTGATTTACATGCAATACTGATAAATTATTCCAGTGAAAAAAGACAGACATAAATGATTGTATATTATATTCATAACTCCATTTATATGAAATTCTAGAAAATATAAGTTAATCTCTTTAAAAAAGTAGATTGTTTGTTTTAGTTTCTTTAGTCAATAGTGGCTGAGTTTAGTCCTTTGTTTTCAATATTTAATAGCAGGAAATAAGTTGCTTTGTTTCATTTCAAAGGTTCTTAAAATGGGGGGCAGGGGAAAGAGAGAGAGTATATCAGTGTTCCAGGAATGGAAGGCTGGAAGGCAGAAGGGATGGTCTATAAAGTGAAAGTAACATTCCATATATGATTGTGTCAGAGATATCAGTGGATGTTTGTTAAAGCAGAAAGAATAAATAACTGTATATAAATTATACTTTGCTGAGGTATATTTTAAAAGATAAATTACCTCTGCCCCCAAATGAAAAAATTAAATAAGTGCACTCTAGATAAGTTTTATAACTCTATTATCATAACTTAAGCTTTAATAATGAGAACACATGGAAAGATGATCAAAATCATTACTCTTAACGGAAATGCAAATAAAAACACGAGATACCACTATTCACCTATTCGAAAATCAAAAACAAACAGGTACTTTTAAATAGAGACATAATTTATTAATTTAAATATATCATCCTATCTAATAAAAGACAAAGATGCTAATTGACCGTACCTTCACTACAACCATCAGCCAATCAGAGCGATATACAAAGTAACCTCCAACAAAGATGGCGGCTAATTTGCATACACAGGCAGAGCGGGCCAACACAAGCCACCATCCAGGCACCCGTGTGCGGCACTGGGCGGCGGGGCTTGGCATATCATCCTATCTAATAAAAGACAAAGATGCTAATTGACCGTACCTTCACTACAACCATCAGCCAATCAGAGCGATATACAAAGTAACCTCCAACAAAGATGGCGGCTAATTTGCATACTGCAGGCAGGGCAGGCCAACATGAGCCACCATCCAGGCCCCCGTGTGCGGCCCTGGGCAGCGGGGCTTGGCAGTGCGATCGGCCCAAGGAAGCCCTATTCTTGCAGGAATCTTCCTGCAACGGGCTTCTAGTCTAATCTAATAAAAGAGAAGCATGCAAATTGACCGTACCTTTGCTACGCCCCCAAACCACACCCACCAGCCAATCAGAGCGACTATATGCAAATTAACCCAACCAAGATGGTGGCCGGCAGCCACGGAGCTGGAGCAAGCAGGAGGCTTGGTTGCCTGGGCGATGGAGGAAGCCAAGCTTCCCGCCTGCCCTGGCCGGCTGTGGCCTCCGCTAAAGGCAGCAAAGTTTCAATTATAGAAGATAAATAAATCCCAAATACCTGCTTCCAGCCAGCCTCCACTGGGAGCTTGGGTGGCTGGGGGCCATGGCCAGCCTGCAAACAGCCATCAGCCCCTCACCCAGGCTGGCCAGGCA
>NW_005353967.1:179268-198778 GCF_000412655.1 Myotis brandtii | reverse complement strand
CTAGCAAGAGGACATCCCTCGAGGGGTCCCAGACTGCAAGAGGGCACAGGCCGGGCTGAGGGACGCCCCCCTAGTGCACAATTTTTGTGCACCAGGCCTCTAGTATAATATAATTACTGAAATAGCTAAAGCAATGTTAACAGTCACTTCCACAAAACCATAAATTGCATTAAAACAGATGTAATTAATTGTTAACAATATCTTTTGAAGTTTATACTCAATATTTCATTTAAAGAGTTTTATGAAATTTTTATTTTCTGAATGTTCAACATTTAATTTATTCTCTCCAGTATATTAGAACATTTCACTGAATCTGAAATGTGAGGCAAAAAAATTAATAAACATATGACCCTATGTAAAACTGTCATAATGTTAACTGAAACCAAATCTTTTTATAAAATCATATGTGTAAAATTCATTTTTTAAAAGATTTATTTTATTGTCTTTCTAGATGCACTGATTTTGTCAGTATCTACTTTTTTTTCAGGATTTTTTGATATTTTATATATGTAATTTACTCCGTAAGAGTCATTTTTAATCTAAAATCTGGCCATTTTATTTTTCCCCTTATAATAAAAAGATTTATTTTTATAATATAAAATTGGGATTAGATATGTAAGGGAGTGCAGAAAAAAAATTGGGATGTCTCCAAACAGCCCTTTTTAATAGAGAGACAATAAAGCTCTTAAATTCTAAAATAAACTGAAATTTAAATGGTGTAAAGTGTCATTTCATTAAGATTAAAATCACTATGATCAGTTTAATAATTAATATGAACATTAAATATATAAATATTCCATTTCATTTTTTTAAAATCTGTTAAAAATTCTAAAGTAAAAGTTTTGGCTGAAATAAATTTAGGAAATAGTAAGGAGCTTTAAGAACAAGTTTATTTAATATATCAATATATAATAGCTATGTGGTCTGGCATATGTGGGACTTGGGGATATTAAAAATATATAAGATTTTGAAAGATTATTAAAACATATTTTTAAGAACATTTGAAAAAAGGAATCAAATTATAACACATATACCATAAAAATGCTTTTAGTGCTCATATTTTTTCTGTTGTATTATTTTAACATTGCTTAAAAATGGGAAATAGGCTCTAAGTTTTTCAAATAAAGTAGAGTTTCAATCAAATAAGACATTTTAATAGCAGTCACATAAAAAAGATAGACAAAATGACCTTACCATGCCTTCCAGCTTTATGCTTCTTTATAGCTTTAGAATAAATATGTTTTTATTATTATTCCCTTACAAATAGCAAGTGGGAGTAGGAGTATTGACATTACATGCATAATAATCAAGGTAATATCTATTTTATGAGGGCACAGTTCTTAATTAAGGTTGATCGAGTGGGTCACCTTAGGAAAATAATGACAAGTCAAAGTCCAGTGCTCAAGGTTGTACTATTTTATAAAAAGTTTCTTATTCATTTGTACTCTTTATATTACTATACTGATATAGGTATCTTTGCATGTTAACATTTTTTAAAATTTTATTCTCATTTTTAAATGAGTTTCCTTGTTCAAGCCTTATAAAATACTTAATTATTTAATAGATATTCAGTATATAGTCAGATTCTATCAAGGAAAGAACAAACAGTAGACATAAGGAGTGATGTTGTGACTGACTCAGGCCTTGTTTCTTTTTTCTACCCCAAGCAAATTCTTAGGTTAGGCCATTTAATTTTTGCATATCTACTGCTTCAAATTTCACAGTTCATTTTCAAGTTAGAAAAAGTAGTGATGTGTTCCTTTTCTATTTCTTCCTGAATATATCTGTGTTGTTATCTTTTTGTGCGACGATGAATCACTTTTTGACACATCCCAATATTTTTTTCTCACATGCCTTTCCTTTTTTCAGCTCCAAATAATGAAATCATCGCTGACCCCTTTGGCATTCATTTCTACTCTGATTTGTGTGCAGAACTCTTACATTGAAGTTTGACACTGTAGACAACTAGAGGGATTGACTGTGATCTTGTCATAGTCTATTTGTTTTACACTGTTTCTCTTCCCCCTCCACATATTCTTTCAATGTAATTTCATGTGAAAGTATGTTTAGTGGGCTGCTTTACTTATTTTCCTGGACCATCAGTGGAAATTTTAACTCTGACAGGAATAATGCAGGGCTCCACACCTCCCTACTAGATATTCATTCTTGTGAGTGTATTATGTACCATCACCCATGTTCAAAATATGCCAGCAACTTTTTATAAAGTCTGTCTGATCCGCTTATTGATTTTGCTATTAAAATGTAAGATCTTCTATAATTTGACACAAATATAAGAAGTGAAGAAAGTAGCTGTCCCTCCTCATGATCAGACAACTTCTAGGACTAAGAAACAGTTTTCTTTACTGTGTAATACAGGTTTTAAGGGGAAATTTTAGAAGGGCACAAGTAGTTGTATCTTATATCAAATGTATTTGTCATATGGCTTATCAGTATTCAATCTTCATAGTTAGATATTTACTGTAAAGAAAACTCAAAAGCATTTTAAACACTTTAAAAATCTAAGATTGATATAAAATACTGACATTTCTTCAAAGATCTTCAGGAATTATTTACTGGCAAACTTCAAAATACAAATGAGATCATCTATTTTTATGATTCTTTCAGTTGTACACTGCTTTGTATGTGTCTGTTGCCAATGTCTGTGGATGGTATAAATTTGCAGAAAAGTGCCAAGTTTTAATGTGGTTCTGAAAGTGGTAAAAATGAACATTGCAGAATCATTCTCTGCATATTTAATAACCCAACAATAATAGAATGTTGGACTGGGAAATAATCACAAAGATTTAATTTAGACCAAAGTGTTTTGTTCCTGTTTTGTTCAAGAGGAAACATCTATCACAGTCAAATGAGTAGATTAAAATAGATTAAGATGCTACATCTCACACCAAACTCAGCCCTGTAGACATCCAGAACTCTGATGTGCACAGTCCAAGTTATTTAAGTGGAAAGGCCTCTGCATTATTTTTCTGTTGCTTCATTACAGATGAGCACAAATGTGGCAATTTAAAAATATCCTGGATTTATTATCTCATAGTTCTCGGAAGCCAGGAGAATGGACATGGATGTACTGGCTTCTCTACTCAGGGTTTCAAAAGGTTACAATCAGGCTGTTGGCTGAACACCATCTCCTCCGCACGCTCAATTAGGGGAAAATCTATTCCAGTTCCCGCTAGGAGTCATTTTCTTGTGACTGTAGAAGCGGTGGCACTGCTTCAGGTCTCAGGAGCTGCTGGAGCTTCCTGGAAGTCACCAGTTCTTTGGCAATTGGGCTTCCTTGGCACAACTGCTTACTTCATCAACCAGCAAGAACGGTTTCTCACCTCAGTCCAACACAAAACAATCTCCGTTGTGATGAACTCTTATAGAACAACTAGAGGCCTGATGCACGCAATTCGTGCAAGAGTAGGCCTTTCTTCCCCCGGCTGCCGGCAGGCACCCGAGACCCGTGCTTCCCTCCCAGCCCTGGTTTCATCAGGAAGGACATCCGGTCTAATTAGCATATTATGCTTTTATAATTATAGATCATGTTGGGGCATTTAAATACATTGGCAAAATCTTCTCATCTCTGTCATATTCTTCTAGGTAGAAGCAAGTCACTGGTCCCACCCACACCTACAGGAAGTGATTATAAAAGGTGTGAACAATAGGGCATGGAATCAGGAGGGACTACCTGAAGGTATGTCCATCACAACTTGCCATCTTGAGTCCAAATCACATAAAAGCAATCCATTGAAATACTGGCACATATTTTGCACAGAAAAAGCAGATGTAAACTTGTGACTTTTACCCCATAATTCAAGAAGCCTTCCTATGTCTATATGATTTTTCTACCCTCTCTCAAAGATTGAACCAAATCAACCTTGTTTAATCTCATCTCTTTTTCTTGAAATTTTTAGAGAAATTATTTTCCTCTTCCTTTCCTATCTCTCTCCCTGAAGTGTTCAAGAATTCAAATATAATATTCTACATCAGCCCTATCCAATAGAAATATGATTCAAGCCACATATGTAACCGCACAAAAAGTTAAAAGAAACATTAGAACTAATTTCCATTCTATAGCTTATTTAACTGAACATATTCAAAATAGTATCATCTTGATATGTATTCAATGTAACATACACTTTAAAATAACTTAAATTATTTTCTTCCTCCCAAGTCTTCAAAATCTGGTGTGAGTTTTACACTATGGCACATCTCAATTTGGACTTCTTCCAGTACTCAACAGGCACATGTGAACAGTCCTACTGTACTGAGCAGTGCAGCTCTCTTATTAAAAATATCATAATGCCCTAACCAGTTTGGCTCAGTGGATAGAGCACCAGCCTGGGGACTGAAGGGTCCCAGGTTCAATTCTGATCAAGGTGTACCTTGATGATTGCAGGCACATCCCCAGTAGGGACTGTGCAGGAGGCAGCTGATCAATGCTTCTCTCTCATTGATGTTTCTAACTCTATCCCTCTCCCTTCCTCTCTGTAAAAAATCAATAAAATATATTTTAAAAAATATCATAATGAAAATTCTCCTCCAGCAATCATCCTATTGATTGGCTTTTTTTGTCTGTAGTATTCAAGTATGCTGTGTCCTTATTGATTTTTCTCACTGCATGACCTATCTGTTATGGAAAGTGGAGTATTTAAGTCTCCTACTATAGTGCATCACCATCTGATTCTTACCTCAAATCTTTCAATATTTTCTTTGTAAATAAAGTATTCATTGTCTGCATTTGCTTTCTGACCACTATTATTATTCCCTTCATCCCAGGATGATTACCTGGGGAAAAAGCCAAGTGGAGGAGGGGATTGGTACAAATGACTCCTCTAGGTGTTAAATTCATGAGCTATGAGAATGGTCTGGTGGCAGTGCAATGGTCCTAGTGTTTACTAGTACTTACACCCCGCCCCCCAATCTATATTAGTAAGGGTGTGAAGGAAGAGATATCCAGTCAGAAGGACAATAGGAGCAAAGGCTCTGGAAGGGAAATGAGCTGTCTGTACCAAGGCATAACGAACATAGCAGTGTGACTGGAAAGTGGTTAGTCAGAGAGACTATCTCAAGATCAAAATAAATTAAATTGTGTAGAGTTTTGAAAACTGTAGTGAGCAAGTTGATTTTACTCTAATTAAAATGAGAAGAAAGTGGTGATTTTTAGAGAGTTATAGGATCTAATTTACACTATACCAGAAACTTTGTAGTCATCCTTTAAGCCAACTTCTGCCACTGTTTCCTTGTAAAATTGAGGTGGAAGCAGTAGAGACTGTATGGTCAATGAAGCCTAAAATATTTCCTCTCTGATCATTTCCAGGAAAAGAAAAGACAAATATTGATATAGAAAAATGTAAAAAGCCAAAATTTGGTTATTTGAAAGACTTAACAAATTGGCAACCCCCTAGAAAGACTGACAACAAACAAAATTTTTTAAAAAATTAAAAATATAGGGAATGAAAAGTTGACTTAGCTACAAAAATACAAATATTAGAGCAAAATATATGATGGTCTGATCACTTTTGACCAGAAAATTGCCATCTGGTGATAAAATAAATGAATCTGTTAAAAACCAAAAAACAAAATAACAACAACAACAACAAAAAACAACAAAAAAAAACAAGGAAAGAAATATGTCTGAACATTTTTTTATTTCTACTTAGAAATAAATGTTATTATTAGTTACCCTCTTATAAATAAATACAAGCTAAAATAGATTGAAGAGTTAGAATAGAGGGTGTATTTCCAAAGTCTCTTTATGAGGCCACTATAAAAAACAACAGTAACTCACAAAGACACACACACACACACACACACACGCACGCGCACGCACACACCAAAAACTCAGTAGCAATTTCATTGTGCAGTATCTGTGCACAAGAACATAGTACTTGCTAGATGTGTCATAGGTCATCAGTGTATATTGCCTGCCATTTTTAATTATCTGTTTGCAAAACGCTGACTTAATGTTTCCGTGAAACTGACTTGAGAAACAACAGTTTTTCTCAATTATGATTTAAACTTCTAACCTATTATATTATTTCATTCTGGGCAATGTTAGATATTCTAGAATTCTCTCCTCTCTGAACTAATATAATAGTACGCCCAGAGAATATTCTTTATGTTTATTAGTAGACTTCATTGAATGCAGCCTGCTTTGGAAGGGGAGTTATATTTTCTTTTTTCACAATATGATTTATAGTAACTCATCCTTGTTGTCGTTTCATGAAATTCAATGCAATGTAGTCCATGGCTTTAATAAAGGCTCAAATTTTACAAGCTTGAAAATTAACACCATGAAACAAAGAGGACTATGGTCACTTTCTCACCATTTTTTTTATTAAGGGGTTCTAGTTACTGGTAGTTATACTGACCTCTGACAGGAGTGTCATGGGCAATGTTTGTTGATGATTGAAGAACATTTTGAAAATGTGAAGTGCCACATAAATACTAAATTATTCCAGACATAAGGAACTAGACTATACCAGCTGTCCTCACAATAAATGTCAGGTCATGGGATTACTTCTGGAAGGTAGCTATTGTCTAATCTCTATCCCTTCTGTTTTTTGAAGGAGCTAAGGTTATAGGTTTTATTGTTAGTAAAATTGAACAAACTCTACTGGCTTTGTTACCTTATAATAGATCATAAAATATTAGATTAATAATCAGGGAAGAAAGTCCAACATGAATAGAAGAAGGAATGATTTGAAATTTCAAAAATAGAACAAAAATGTATGTGGAATATAATATGAAGAAACTGAAGGATTCTGTTCAAAGAATTACATACTTATGAAAAGTCCAAGGGAAAGATGGGAGTTGTGGTTCAATATGACATATACACAGTTGGGTATCTCCAAAAATAAAAAGGATTCTATGCAATAGGTATAATGTTTGAAACTGTTGAGAATGTGTGAAAGGCATTCTATTCATATTTCCATTATCAGAGAACAAGGCAAATAGAATGTCCATAAGTAACAACAACAACAATAAAAAATGAAACAGAAAATGAAAGCACTGTGTTATAATTTAAAATCATTTTAAAGAAATTAGTTGAATGTAAGAAAAGAGAAACTATTTGATAACTTGATACTAAAAAACATATTTTAAAATACTATAAGAAAATAAATTAAACAATAGGATACTATAAAGTTACTATAAATCTGTACATCAGGTTTGTGATTTTCTACTATTTTAAGGCAACTTATTAGAAAAGTGACAAAATATTATTCTAGTTTCAATACAGGATTTAAATGTTTAAAGTTAAGGATGTTGCTACTTTGATTAATATGAAAATTGAGCCAAAAATGAAAGAAAACACAAGAACATTATATATCATATTAAAATTAGAAATGTTACAGCAGTTATCCAAGAGTAGTATGGCACCGTGAGGGATCCACAAACTTTAAAAAAAAAAAACCCTCCAAAAACAACTACGTTTTAAAGACTAAATTAAAAAAGAAATAGAAGAGGAAAGATCAAGAACAATAATGGCGGAAACTGTATAGTGTCAGCATTAGAAGTCAGCTACGTGGAATGCTGAGGAGCAATCTGATTTGTGGGTTTGAAGTCCCATAGGTTTCTGAAATTGACTGTAACAAATACATTTGGAAGTGGGGGTGAGCTTGATATGAAAAACTGGATTGGTTGAAAGTATAGCTGAATGGAAGTTGTACTTACTTCACCTTCACTTTCACACTAAACATAATTCTCTGAATAGGGTAGTAAAAGGCCCTGGACTAATAGATAACAGGTTCGGTTTCAAGGAAAGTTTACATACCAACTAATATGAAAGTTGAAACCCATCTTTCCCTCCTAGAATTGTAGAATTTTGAGAGCAGGTAGGCTGGAATATATTTTTCCAAGCTGGAGAATCTTACCAGCTCAAAAGCAATGACTAAAATTTCTGACAAATAGGATTCCCCAGTGAAATAGCTTAGCCAGGTGATACCTTGAAGACCACAGCAAAGAAGTCCCATCTATCTGTGGAGCATTTTCAAACAGTAGTTTTATTTTCCTGCTTTTAGAGATAAGAAAACCACCAAGGATCCCTAGAACTTTCCAGTAAAGAAAGCAAACAAATTTTAAAAAAAAGCCTTTATTGCAATTGAGATGTAACAAATAAGAAAGGAGAAAAAACTGTAGGAAAGTAACAAACTGTTCAGGAGGATTATTTTAAAACAGGTAGCTTTCGAGCATTAAAAAAAGTTACAGCATTAATACTAGAATCCAAGAATAATGGACGTGGGTCACAATATCTCTTCATTCTATTCCTATTCAGTTCTATAAGGCTTGTGATGAAAAATTTAAAAAGTAGTGGCATTATATAAGGTTATAGAGCCAATTCTCAAACAAACTAAAGTAGAAACTTAAAAAGTATATATATATATATATGATATATGAATAGGAAAGAGAATTAGTTGTCACATGTGCTATTGTTTATCATTTGTAAACTGCTCTGTCATATTTAATACTAACATGCTATTAAAGAGTGTGGACTCAATAGTGTTAAAATAGAGTGACTCTCTATCTCATTTCATCACTTCTTTTCCAGTCACTTTATATCAAATCACCCTTCCTTTATCAGAATTTTCAAGTATAAGAAAAATCTCATTTTCATTATTCATACTCAACAGAGCCATAAGAAAAGTCAAAGGAATCTTCACTCCAATGACTTCCCTTCATCAAATAAATTTAGTCTTTTGATTATATAAGTTGTCCAGACTCTTCTGACTGCATACGTAGGCTGTGGTGTAGGAAGTGATGTCAAGGAATTAGTGTGTGCATTTCTTAACAAGGCTTAGAAGGTGACACTGAAAGGATGGGTCGCTCTCTCTCGAGTGTGCCTGTTGTCCTCAACTTTAGGAGTTCAGTCAAAATTTTTAGGAAAACAATATAAAGTTGCCATGATTTTTACTACACATATGTAAAACATAAAATACATGAGGAGGGGTAGAATGAAGAAATACTGTGACCCACATCCATTATTCCTGGATTTATCTTTTCACCTGTGTACATTTCCAGGAAAAGAAGTGGGAAGTGACCAGGGAAATCAACCAATATCATGAATTTACATCCTACTACACACTTGCTCTACAGATATGTATTTCACTTTTCACAGAAGCTGTTCCTATACAATCCCCCCTTCCAGGTATTCCTTTAGTAGTTCTTCCTAGCTCTGCAGATGACTTTGAACTTTTAAGTTTTGGAGCAATTTGATATCTATATGTTCTGATAGTTATGAATTTCCCAATTCATATATTCTGCCATTTTTCAGAGAAGGATAAATAGCCAAGAACCACTCACTGCTTCCTTAGAAGTTTTTGGAAATAGTCCATGGCTTAATTGAGATTGAGACCTGTTTAGGATCTACAAAAAAACTATTTCACTTCATGCAGGGTTTATATTTTTTTGATTCCAGGATCCCATAGACTTCTAGGCTGTTTCCTAGTGAAACACCACCGTGTGTTTTACCAGTTCCCCAGGATTCTCTTTGGAGACACTTAGGAACAATTCTGTGCGCTGATGTTCACATTATCCGTATTCCTTATTTAGCCTTAAAGAGATGGGATGATAAAGATCAAAAACAGTATAAACACAGAATGAAGAATCATGTACATTTGTTTATGGAGTATATTGTTGTTATCAATCATAAATCACTTTGTCAGGCTTTTTTTTTTCTTTATGAAATATGGACCACAGATTCTTTTGAATTTTACCTAACTTTATTTTATTATTATTTCAAGGTTTGGATTTTGAGAAATATGAATTTTAATGTAAATTCAGTGTTCTCTTTTCATGAGTACTATTTCATCATAAAGTGACCTAAATGAGGGTCCTGAATTTTAAGAAAATTTTCCAATACTGCCGACTATAGTTATCAAATATCATGGCAGCAAATGCGATAGTGTTATATAATTTCAACATCACATATTGTGATAGGAACTTAACCATACGGCTGTCTCCTTACCATGACTCACCTTGCTATGGTTTTTGCACTCCGCACAATTGGAGAATACCAGCTTTAAATTTAGGACTCTTCTGCAGGCTTTCCACACCTTGTGTTGTTTGATTAGTATATTTCCTCCCATGCAGTCTTCATTCTCTTCATTTATCAATTCTACAGCTATGTTCTTAGCTCTTTTCCAATGTTATTCAGCTTCTTTTTCATCAGACACAAGCTTATGTTTTATAGTTTCTCCCAATTTTTATTTCCCCCATTTAAAAAGATTATCTAGATTTCAGTCTGAAGCCTGAATCTAATTTGTGGTATCCTCAATTTCACATAATTCTTAACTTAATTCAATTTAATATGAAGATACAAGCTAGAAGAAATTCTAGAAATCCCATAGAAAAAAAGGTTCAATTTACAAAGGAAGAGACTGAGACAAAGAACTTACAGCGTCACACAATTGTGTACAGTTAGTGTACACACTTCTGTTAGAGAGTACTCATATGTTATAGTGCATTACATTTTGTTCTATATGTTTTTACCTGTTTTATTACAAAATGGACAACAAAAGTTCTATCATTTGTGTCCTTTCATGTTAAATAATTTTCTGTTAAAATCATATCTAATATGAAGTGTGCTTTTAGGAAAATAATAACAAAATATTAGAAAACTTCAAAATATACTAATTGCCTTTAAATACTTTTAATTATTATAACCACTCTTTATAGGAGAAAAGACAGATTTTTCTATCATGACAATTAGAAATTAGGAGTAATCTAACACACTTGGTTAAATAACTTGTAAAAGTTATAAATATACTTGTAAGTATATAATTTGTAAATATCTTTGCAAGAATTAGTATCAGATTCGATTTCCAAAGTTCGAGTTGAAGTTAGAGAAGGTAGTCACTATTATAACATGCTCCCGAATTATATGTTTGCAGAATGGGTATATATGTGTGTGTGCTTTTAACTTTGGTTTTTCTCATTCTGGGTTATTATGAAGCAACATTTTACTGTAATTATGCTTAAAACCTAATTGACATTTTAAAATAAATTACAGGATAAGTCATAATATCAGGACAAATAATACTTAGCTGCTGAATATAAACAAAGTATAGAGTAGCGTGAATCTTATAAGCACAAAAGTGGTAAAAACAGCAAGGTTTTGAGGCTCAAGTACAAGAGAGATATATAGTCCCAACTGCAGTAATCTCAAAAATTTATGTCCCAAAATGTGCAGACTTGATCTTATTTTCAGTCAGTGTGTTCTGTATGGAAGATGAACAAGCTCATGACAATGGAGTGTGATTTAGAAAATGAGATTCGCACAGAGGAATATAAAATGTGCTTCTACACTGTACTTCTGTGCGAAATTTTTAAACAGAATTTAATCAATCACTTTGAAACCTAGATATATTTGTGGAACAATGACATCACTTCTAAATTATGAGTAGTTTGTAAATGCAGAAAAGAAATGTCTTTTGTGTACATATATTACTTTGGAAAGAAACTACTAAGAACTATATTATCAGCCCAAACAGTCTTTGAAAATTTGTGTGCTACAGGGCAATTTGTCACTTCATTTTAATGGAATGTTCCATACTGAAAATGTCTAACTGCTCAGAAGAGAAATAGAAGTGTAAATTTATTATCTGAGGAAAGAAAATTAATTGACACAGGCCAAGAATGTAATAGAATTAGACCCACATGAAATAACTGAGAACTTCAGTAACTCTATCTAGGCTCCATGGAATGATAAAATTACATGCACAAAAATGGAAATATATCCTTTTTGGACAAATCTCAGGATTTATCAAAGGAATGCCATTGAAAATAGTTAAGGCTTCTTTATCGCCAGTCTGAGAACAGAATTAAGCATATCATTTAAAGTACAAATGTTGTCATTTTGTTGGTGTTGTTATTGTTTTAAGTAAATACTTACCAGTGTTTAAAAATTACTGAGATAAAGTTTAAAAAATAGACTTAGAGAACAGGGCAAGATGTAAAAAAACAATGTATTCAATCTAAAATGATTTATTTCACATCTGCTATTTGTTTGGTAGGCCATATTCTAAGAACAGAGGAAACAGGCGTGACAACTATTCAAAATGAAAAATTTGATGAGCCTGATATCAGGGAAATAATTTGATGCAAAAACCAGTTAATTTTTAATCACTGCATATACCATAAAAATGATTTTAAAAGTCATGCACCAAAAAATAGCAATGGCAAAACCATGATGTATGTAGTAACAAGTTTGCCAGATTTTGGTAAACAGAATATAGTCCAATGTGGAAATGAGGAGAGAGTGGTAGGAATGTGGTATGGGTTGTGGTTTAGGAAGCTTTAGTGGTTTTCAGTCACAGTATTGCTTATACAAAATTGAAATTTAGTTCTAAAATATTACTTACGTGGTGATTAATTAGATTCCTGGTTTGGAAAGAAATATCTCAACCTATCTGTGATTGTTATTGCCTTCTTTGATAATGTCGACACAGCATTGTTCATAGTATTCTTTTATTATCCTTTTAATGCCCACAGTATTAAAAGGGATGGGCCCTCCTCCCATTTCTGATATTAGTCATTACGTCTTCTCTCTTTGTACTTTACCTGGCTGCAGGCTTTTTAGTTTTCATCATGTCCAAGAACCACTTTTGGTTTTGTTGATTTTTATTTCTGCTTAGCTGATTTTAATTTGCTTTTCTTTTTTTTCTAGAAGGTAGAAGTTTAATTTATTAATTTTAGATATTTCTTTTTCTAATATGTACATTCATTCCGTATTATAAGTTTTCTTGTAAACACCTCTTTCACTGCATCCCACACATTTGGAAGGTTGTATTTTCATTTAATTTAAAGTATTTTTAAATGTATCCTGATATTTCTTCTTTGTCACATGTGTTATTTAGAAATATATGGCTTAATCTGCAAGGATTTTGAAGGTTTTCAGCTATTTTTCTGTTATTGATTTTTAGGTTAATTCTTTTGAGATCTGAGAACATATTTTTATGATACCTATTCTTTTAAATTTATTATGGTGCATTTTATGGCCAGGAATGTGGTCTATCTTGGTAAATTTTCCATCAGAGCTTGAAAAGAACGTGTATTCTGTGTTGTTGGATGAAGTATTCTCTAAATGTTAATTAATCCAGTTGATTGATAGTGCCCTTCAGTTCAACTATGACTTGACTGATTTTCTGCTTGCTGGCTATTTTAATTACTGATCGAGCACTTTTGAAGTCTCTAGCTGAAGAGTGGACTCATGAATTTCTCCTTGTAGTTCTATTAGTTTTTGTCACATAGTTTGACACTGTTGTTAGGCACTGCACATTAAGGGTCGCTATGTCCTCTTTGAGAAGGATCCCGTCATTGGTATGTAATGCTCCTCTTTTCACTGATACCTTCCCTTGCTCTAAAATTAGCTGTGTCAGAAATTAACTACTTCACCCTTCTTTTGATTAGCATTGCCATGCTATGTCCTTCTCCACCTTAACTTTTAATCTATGTGTGTCTTTATGTTGAAAATGGGTTTCTTGCAGAAAACATATAGTTGGATCTTTTTTTTTAATTAACACTACAGTCTCTGTCCTTTAATTGATGTATTCAAATCATTGATGTTTAAGTTATTATTGATATAATTGAAATAATATCTATGATACTGTGGCTCTTGTTTTTGTTATTGTGTTTCTTGCATTAAATGATTTCTAACTAACATGGGTTTGCAGCAAAATAAAAATATAAAGAAAGAAAGCCAGACCATGGCAATGGTAATAAAATTCCAACCACCTTGTTTGCAAAAACATTGGTATTATGACAATTTGTATTCTCTACCTTCAACCCAAATCATCCATAGGCTTGCAACATGAGCAGTGGGAATGCTGTTACTGGTGGGGAAAGTCCTCGTCCCCATCTGTTGCTGGTGGGAGTGGGCTTCTTGCAATATCCTGAGAAGAGAAATCTTCTGAGACCGGCATGGGAGGATGTGTTATTGTGGAACGCTTTATTTCTGTGGAATCAAACCCCTGAGTTTCCGAGGTCCCATTTCCCTTTGTTGGACCGAGGAAGAAGTGTAACTGTGGCTTCAAAAGGCCTAGAATCAAAGCTAGGATCCAGAGTTTTGGTTTCATATTGGAGCAGTGTCCAGTCCAGCATCAGGATAGCTTAGTTTGTGTTCCCCATTGCAGTCCATCAGTCTATTGTGTGGAGGGTCTGCATAGCTGTGAGCCACATGGGTGAATGCAAGAGAGGAGAAAGGAGAGAGGAGAGAGGAGAGAGGAGAGAGAGAGAGAGAGAGAGAGAGAGAAAGAAAGATAACTTCTTTGTTTAGGGGATTATGTATTCCCAAATTTTCAGTCTTGTTACTCTAGCTAATCCATGCTTCCTCAGGCTTGACTGACAGGCACCTTCCCAAGATCACCCTGACTCACTGTGCATGTGCCCATCTTCCCTTTGTGCAGTTCCTTCCTGAAGTGATCTGCAGGGACTGGGCAGGTGGTTCCCTGGGGGAGTGTGAAATTGCTGCTTCCTGGTGAAGCTGCCCAAATGACATGTCTATCATGTCTGATCTTCCCTTTGTTCCTTTCCTATTATTAATAACTAACTAATTACAACAGTAACAATACTACCTCTTGGAAGGTAACTTTACTGGTTGAAAAGTATCCTCATTAGATATATCCTGGGAGCTGATTTGCTTGGGAGAAATGCTAGCATTGCAGGGATCAGGAATTCCCATTGTAGACAGTCGTGGGTGTTGTTTAAAATTCACTAGTTCTTTGGGGAATAGTAGCAAAAGCCCCATTAGCAATGACACCTTTAGTAATATTGGTGGTGGAGCATCAGTAATTGGGACTTTGCAATTAGGAGACAAATTTTCAAAGTCATTGTGAACATCCTTAGCAGAAAAAACAAAATCCTGAATTTCAACTCTTTATCAAGAGGACTATTTTGGGATTGTTATCATTATCCAATCATCCCCTGGAATTTTATGGCTCAACAAGTATGGCTTACAATGAGGTGGTTAGAAACATTTTAAGTAATCAATGTAACCTAATGATTCATCATCTTAAGCAATGTAAGTGGCTATTTGGAGGTATATATATAAATATCATATAGATTGAGATTCAAGATTGCAATAATAAAATTAAATGCATTTCTTTTAAAAAGGCTAAAGGCAGATTTTTTTTTAAAAGGAATATTCAGAAACCAAAATATTTTTAGATTGTGTCTAATTTCTAGGTTAAATCAAATTTGTAAAATAATATTTTCAAGAAAGATATAACAATTTACTTTCAAAAATAAAATTATTCAGTTTCTAGCCATGGTAAAAGTTTAACAAATTTTTTGTTTATTTGTTTTTAACATATAGAGGCCCGAACAAAAGAATTAAATTTTCAGCTGTTACCAAAGTTTCTCCTTGATAAAAGTTACAAACTAGCTGCTTAATTTATTATACTCAGTTAAAATTTTCTGACCTTTTATCTCAAAAACACTGACAGTCTGGAAGCAGCATCTTATTTGTCTTGAAAGTGAAGATTTTTTAAAAACATATTTTTGCTTAATAATTTTTATTGTTTATTTTCCAAGGTTATGAACAATGCCCTTAAAAGAAAATGGCATATTGATTTTAATCTGCATGTAGTATACATATTGTGACATGAATAAATCAAAACTTAATTTTATGCTTTGTTGCAGACAATTACAATATATTGTTTTGTGAATTACATTTCTGTACAATAGAATACACACTTCTTTTAAAAGCATGGTAGAGTTATGTATATGCCAATATAGGATCAACACTAAGTTGTATTAAGTGAAAAAGAACAAAATGCAGGACAGTGGTATACTGTTGCAAAAATATATAAGTATGTATGAAGGCATATGTGTGGAGCATAACTGGAAGGGTAATGCAGTGATTACCTTTGGAGTAGAGGAAACACTTTCTTAATGATTGCACACACAACTCTAGAGCACAACAACATATCACAAGCTAACACCTGTACCACCAGTACTGAGGTCAGGACATAGAACTTGCTAGCACATAAGACTCTGGTAAGCTCCCCGGCCCATTCACCACCTCTTCCCTTCACTCCAAAGTCAACTACTACTCCCCTGAATTTTACAGTAATCTGTTTCTTGAATTTTATACCTACACATTATATTCCCAAACACAGCATTTCAGTATCATCTAATTTTTTTTAACTTCCTGTAAATGGAATTACCGTATACAGAACATATAGTTAATGTTTGTGAATAATAACAGCTAGCTAACAAGACTCCCACCAACTCCCTAAACATTCGCAGCCATTTTTGACATGGGAAGCCTAGTTCATCTAAGCTATGTTGGTGTTTTGGGATAATATCACAATGTGGTATTTTATTTTATAGCAGCTTGTTTTTGTTTTTTTTTTCATTGTACATTTAGATTTATCTTCTGTGAAGTCTGTTCTAGTTTTTTGTTTTGTTTTGTTTTTTGCTACAAAGTTTTCAATTCTCTTTTTATTTTCATTTTTTTTTTCAGTACTTTCTTGATAAGAGCTCTTTTCCTGGCTTGCAGATGGCTGTCTTCTTAAGGTGTCCTCACCTGACAGAGAGAAAAGATATTAATCCCATCATGGGGTCACACCCTCATGACCTAATTACCTTTTCCCTATAAACCCAATTATCTCTCAAAGGTCCCACCTCCAAATACACTAGGTGATGAAGTGATTGCTAATGTAGACTTAAACTAGTATCTTTCCTACTTTCTTTTGCTTCCTAACAATCCTGGTGGTCTTTGTTATTCATCCACAGCTGCATCTACTTTTTTTGTTTGTTTCTTTTGGTGTTTAATTGAGCTTTCCTCATTATTTTCAATGGGAGGGTAATTTAATACAAGTTACTCTATCAAAGCAAAAGTGGAAATCTTATTATGGTGTGAATTTGCCTTTCCTTAGTTAATAATAAAGTTTTACTCTTCTCATGTACTTATTGGCCACATGGATTCCTTCTTTCATAAAATTGTACATGTGAATCTCTTGCCTGTTTTTTAATTGGATTGTTAATCTTTTTCCTTATTGATTTTTAGGCATTTCTATGTTTCATGGTCTTTTCTTATTTATAAACCTGATCTGTGGCTTATTTTTTTAATTCACATTGCTATCTTTTGATAAACAGATGCTTTCAACTTTAATGTAGTCCTTTGTACTTATTATAGTACATTTTACTATTGAAACATATTTTACTATCCAAACATCAATAATTTCCTATATTTCATCCTGCTTTTTTCTAATATATATATATACATATATATATGAATTAGAAAAGAAAAGCTATAGAATATGATAATATATTTATAAATAAATTCATTGTTTTCCACAATGAATGTTTATTTTTCTGAACACATTTATTTGGAAAGTGGAATTCTTTTCCTACTGCTCTGCAGTATTCTCTATATCATAAACCATACTTTCATATATGGGTGTGTCTGTTTTAGTCATAATCATTTACTTTCTTTGATCTGTCTAACCTTTATTCAATATCATACATTATTACGTTTTGTAGATTTATAAATTTCATTAGTTGATAAGTCATTCTATCCTGTTCTTCTTTATAGAGTGTGTTGGTTATTCTTTGATTTTTTACATATTGGTCTTAATTTGTATTTATCTAATGAGCAATTTCTACTATGGTTATTAATCATTCTTATGAGAGAGACACTGAGTCAAACTAGCGAGAGCATTGAAATTGTTATATTCATATAAATGAATATTATTTAGCAATAAAATGAATTAAGTACTGATCCATGGTACAATATGAATATTGAAAACATGCTAAGTGAAAGAAGCAAGACATAATAAAGCATATATTGTGGGAGTCCATTTATGTGAAAGGCTCAGAATTAGCACATCCATAAAGGCAGGAAGTATTATTAGCAGTTCCCAGAAGATGAGGTATAGGGGATTGGTAAATGAGTGTGCTTTCTGTATGTAGTGATGAAAATTTTCTAAACTTAGGTATTTGTGATGGTTGCATAACTGTACGTATTTTCAAAATTGTACACTGAATTGTACACTTTAAAGGAGAAATCTTGTGATATATAAATTATACCTCAATAAATATGTTATGCCCTAGCCAGTTTAGCTCAGTGGATAGAACGCCGATCTGTGGACTGAAGGGTCTCAGTTTGATTCTGGTCAAGGGCAGGCACCTTGGTTGCAGGCTCAATCCCAGGCTCTGGTAGAGGTACATATGGAAGGAAAGCAATTGATGTGTCTCTCTCACACTGATGTTTCTCTCTCTGCCCCCCCTTCCACTCTCTCTGGAAATCAATGGAAAAATATCCTCAAGTGAGGATTAACAAAACAAACAAACAAAAAATATGTTATTTATAAAATATAGGAATTGATTATTGGAACAATTTGTAAATGCAGTAATTCACTAATTACCAATAGTTTTTCAAATAACTATGAGTTTGGACATTAACATCCATGAATGTTTTAACCTATAGTGTATCAGTGCATTTCAGAGTTCACTGGAAGCATGTAAATTACTCCTTTTGAATGTCAACATTCTAAAATCAATATAGCAAAAGGTCTGTAAACATTTGAGGATTCTTAGCTTAGCATGTATAAGAGAAAGTGGTGGAAAATAAGGGCTATTTTAAATATTTGAGAACTATTTCATAGAAATGCTTTCTGTGTAGGTCCAGAAGGTAGCCCTAGAATCAGTGTGTGAAAACTATAAGACAATTTTAATTTACTGTCTTTAGTCACTCTTGCTTACCATATGTTACTGATTATGAAAATGGCAGTAAACCTCCATCCCTCACACATTCAATCTCTCTGCAATGTGACTTTTCACTTCCTCCAAACAAACATAGAGTCTTTTTTTCCCTACCTTTTGTTGCTGGACTGACTTCAGAATCAAACAGCGTAGGCTTCAAACAGCTTTAATTTTTCTTCTGCTGTTCCTGTTATAGTCTTGTCCCCATCACAGACCAATGTTAGCACTCTGGAGGTTCACTGAGAACATAGAGAAGATTTACAGTGAGATCTTTAATAGACAAGCCTAGACCAGCCAAGTTTTGCTCATATCAGCAGAACTATCAAGGTAACCAATGGCGTCATGAGAAATAATAAACAATTGTTGTATAGCCCTGCTAAGTTTTGCTGTGGTTACTCAACCATAGTTAATTAATAGAGTATAACTCAAGGATTCCTTCAGGAATTTTTTTTATCTGAATACATTTTCCAAGAGTAATTTTAGAAAATCATTACATATCCGAAAATAGAGAATGACATTTATTTACCACCATACTTAATGTGGCTAACCAGTATGAAAATTATAGGTGAACTTATTTCATTCTAATATTTTGGTAATAACAAAGATATTTGTATGTTATGTGATATCCTATAAAATAAAAGGGTAATATGCAAATAGACCAAACTGGAACAACTGGCCGCTATGACACGCATTGACCAGCAAGGGGCAGATGCTCAATGCAGGAGCTGCCCCCTGGTGGTCAGTGCACTCCCACAGGGGGAGCACCACTCAGCCAGAAGCCAGGCTCATGGCTGGCGAG
>NW_005353967.1:172921-177955 GCF_000412655.1 Myotis brandtii | reverse complement strand
TCGTCCACAAAGCCTCTAGTATAATATATTGTCAAAATGTTAGATATTGTATCTAATGGTATATTACTTTTTTTTTAAATGTATTTATTTTTAATATATTTTTATTGATTTTTTACAGAGAGGAAGAGAGAGGGATAGAGAGTTAGAAACATAGATGAGAGAGAAACATCGATCAGCTGCCTCTTGCACACCTCCTACTGGGGATGTGCCCACAAGCAAGGTACATGCCCTTGGCTGGAATCGAACCTGGGACCTTTCAGTCTGCAGGCCAATGCTCTATCCACTGAGCCAAACCGGTCAGGGCAAGTATATTACATTTTTTGTATTAACCTCAACCTGACTCTTGTAGATCTGTTTTTGTCTTTCTGAAAACTTACCCTTTTTGTCTTTAATATTTTTTAATTTTAACATCAATAATGCAGAAGCATTTTTTATTGATGCTTTTGTTGTTTTGTTGCAATCCATTGTGACTTTTTAGTATGTCTGCTTACATTTTAATTCAATTAATTAAGATACTTGACTATTATTTTTTTAACTCTGAGACTTCTAAAAGATTGCTTTTCAACACTCTCTATATCTTCTTACTTTACTATGATATTATCAATTAGTACACCTTCCCAATACCTTATAGATGTTTTTTCTCATTTGACCTTCCCACTCATTATTTACCTCTTCTCCCATATTTTCTCTACTTTCACCTTACTATTTTTAGAATTCTATATATTTATATGAAATATATGTTAGATACAATATATATCAGTGAAGTGCTCTATCCACTGAGCCAAACCGGTCAGGGCAAGTATATTACATTTTTTGTATTAACCTCAACCTGACTCTTGTAGATCTGTTTTTGTCTTTCTGAAAACTTACACTTTTTGTCTTTAATATTTTTTAATTTTAACATCAATAATGCAGAAGCATTTTTTTATTGATGCTTTTGTTGTTTTGTTGCAATCCATTGTGTCTTTTTAGTATGTCAGCTTACATTTTAATTCAATTAATTATGATACTTGACTATTATTTTTTAACTCTGAGACTTCTAAAAGATTGCTTTTCAACACTCTCTATATCTTCTTACTTTACTATGATATTATCAATTAGTACACCTTCCCAATACCTTATAGATGGTTTTTCTCATTTGACCTTCCCACTCATTATTTACCTCTTCTCCCATATTTTCTCTACTTTCACCTTAGTATTTTTAGAATTCTATATATTTATATGGGATATATATTAGATACAATATATATATCAGTGAAGAAGGATTTGCTCTCAATTAAGATTTTGCTGAGCAATAATGCAGGGAAGGGAGATGCAGCTAGAGATCTTTCCTGAGTCTTCTGTGAACCTGAAGATTACACAATTAAGGGAGAAGTACATAAAACAAATACAAAGTACCTCATCTGTGCTGTGCAAATGTTTCACATACATATGGTCATGTGATCACTTTATAGTGTTCCCATGTAGGTATTTGGAAAGGTACAGCCCAAACAATGGACCTGGCATTCTCAACTTTGCTTAAACCACATGTACTTCTAATCTCACTAGGTCTTGGAGCTTCTAGTTTTTCTGTACTATAGACTCTGATCATGCAGTTCCCTGAAGTCTTTTCACAGTTTTGTTCCAAATGCTGAGTAGGCACCTACATATCTCTTGGCAGCATGTTAATATTCAATTTTGAATTGATGAGAAATCAAAGCCATGCAGTGCTTTTCAAACAGCACATATTTGCTGAAAACAATGGGAGCCTTCATTCCCTGTTTCCCCTTGTCAATAAGGACTTTTTTCTTGCTGAGGCAATGTTATTAATGATGTGGTATTGTTTTAGTCCATGTATTTTGGGGCAGAAAACTTATGTCTGAGCTCCTGGAATGAAAATTACCTTCATTTTGTATAGTAAATAAAAAAAAAAGTAAACTTGCTATTCATATGCAAACACTAATGCTTTATGGGAACTGAGAAGGATTATCTCAAAGGCTCTAGAGATTCTGAAATTTACTAGATAAGGCTATTTATTAAAGATCATGCAAAATTAAGAAGGTTAATAACTGATTTATTTCTGATAAATTACATCTGTATGCGATATCAAATGTAGAAATCTTGAACCTAGTATTTTAAACCTGAGTATGTCCTTTGAAGTTGACAACCCTGCTAGGTTTCCTATTTTTAGGGAAGATTTTATTATTAGTGACTTTTTATTCTTGCACTCTTATGTATAACCCTGACCTTGATGAATGAGGCTGGGTCACATGTGAGTTTAAAAATCCTTTTATCTGGAAGGTGCAAAATTAAGTGTACTTGAGAGAAGCAGGAAAAGTGGCTTTGTTGCCCCATGCTCTAAGTCTGACTTTGCTTCTTTCTATCTTCTTAGTAGGACAATAAGCACATTGAAGAACAAATCCAAAGAACACACTAAGGAAAGACAGTGTTTAACAGAGATTGCCCAAGCTACCTTCTGAGACTTGCCTGGGTGGAAACCTTCCCAAATAATAGCTAACTCAGACTCATTTTACAGTACCAACTACAAGAGGAACATGGACACACACACACACACACACACACACACACACACACACAAGATGACACCAATGGAATGATTTGGGAAAACAAAGACAAAGCAAATAATTTAATTTTAAAAAGTCCAAAGATCTCCCAGTATGCCACAGCTCCTACAAACTGTCAAAACTTTTTAAAGCTACATATTTCTCCTAGAACCATGTGAATCAACTGTGAACTTGACTTTGACCCTACTGAAGATCCATAAAACTCCGCCTGAGAGTAGAATCTTTAAATTCTTTATAGAGGTTGTAATGTGCCACCAAGACTGAACAAAGCCAGTCAAAGTGCATCCATCTATCTCATTCATTCATTTAAAACTATTTCTGTAATGTCTTATGTCTGTCACACTTTTTTAAATGCATACATTCATTGATCAAGTATATCACCAAGACTGAACAAAGCCAGTCAAAGTGCATCCATCCATCTATTCATTCATTGAAAACTATTTCTGTAATGTCTTAAGTCTGTCACACTTTTTTAAATGCATACATTCACTGATCAAGTATATAAGTTGAACTGAGGACCAGAAAGATAAACTATGTTCAAGTAGTATGGGTGATCTCATAAATAGATGAGGCAAGTTAACAAAACAAAGTTAGAAAGTTATTAGTAATTCAGAAGTTCATGGTGATATTATAGCTTAGTAGAGATACTACCCTGATATATCCTATCTAATAAAAGAGAAACATGGTAATTAGCGTACGACCGCTACCCTTCCCATTGGCTAATCAGGGCGATATGCAAATTAACTGCCAGCCAAGATGGCGGTTAACCGTGGGCCGGAGGCGCGACTCCGGGGCCCCCGACACCCATCACACGAAGTCCACCGGGACTGCCGCCGGCTGGCCCTGGCTGGCCCGTCACTCCAGGTATGGCCTCCCCTCCCCTGCCCCTCGCCTCCGGCGCTCGGTCCCAGCCCTCCAGCATTCTAGGCTCTCCCGGGCTTTTGAACATTTCAGGCTTTGGCAGTGATTTCGCAACTCCTCATTCATTCAGTGTGTGCATTTGTGGCGTGTCTAATGTAGTTATCAAGAAAGTAGGCCACTTTCAGGTTCCTTTCGATGATGAGCACTGCAGACCTTTGTTCTAAAATCACTTCTAGGAAAAAACCTTTACTTTAGAATGATTACCGGGTAGGAAGGTTGTGTGCATCACTGCCCGATTTTTCACCATGGAACCCAAGATCCACAGGGCTATCGAGACAATTGATCCATCCAGCTTGTTTTCTTCTGATTAAATAATATATTGGTTGCAAACATTTTCAGATGTTAAAATTATTTAGAAAATGGAAGGCCCCTTTATCCTTTTCAAAGATAAACACTATTTACAGTTTGGTACACTTCCAGACTTTTTCCCTGTGCTTATGCTTGGGCGTGTGTGTGTGTGTGTGGGGAGGCGGGGGGGTGTTACAGAAAGCAATTGTATGGTCTGTTCTGCCTCCTTTTTAAAATTTAATATATCCTGGCTACTTTCTGTGTTATATATATATGTTGTCAACCTAAGAAACATTAAAACCTGTGGAGAATTTTTGCGAGTTTATTTGAACCAAACTGACTACAATTGCTGGAAAGCAAAATCTCAATGGATTGAGAAAAATGCTCTGGAAAATGGCAGTTCTGTACCCTGCTTTATACATTACAATCAGAAGGACATGAGTGGGTTACATGAAATCCATTGGTGATAGATTAGGGAGGCGGGAGAAAGCAAAGCAAGGAAACCTCTGGGATTGGATAAAAAGTAAAATGATAGACACATGCTTCCTTTACACAGGTGGAAATAGGAAAGTTAACAGTCAACAATTAACATGATGACAATAACAATGAGGGAATTTGTGCTCTCTGCCTGTGCACCAGGGGCTGTACCCCAAGGGGTCTGGAAAAAGAGAAGTTACAAGTTACCCTGACATTCCACAGGAATGTTTGTTATCTTAGAATAAGATGCAAAAAGACAATAGGCTCAGTAAAGATCAAAGTTGATCTTTGTCAGGGAAGATACTGGCCTAGGACTTGATTACCACTATAAATTGCTTTTTAATTAAAGGTTTTAATTTCAGATCATCCTTTGTGGTTACTTGAGGTCTCTTGAGTTTGCAAGGCTGCCATACAGGCCTTCCCTGAGTTAGTCAGGTTAGCAGGTGGCCCCTTTTCCTCCACACTTTGAACCAATAAGTCTTCCGGCCTTTGCCAGTAGAGTCTGTTTGTGTGCATGTCTTTAGTTTTCCAGCCCACCTTAGTTTTCCCTTTCTGTTTGCCTATGGTCTTAAGGTCAGCCAGAGTTCAAAGCTTTCTCAGGTCTTTCCTGGAAGATGTGCGATGTTCTGGCTACTACACAGCTCTGTATATGCATGTGGTCTTCCAGAATTGCAGGGAAAGTCGGAGGTTTTCAAAATTCCCTGTGAATGTCTCATTCCTCATTTTTGCTTTTTAAGTTTCTTTGTCAGACTTTTTTGGCCCCCAAAGCTATCACCACCTCAGG
>NW_005353967.1:161657-172781 GCF_000412655.1 Myotis brandtii | reverse complement strand
GCGTCAGGCCTGGGCAAGGGGCCGATCCTGTGATTGGAGGGTGATGGGGGTCAACGCCTGAGGGCTCCCAGTATGTGAGAGGGGGCAGGCTGGGCTGAGGGACACTCTCCCCCCACCCAGTGCACGAATTTCGTGCACCGGGCCTCTAGTTTATATATAAATGTTAGCAGTTATGTGTATGATCATAAATGCAATTGAAACACCTAATAGGGGAACTTGCCTGTTTTGAGGGAGCCTAATAAAGAAAACATATTTTATCTACTGAGGTTTGTGATCAAATTAACAAACAACAGCAGAATGAGGAGATGCACACACACACACACACACACACACAAAAAAAAAAAGCCCCACATAAATATAATTACTGAGAAAACCATGTAAGACACCTCAGCTGGTGTGACACCTGACCAGGTCTACTCACTCTTTAACTAACTTCCCCAAAGTCCAGGTCTTGTAGCAGCTCACCTGAGAAAAATGTTGAATTTAAAGAGAATACACTAGCCCAGACCATTCTCTTTGACTGGATTAGTGCAGGAGGAAGAAGTGAGGAGTAGAGTTTCCCGAGGTTCTATCTCAAGGCATGCAGGTTTCCAGTTTAGAACTGATGACATTGTCAGTCACTCCCCAAGCAGCAAACCTACCGCACTGTAGAGAGAAGTTAAAGTTGCATCCAGTACAACTGCAGATGTAAACAGATAATCTTCTTTATGAGAACTGAAAATTGGAAAATGGCATTTCCCCCTAAACAACAGAGTGGGAGAAAGTACTCAGGCAAATATAATCATCATTTTTTTTTAAAAAAAAAAAAACAACCTCTTAGCAATCAGATAGTACATTCTTCGTTCTAAATTAGCATTTCTTCCTGAAAACCTCATTTCCCCCTAAACAACAGAGTGGGAGAAAGTACTCATAGGCAAATATAATCATCATTTTTTTTAAAAAAAACACAAAAAAAAACCTCTTAGCAATCAGATAGTACATTCTTTGTTCTAAATTAGCATTTCTTCCTGAAAACCAGAGTATGTAAATATGTGAGAATATATGAGGAACTATTAGCAATATAGGAGAATAGAGTTTGTTTCTTTCATTGGAACGAGCAGGGATCATTCTGCCAAAGTGAGAATATATGAGGAACTATTAGCAATATAGGAGAAGAGAGTTTGTTTCTTTCTATACAGTTGTTAACAAAAAACAACCACATTCAAACCTGTAAATAATTTTTGTGATTTTATTTGAGTCAAACTGTCGACAATTGCCAGGAAGCAGAAACTCAAAGTATCGGGATAATGCTCTGGAGAATGGCAGTTTTTCACCTTGTTTTATACATTATAATCAAAGGAGGAGACATGAGTGGGTTACATGAAATCCATTGGTGATCGATTAGGGAGGTGGGAGAAAGCAAAGCAAGGAAACCTCTGGGACTGGATAAAAAGTAAAATGATACACACATGCTTCCTATACACAGGTGGGAATAGGAAAGTTAACAGTCAACCATTAACATGATGACAATAACAATGAGGGAATTTGTGGTCTCTGCCTGTGCACCAGGGGCTGTGCCCCGAGGGGTCTGGAAAAGGAGAAGTTACAAGTTACTCTGACATTCCACAGGTATGTTTATTATCTTAGAAAGAAGTTACAAGTTACCCTGACATTCCACAGGAATGTTTGTTATCTTAGAATAAGATGCAAAAAGACAATAGGCTCAGTAAAGATCAAAGTTGATCTTTGTCATGGAAGATACTGGCCTAGGACTTGACGAAGTTACAAGTTACCCTGACATTCCACAGGAATGTTTGTTATCTTAGAATAAGATGCAAAAAGACAATAGGCTCAGTAAAGATCAAAGTTGATCTTTGTCAGGGAAGATACTGGCCTAGGACTTGATTACCACTATAAATTGCTTTTTAATTAAAGGTTTTAATTTCAGATCATCCTTTGTGGTTACTTGAGGTCTCTTGAGTTTGCAAGGCTGCCATACAGGCCTTCCCTGAGTTAGTCAGGTTAGCAGGTGGCCCCTTTTCCTCCACACTTTGAACCAATAAGTCTTCCAGCCTTTGCCAGTGGAGTCTGTTTGTGTGCATGTCTTTAGTTTTCTAGCCCACCTTAGTTTTCCCTTTCTGTTTGCCTATGGTCTTAAGATCAGCCAGAGTTCAAAGCTTTCTAGGTCTTTCCTGGAAGATGTGCAATGTTCTGGCTACTACACAGTTCTGTATATGCATGTGGTCTTCCAGAATTGCAGGGAAAGTCGGAGGTTTTCAAAATTCCCTGTGAATGTCTCATTCCTCATTTTTGCTTTTTAAGTTTTTTTTTGTCAGACTTTTTTGGCCCCCAAAGCTATCACCACCTCAGGTGTCTGTGATGTTCAACAATTGCCACTGTTTGTTTTGAAACATGCCCTGAAGATAGTGCTGTTTGTAAAGAGCAAGCTCTGTGTCACATCAAATAGAGAAAAGCCCAGAGACTCAAACTTTTCAGGAAGCTGTCAGATAAGTCAAATAATGACAATTCACTGGAAAAAGCTTTAGGCTTTTTATTTTGGAATCCAAACCTATTGTGCCCCTCTAGTAGCTGTAAATTAGCTGGTTTTTGTTTTTGTTTTTTCACAGCTGTTATAGTTCTGTGGTTGTTGCTTTTCAAGGCTACTATGAATCTGGGTGGCAAGAGCATGGGATTAAGGCAAGTTCAAAAGTGCCACAAAGTTTGCTGCTCTTGTTATTGTAAATCAGCGAGCTGAACATAGTATGCCTTAATAAGCCAAATTAATTTGGAGTCTTTTATTACGCTAGCAAGCTCAGAGAAATATTGTATCATCTAAGCAAAGCAATCATGGAGGAAATTTTCCCTTTATACATTTCTAATGTCTTTGTCTCCTAAATATGGGACTTCAGTCCCTTTTGCAAGTTTTCATAAGAGCCCTATGTATGCTTAGCAGATATCTCACAGGAAGCCTGTAGCCTTGAGAGTACAACACAGTTCAGTAGCCATGAATACAGATAACTAAAAGATACCTGGTATGGGGGGTAGCTAGGGATGGCAAGGTCAGACAGTTGAATTCCTATCATTAGAGCAAGCCAATAATAGCAGAATTAATGCACAGAACAAAGGCTCATCTATGTCTTGTGGAAATGTCAAACAGAAGTTTTTACAAAATAGAGGTTACTATGCTTCACTCTTACTAAGAGTAAACATTTTTTTCTTTTTAAAATATATTTTTATAGATTTCAGAGAGGAAGGGAGAGGGATATATAGAGAGAAACATCAAAGATGAGAGAGAATCATTGATTGGCTGACTCCTGCACTCTCCTACTGGAGGTCGAGCCTGCAACCCTGGCATGTGCCCTTGACCAGAATCGAGCCTGGTACCTTTTAGTCTGAAGGTCGACACTATCCACTGAGCAAAACTGGCTAGGGCTAAACATTTTTTATTAAATAAATACTGTTTGGATTGTTGCAAGGTTTAATTTCATTTCCCGAGTTTTGAAAACATTGAATTTGACAGATATCCCTCCCCCGCCCCACTTCCAGTGTTATCATTGCTGTTATGGTGAAGTGGGTTATTGGATGTCCTTTATCACTTGAAACATGTCCTCTAGGATCCATTTTTAAGGAATTTTCTTTTCAGTTAACATGTGTATTATCTTTTTAATACTAATATATATTAAGTAGCAGTATTTTATGATATTATTTGTGGTACAGTAACAAAGCATATGGCCTATTCCATTTTCTCATCTATAATGACCAGATCTCTTGCAAAGCCATGCAGCCGATCTGGTCAATGAAAAGTAAGCAGACGTCACATGTCACTGTCAGTTGTCATGGCAGGTTATGGAGAATATGATTTGAGCAAAAAGTAGAACTACCAATTCTTCCTCAAGTCATTTTTAAAGTAGAAATGTGTACCATGGGCTGCCTAAGGATGACTCTAGTGAAATGCAGAACCAACCAAACTGAAACAGGTGATTTCTTCCGAGCAGCATGCAAAAGTGATTTCTTTCCCGGGTTCTTGTCCAGGTGGATTCAAAGAATGAAGCCATGGACAAAAGGTGGTCTATGGAAAGGTGGAAATTTATGTAGGGAGGGGGTCCCAAGGGAGTGACCCACTAAACCCCTCTTCCTAAGGTTTATAAAGGCTGCAGTTCTTTGTCCCCTTCTGATTGGTCATTATAGCAACTTCAAAGCTCAAACCTCCACGTGGGGCTCCCCTCCTTTTCTCCCCCTTCAGTGGTAGAATCCTCTATCCCCTGTGAAAATCTGTTTCCCTCCTTCTCCCTTTTGTTTCTCTACTCCTTGTGGCTTTCCCCAATCTTCTGTGAATGGGTGTCTTCCTGTCCTCTTATCCTGTGGTGCCTTTTGCCAGCTCTAAGTCCCCAACCAACTATGCCTTCCTCCTCCATGGACCCCCTAATTCCTAAAACTCCCTAAACCTGCCTATTTTATCCCTAAAAACTCCTTTCACTAGCAGTGTGCTTTGTAGAAAAAATACTATTTTCCCCATCTTTAACTAGTTATGAAGAGCTTACACTCATATTCTATTGTTAAAATGCAAATGATTATACACCCCTGTGTATAGGGAGTGATTGTTAGAATTGGTTTAATATGAGTGCCTCTCTTACTAATCTTTACTACTTAGTTTAATTAGTTGTGAAAGGCAGATTCACAGAAGCATCTTTCAATCTTCAGCCATGAAGATGGTCTGAATCAGGGTATATTCCTCAAGGCAGACCAACCCTGAGTTATGTGCTATAAGAGTTATAAGATTAACTGCATTCTACCCAGTGCAGTTCAATGTATTCTAAAGTCTCTTTAAATGATAGTTAGCTTCCTTCAAATTAAACATCCTAGTGATGATATCATTGTAATAATCTGGTTATTATTTAATAGGAAACAAGTACAGGGAAGACTAAATAATATAGGCATGCTATTTATGCAGTTTTGCTGGAGAGCTGTAATTTGACACTCTCCAAGTCTGTTCCCCTTGATCCATGGGGAAAGGGACAGGACAAAGGCAGTTGGAGGCATGGCCAACAAGGTCTGAGTGATGTGGGAAGAGGCTTACCTGTCAATCATACCTGAGAACAGCTAATTGGCCAGAATAGGCGTGGTTACTGCAATGAAGAGAAATCTGAATATTTAATCTTCTGAACAAAGGGAGGTCTCTCTCTTGGCTCTTGGCTGGCTGGCTTGCTGTTTGCACCTGACCCCTGTTGCAGACTCTCAAACCCTGCATTCACCCACATGGCCCACAGCCATGTGGATTCCACACAATGGACTAATGGACTTTAACTAGTCTGATGCTCTGTTAGACCCAGCTGCCACACAGAATAGAAGCTCTGGCCACTGACCCTGCTTTTGGCTCTACTGGAACCCCAGCTGGAACTTTTTCAGGACTGGGTTAAAGGGGCATGGGTCTTTAAAACCCGAGGAATGTAATTCCAAGTGAATAAACGCCATTAATTGACCTGTGAGAATCTTAGAAAATTCTTTTTTGAAGATATCACAAAGGCCTCCCCATATCCACTAGTGTCGAAAAATTGGACCAACTAATTTCTCCTGCAATAGTGTTAGGTAATTTGCCATGTGGTGAGACTATTCTTTGCAGTTGGCACCTCTAATTCTCAAAGAGAGCCTTCTTGAGTTTTTAAACATACCTGTTTTACCTCCTCACATTGATTCCTAGTCATAGGCAAATTTTCTACAGTGGATGTGGAATAGATAAAACATTATTTGCAGCATGCTTTGATCATTCCTCAATTTGCATTTAATAGCCAACTAAAATGTTAATGAAGAAAAGAGGTTATACTTAGTCTTGACAGTATTACTTAGGGATACTTTTAAAAATAAAGCTAGTATTACTCTAGAAAATTCCAACAGCCTCACAATCCTAGTAAGATTTCATACAATGTGGGGAAAATAATTATTTTTAAAAATTTACAAATAATGCCCCCTACCCCAATAAATGTCCAGAGGAAATAATGAAGATATGGGACAATAACCTGCTTAATGATATTTAATGTCTTTTGCTGACATATTGAATGCTCAATAAAGAAATCTATCTGAATTTTTACAATGAAGCTTCTCTAATATTGCTAGAATATATTAAGTGGAAGATACCAATGAGTGAAAAGATATTTTAAAAAAATCACTTTAAAATGGCTCATATAATTATATTTGCAATAAAGAAAATCAGTATCAGTAAGGAAAAAAACAAGGGGGAATAAAATATTAATCAATGTGTAAAAGTATATTTTTCACTAGAGATGAATATCTACCCACAGTTAAGTGAACAGAAATATTAAATACTTAATCATCTTTCTCACATCATCCAAAAAGGGAGATGGATGACCATTAAGATGAGCACTTATAAGACACTATCTATAATAATAAAAGTGTAATATGCTAATTAGACCAGGCAGCCAAACGACCTTGAAGCCACAGTGGAAAGGGCCAAGGCAGAAGCAGTTAGGGGCAATCAGGCAGGCAGGAAGATGAGCAGTTAGGGGCGATCAGGCAGGAAGACAGAGTGGTTAGGGGTGCTCAGGCAGGCAGGCAAACATTTAGGGGCTATCAGGCAGACAGACGTGCAGTTAGGGGCATCAGGTAGCCAGAGTGTTTAGGGCAATCAGGCAGGCAGAGTGGTTAGGGGCAATCAGGCAGGCAGGTAGGCGAGCGGTTAGGAGCCAGCAGTCCCAGATTGCAAGAGGGATATCTGACTGCTGGTTTAAGCCTGATCCCTCAGGGACCAGCAGTCGAACATCCCCCAAGGGGTCCCACTTTGCGAGAGGGTGCAGGCCGGGCTGAGGGACCCCCCTTTCCATGCAAGACTTTAGTGGGGAGATCATAGTATTTGTGGTCCCTATGGGTATTTGCTTATGTTTGTGAAGGTTTCAGGTTTCCAACAAGGGCACAGAACTTGGCATTGCAGACCTGCATGAGCTAAAAATTATAGTCTAAAAAACTGCTGGACTCCAACTAGCAAATCCTGGGCTTGGTTTCTAGATTTGTTTTCCTCTCTCATTTCAAAAGATAAGGGTTTTTTTTGCAAGATGTAAGAGAGACACTTTGCATTCACAATTAGTTGCCGAGGGGAGTTAACTGTCCCCACTCTTTTACTATCTCTCTACTGTACATCAATGGGTGTTAACAACTGACGAATCCCATTGCTCTTGTATATATTTTTCTCCACCCTCTTCTTTTCCAATGACCGAGTCATTATCACAGCCTGGACATTCCTATGCACAGGAACATAATAAAATAAACCCATATGGAAGTTTCAAAAACTGGACCACAATCTTGTACCAGGGATTAGCCATGCTCCACATACCAGTACCTTACAGGATCAGGTCTTCATTATCATTCAGGAAAGGAGAGACCCAGTCCTAAATCCTCACCAGCTGTATCTTGGAACCATTCCTCATATTAGCTGTAGTAGTTTGGCTCTATGGGGAGCAGACAATGAGAGAGAATTAAGAATGTCAGCATTTTATTATGAAAGATAAAAGAGAGAGGAAGAATACTTATACAGAAAAAGGTTTTATTTTATCTTTAATTTTTTTTCTTTCTATTGTTGACACTATTACTGATGTCCCCTCTTTGCCCTCTGGCCATCACCACACTGTTGTTTGTGTCTGTGGGTTATGAGAAAAAGCTTTTAGACTAGAAATCTTAAAGGAAAGTGGGGAGTAAGTGGCATTGGTCAAGAGACTCACTAACTGTGATACAGATTTGACAAACTCTTCAAGGAAACCAACAGAGAATTCTAATGGAAAAGTGGATCTTTTGAGGAGTCTTACGTTCAGCTGAACTATCCAGGCACTGAAACCCTTGCACTAGTCAATCATCAGCTGAGGGCTCTCTTGGGAGCTGAGGTAGATCCTGAAATTACTGTAGCTGAAAAAATTATTGGGAGATGTGAACAGCACACCTTTATAGTTACTACAATACACAGTCCATTTGGTTACTATATTCAACCCATTTACTGCTTAAATAATTTTTTTGTTTTGTTTTGATTTCATTTTTAAGGAGAACACTTTTCAAAATCTGAAGAAAAAATGTTTCTAACTATGAATGAATACACATGATACAAAAGCCATCGGTATGAAAGGATAGACTATAAAATAATTTTATTTGCCAACAGCCAGTTCACAAATATTATCTTCCTGTGAAAGTTTCCACAATTTCTATTTTTCATAGGCCCTTCCAGAAAAATTCTATGCACAAAGTATTAGTATGTATGTATGAAGAAATCAAAGTTACTGCCTTGTGATTCATTTCTGACTCATTATGGAGTTTGCTCCTTATAAAAGAAAGAAGGCAGGGAGCCTGATCAATATTCATGTAAGCATGTTGATCATTGATCTACCAGTAAATAGATAATGTTAATTGATGGAGGATAGTCTATATCTAGAAAAAGCTTGTAGCATCATACCTTGCTTTCTGATTTCTAATGGTAAGCAAACTTTCAATTTATATATCTATTAGTAAAACATCCTCATTGAATGTGAAGTATGCTACATAACATTCTGAGGATATTAAATAGAGATATTTTATAACCTAGATGCTTCTCAATATATATGGTAGCTCATGTACCTCATTAGAAATCCCATCTACTCTAGGCAAGAGGGTCTATGTCCAAAGATGAAAGAAAGGACCTGGGAACAGGACATCTAAGCCTGATATAGAGTAATCTTTTGATAGCCTTAATTCACAAGAGTTTCTTTTTAAATATTTTATTTATTTGCCTGCAACCTAGGTACATGCCCTTGACCGGAATCGAACCCGGGACCTTTCAGTCCGTAGGCCAATGCTCTATTCACTGAGCCAAACCGGTTTCGGCCATTGATTGGTTCTTGCATGTGCCCTGAACAGGGATTAAGCCCACAACCTTCTGCACTGGGACAATGCTCTAACCAACTGAGCTACCCAGCCAGGGCCCACAAGAGTTTGACAATCCAATTCATTTTGTTAGTTCAACATGCGTATTGTGATTTTTTTATATTGTTTGGACTATTTGGGACAATGCTCTAACCAACTGAGCTATCCAGGCAGGGCCCACAAGAGTTTCATTTGACAATCCAATTCATTTTGTTAGTTCAACATGCATATTGTGATTTTTTAATATTGTTTGGACTATTTAATAAAATCTTTTGGAGACATTTCCAAATAGTGTGCCATAAGAATATCTAGTTGTTTGGTTTTTTTAAATTTTACTATCCTACAGTATCTGATATTACTTTAGGTTAGTAGATTTTGGAGTCGTTAATCACTTCCATTAATGTGTTGTATATACCACTGGAATAATAGCTCTCTGCCTTTTTAATTATAAATTCTAGTAATAATTTATAGTAATAATAAAATCTAGTAATTTATAGATTTCTGATTGTGTAAATCCTAAAACTTTGTCATTTGGAATTTTCCTGGATTTTCGCAATATTTTGTATTTTAATATAAATTTTAGAATCAGCTTGTCGTTTTGCACACAAAAAATTTGCTGGTATTTTGAGATAAATTGATTTAATCTATAATTTAATTTAGAGTGAATTGCCATCCTTATAATACAGAGTGCTATAGTCAATATCATATATCTCAATTTATTAATATTTTTAAAGAATGCTTTTAATATTTTACTGGAGAGGTTTTGTATGTCCTTCATTAAATAAATTGTTGGCATTTTTTTCTTCTAAATTACATATAGACTCACTTCTACATTGTTGCTAGTGTTTAGAAAGACCAGGAATATTTTTGTCTATTAATTTTGTATCTATCAATCAGCCTTAATACACTTATTTGAATATTATTTCTAATAGGTTTGTGAATTTTATATTTATACAATTGTGTTATCTGCAAACAATGAGAATTTTAATTTTCCTCCCAATCTCTGTACCTTTTATTTATTTTTGGTGACTTATTTCACTAGATAAGACCTCCAATAAATTCTAGAAAATTAAATATTGAATGACACTTTAGGACATGTATCTATAACTTATGAATATTAATCCTTATTCTACTGCTTATATGAAAGTAGTACACTAGCCGTTTAATGGGTCAGAAAATGAGGCTCAAGAATTGCTTTTACTTTCTCAAAGTCAAATTGTGTGTGATCAAACTAATTCTAGAAACTCAGTTAACTCACTGAGATTCTGGTGAGTTTCCTTCTACTTGTATCACACCATCTAATTTCAAATTCAATTGAAACTACTTTTTTTCTCATGTTCTTAGTACATGTTTCCTTTTAACATTGATTTTGCATCCCCTGCATAATAAGGTTAATAGAAAATCAATTTTTCCTAATAAAGGCTACAACTAGAGTAACCATATTTGATTCTTCACATCTCAAAATGTGTATATGCTCATCACTCAACTCAATAATACTTCCTATGTGGAAGTATAACAATTACCTTAGTGAAATTTCATGGAATATTATTAACACATCTAACTCAAGGGCCTCTAATTACAATATTAACAACTATTTTTCACAAGATTAGGTATTGCCATTCTTAGGTTTAGTGTGTATAAGTCACATAAATATGCCTTTTAGCTCTCCGTTTCAATGTTTCTATGTCCAACCCTAAAAAGTTAAATACTGAGTGTAAAATAGCTCATCTACTAGGTATACCGGTTAGTAATGGCAGATTTTGTAATCAAAGAAAACACGATAATTTCAAGAGAGACATCAAAAGTGCTTTATTCAAAGTAATGTCTATTGCTAGCTACACATTTCCCCCATCTTTCAGGTAATTTGTGGATATTGTCCCAATAGAACTTTTCTTGTTTTGAGGCAAACCATTCAGAGACCCAATTTTCCAGTTCTTTGTATGTTTTGAAGTGCTTCTCAGAAAGTGCATGTGCCATCGATCGGAACAAGTGGTAATCTGAAGGAGCAAGGTCTGGTGAATACAGCGGTGGGTTAATACTTGCCAGGAAGGTCTTTTAACATGTTTTGAAGTGTGTGATGGTGTGTCATCATGAAGCAAGATTACTTTGCTGTGTCTTCTGGCACATTCTGGTCGTTTCACAATCAAAGCGTGGTCCAAATTGATTATTTGTTGTTGGTAGCGATCAGTTTTAATGGTTTCACCTGGTTTTAGAAGCTCATAATACACCACACCTTCCTGATCCCACCAAACG
>NW_005353967.1:125622-161446 GCF_000412655.1 Myotis brandtii | reverse complement strand
GCATCTTCATTCAATAATGCTTGTAATTGTTGGTCTTCAAACTTTTTTGATTGACCTGGACATTCTTTGTCTTTCACATCAAAATCATCACTTTTAAATCATTTAAACCAGCATTCACAAGTATCTTGAGATGGAGCATGTTCACCATAAGCTTCCTGAAGTATATGATAACTTTCACCAGCAGCTTTCTTCAAAATAAAGTAATGAATTATAACTTCCCACAAATGCTGTTATTTTGGCATGAAATTCGACATGTTTAAGTGTAAAAATATCTGTGATGTTAACACCTTCAGCAAATTTGACATATGAAGTTTTGAAGCTTGCTGTCAATATAACAAAATAGCATACATATCAGATTGCATATATATCAACATATGTGTAACTCCATCTATTGAAAAAAATTTGCATTATTAACTGGTACACCTAGTAATTTTTACTATATACAAAAAGAATAATAAAATATAATTTAAGTAAAATTACCTTACTTCCATATGATCTGTCTGAGCATATTTTAACTAACTACATCAGCCCAGCTAAGCCATTTTTGATGCTTTATATGGAAATGATTATAGAAGCCATTTGATTTTATTAAATTGTATGAAAAAAAAACTACATTTTTCTAGTTGATGAATCTCATTCCTGAGTTTCATTTTATTAAACTATAATTATTAGATATTCTAATATTCATACAGGAAAAGCCTGTATCAAATTTTGAGCTCAAAACTAAGCAGAAAGAAGATGAAGTGTAATGGGACAGAGAACTAAAATAGCTATAGGAGTTCCTTTTCAAAAGTATCAATCCATTTAATATCCAAAGCTACAGGCATAAAAATGAAAGTTTGAATAAAGATGCTTTATCATGAACATTGAAGTTGGCTTTCTAAAAAGTATGATTCTTACTTCCTGAACTTTAAAGTATTCTTCCTATTTTATACATTGAAAGTTACTTTAAAATACCATATGTTCTTTTTTCTTTCTTTTTTGTTTTTGCAGTTGAACATTTGAAGTGGTTGGTATCTGATGCTGTTTCCTGTTATTACTCATTTAGAACTGAACTTCTTATATACTATTTAGGTATCCTTAATAAAGTCCAAACGATAAGGGATATTTTTAACTTCGGGCATAGACAAGTTATAGTCAATTGCTTATTCAGGTTCAAAAATGAATTGTACACAGATCCATCTAGAGCTGTGAATAGTTCATGTACAGTAAATCCCCAGAGAGAACATAAAAAAGTAAAGAGTTTAAAGACTAAAAACTCTCACCTGTTATTGGTTAACATATACTATACATATTAAATGAGTATTGTTTATCAAGCTTTATTTTGTACACAAGAGATATAGGGGTGAACAATAAAATTTTGACCTCATGGAATTTGTATATTTTAAAAAGAGACAGATATGAATCAGCCACACATAGACATATAGGATAGTTTCTTGTCCTTACGAGTGCTAAGACTAAGAATAGAAGGTGAAGAGAAGCTGATGAGGGATTTCACCTTTATCTATAGTGTTATCAGGAAAATCCAAGCCACACATGATGAGAAGGAGGCAGCAGTGACGATATCCTGAAGAAGAATGTTCTAGGCAGAAGAAACACAGCAGGAAGGGCCCTAGTTAATGATGGACCTGAAGTTCTGTAACATTACAAAGACCACAGCTTCAGCATTGTAACCTTTCACCCGTTTCGTTTTAGAATCGTTATGGTTTCTAGGTTATATTCACTCATTAAGCTATTATATTCAAAATAAACTTACTTATAGCTGGATGATCTATAAAATGATAACCTATTAGACCACAGCTTCAGCATTGTAACCTTTCACCCGTTTCATTTTAGAATCGTTATGGCTTCTAGGTTATATTCACTCATTAAGCTATAATATTCAAAATAAACTTACTTATAGCTGATGATCTATAAAATGATAACCTATGAAAGCTTTTTATAATCATGTACTAAAATGCTCAGGACTTTGTGTAATATCCATTTATGAAAGAATTGATAAATTGTCCTTTTCTATGCAGCTTTTGATATTTTATGGAAGTTTAGGACATTTTGCTATATTGCTGGAAAGAATGTAAGGAAGGAAACCATATGCAATGAACACTAACTGCCTATCTGTATCCCTGTAGGGGGCCTTATTTTGTCTATTTTTCACAACAACTATGCAGTTATATTGTTTTGCCTGTTTCATATTAAGGAAGCTAGTATTCAGAGGGAATGTGACCAAGTTAAGAACTAGGAGAAGCAATCATGTGGAGATACACATTCAACACTACTCCAAAGCAGGTGGTCTCTCATTTACATTACTGTCTAAAAAAGGGAGAGAGAGAGAGAGAGAGAGAGAGAGAGAGAGAGAGAGAGAGAGAATGTGGAGGGAGAAAAGGCACTCATGTCCTAATCCCCAGTGAGGTTCTCTTGTCTATTCCTAATGATGCATTGTTTGTTCTTCTACTTTTGTGACTGGATCCTTCTTTTTCAGGCTTTTTCTTTTAAGGAATTTAGAAACAACTCTATGGATATGACATTTGCCAAAAAGAGAAAGTGCCAGGCCAGTTGAGAGTAAGCTTACAAAGTGTACATGGATTCCAAATTTAAATTTTTTCAATTCTCACAAAAACAAAAAATCTTGCTTTTGAAAATACTAATTTCTGAAGAGTGAGACATCCTTGCTCTATGTGCAATTGGATTTTTAAATTTATCAAAATTCAATATTTTGCTGAATTATTTGAAAGCAATAAAATAAAAAATATATATTTTTCCTTAATGCAGGTTCAGAGAGGTTCAGGACTTCAAGTATATCTTTATTTTAAAAAGCAGATAGGCTAAACTGAATATGTTTAAACAGTGACTACTTAAATATAACACATATCAAATAAGTGTTTAATATACTCAATGAATAAACAAATAAAACTAAATAAACAGCTATAGAGATGTAATAAATCATACCCTTTTATATTTAATGCCAAACCTGGAATTTGAAATTGCCAATTAAGGACATTAGTGAATGTCAATACAGCGATATTTTAATGACTCCAAGATAATCCCACAGCAATCAATTTAGATCAGAATGAGTTTATTGTAAAGTGCCAAAGGTGGAAAAGATGCTTGCTTTGCATTACAAAGCTACAGTTTCTCAAAAGAATAATGCCTAGTCCAAATTTAACTGTATAATTACTTAATTTGCGTTTATTACAGAAATGTAATAACTGGGAAGATAGCCTTTTGGAAAATGACTTAAGAGTTAACAGCTCACTTAGATAAATAAAGTTTTACATTAACTTTTGAATGCACAAGTACATTAAAGATACTAACAAGTCAGAACAAAAATAATAACAAAACCCAACAACAACAAAGTAACCTGAAGTTTATTGGACAGAAAGCCAATTTCATCCTCGGCATATGCAGAAAAATTAGCAATCTTTGGTAGAAAGGTCCTTTTCCCAGTGAGTTAAATAAGAATATAAGCTTTAGTTCCTCTATTTTGACATAGGTTTTCCTATGTTAAAGCAGGAGAAAGGTGTATTTTATTTTTGCACATACATAAGTGAAGATAAAATAAATGAATTCATGAAATGTGCTTGATCCAATATTATTCCAAAAGAATATGTGTACCCCCTTCATCACACTGAAAGCAAAAAGGCCTGAAAAATTACACTTAACATCAAATATTCCTCTTTTATATAATGACTGGTTTAATGTAATGGGGCTTTTTAAAACCATGGTGCTGGCAGCAGGAGATTCTTCTTAACAACAAAAGGCAGGTGCTATAACAGAATTCTGAGCTGAGCTTAGAGGTGATTTAGAGTCCAAATAAGTAAGAGGGTTGTCTAATATTTTGTGACAATAAAGGGATCAACAGCAAATATTAAAGTTGATTAGGAATTATAAAAATACTAGAGGCCCAGTGCACGAAATTCATGCACTTGGTGTGGGGTGGGGGGAGTCCCTTGGCCCAGCCTGTGCTCTCTTGCATTCTGGGAGCTCTTGGGGGATGTCCGCCTGCCTGCTCGCTTCTCCTTAGCATTGCCTGCAAAGGCGGGAGAGGCTCCTGCCACTGCCGCTGCGCTCACCAGCTGTGAGCCCGGCTTCTGGCTGAGCGGCACTGCCCCTGTGGGAGCGGACTGACCACCAGGGGGCAGCTCCTACATTTAGCATCTGCCCCCTGGTGGTCAGTGTGCGTCATAGCGACTGGTTGTTCCATGTTTGGTCGATTTGCATATTAACCTTTTATTATATAGGATGGAAGTAAAATGTGGTAGATTTCAGAAAGGAAGACATTCAGCTCCTCCCAGCAAGAAGCAGTCCCTTTCCCACCCTTTGCATCCAGGCTGGCTTTGTTAGTTGGTTTGATCAATAGAATATAGCATTAATGACATTGTGTCAGTTCAGAGCACACAATTCAAGAGGTTTCACAGATTTGCTTTCATGCCCTACAATTTTATTGCTATGTGACCCAGCCCCAAATGGTCTGTGATGTATCCCAGCCACCTCCATCACTTCTGTAGAAAGCTTGCTATTGCCAACATATGAAAGTGACCTGAAGAAGTGATTCACCAGTAAAACTTTCAAATGTCTGCAAAGGAGTCAATACATTGATATCTACTAAGCTGAGACCAGAAAAAAAGTAGCAGAATTATTAACTAGCCAAATATTTTTTAAAGATACTAAGGAGTCATAAAGAAATACAAAATCTGAACACTCCAATAACAAGTAAGCAGATTGAATCAGTAATTAAAACGCCCCTAACAAAGAGAAGTCTAAGACGTACAGTTTCCGTGGTGAATTCCCCCAAGCAGTTAAAGAATTAATGCTGATCCTTCTCAAATTCTTTCAAAAATTTGAAAAGGGGGGAATACTTCTAATCTCATTTTATGAGGGCAACATACCCTAATACCAAAGCCAGATAAAGACACTACAAGAAGAGTATAGACCAATACCCCTAATTAATATAGATGCAAAAATTTTTCAACAGAATATTAGCAAACCAAATTCGACGGAACATTAAAAGAATTGTACACAATGAACAATCCATCCCTGGGATCTAAGGATTGTTTAACATGCACAGATCAGTAAATGTGATATCTCACCTTAATGGAATGATAGACAAAACTCGGATGATCATCTCAATAGGTGTAGAAAATCATTTGATGAATTCAAATATCTTCTTAAAGAACACTTTCAACAAACTGGGTGTAGAAGGGATATGCCTCAACATGATTATGAAAAGCCCATACCTAACATCATACTCAATGGTGAAAATGTGTTTCTCCTTAATGACCAGGAATAAGACAAAGATGCCCATTCTCACCACTGTAATATAATATGATATATAATATATAATTTTATAATAGTATCTGATATATTAAATTTACTAATGTAGCACATATTATATATTTCTTTTATATCATATAATATTTTAGCAACATATAATATGTAGACAGTATAGAATGTGCAATATATTATATATTATGTAAAAATATGAAAGTTATTGTTTGTGTATATATGAACATATGAAGACATACACATAGAACTTTAAGTATTTTCTTACTTTAGCACTGATTTTTAAAATTATTTCTGTCTAAAACCAAAAATAAATATAAAGACAGTGCTAGCTATATATAGAAAAATCAGAAAACTTCAGTAATTTAAAACATAACTTTTTCTCTGTCCAGTGACTAGATGTTAGATCTCCTGAAATTTAAGTCAAATGCAAACTTGCTGTTTGCCAAACGATGTAGACACAGGGAAGGGGAAATATTTGTAGCTCACAGGGAAAATAATTACAGTTATAATCCATATGCCTGCAGTTGTGATAACAAAATCTGGCTTTAAAAATGTTTAGCTCGAGAATCCTAATGAGCAGCAAAGGAGGGCTTGAACATCGTTCTATCATTTTCTTATTTGCATATATTGGTGAGGCATTGTGTGTCTGTCTGATTCTGTGTATTTCTTTTCTTTATGAGGCTTTGTATTATTGTGTTTGTGTATGCATTTTGAGTTTAGCTCTTACTTTCCACCCATTTTTTTACTATTATAATCATTACTCTTTCTGCTACTCTTTTAAACTATTTTTCTTTCTACTTTAATAGTTTTCTAAGCCATGTTCTTTCCACATAATTGGCCATAGCATTCAATTGAAATAAGCCTTTATTTTCTTCTCAGCTTGGTAAAAAAGAGATATTTGTTGATCCTATTATTAAAGAATAAGTGACCCATATATTTTGCATATCACTCTGAAATATATTTGCATTTTATAAATATGGATCTTTACTTTTTGAAGATTCACTGGTCCATGGTAGAAAATAAAAACTATAATATGGTAAGATAAATATTTCTTACAAAGAACTGACAAAATAGCATTTTATTATAAAATAGCTAGAATTTTCAGATATCACACATTATTTCTAAAAGCAGCAAAAGTTTAATATTACATAAAATAGTACAGATACTTTTTATTGATTACATATTTATTGAAATATAATTAACATAGAAAAAGTGCATATAGTTTAAGTGTACAGTTTGATGACTTCAGTTATCTATATAAATAAAACGCTAATATGCTAAGTGTCTGACTATCCAACCAGTCCCTATGATGTGCACTGACCACCAGGGGGCAGACACTCCACGCAGGAGCTGCCCAGCTGCAGTGACTTGGCAGCAGCAGTTCTAGTGTGACGCGCCCTGAAACCAGAGAGGAAGGTGCCCGATTCCTCACAGGGCCGCGTGATTCCACCTTCGGCCATGGGTATGTTATTGTTGGGGCACTGTTGGCCTCTAATATGGTTTACTGCACATTTAGGTTTGCGTTCCATATCCTGTACTATAGCAACTTTGCAGAGTGCCCTCTAAAACCTCTCAGGGGATGTTGAGGGCTGGTTTCAGCCTGATCCCCGCAGACCAGGCCGAGGGACCCTACCTGCCTGAGGGACCCTGCTCACTCCGCAGACACCCTTTGAGCCACAGTGCCACCTGAGGTGCGGCCAGCCAGGGAGGGACCTTAGGAGGTTGGCTCCAGGGTGTGTCCGGCCAGTCTCACCCAGTCCTGCCCCACCGGCCACATTCTAATTCACTTCCTTTCAATGTGCACGAATCCGTGCACCGGGTCGCTAGTAGGTATATATGAAGCTAGAACCATAATCAAGAAAATAAGCATAACTACCATGCCTAAATATTTTCTAGTATGGATTTGTAATCTTTCACATCTCTATACCTAGAATTTCTAAAATTTTATGTAATTAGAAACTTACAGCATGTACTGTTTTTTGCCCAGCTTCTATCATTCAATATAATTATTTTAAAATTGATCCATATTGTAGCATGTATCAAAGTTTATTCCTTTGTATCATTAATAATAGTCTATTGTATAAAAATTTCAAGTTTATTTATCCATTCACCCGTTAATGGCCATTGGATTATTTTTAGTTCTGCCTATTTTAAATAAAGCTGTTACAGACATTTATGTATGTGCAAATCTTTTTATAGACATACATATTTATTTTTCTTGAGTAAATAATATCTAGGAGAAAAATTCTCAGAACATATAATAGACATACACTTAAATTTTTTTAAGAAACTCCCAAAATGTTTTCTAATATGGTCTTACCAATTACGTTTTTATCAGTAGTTTGCAAGTGTAGGGTTTTTGCTTTTTTAATAAATGTTGCATATGATTGACAATATTCTTTTTTCTTTATACTTTGCTAGAAGTTTATTATTACTGCTGGATGAATACATTTACCAAATGTGTTTTCTTTGTATTGAAATAATCATAAGCTTTTTCTTTCTTAAATTTTCTTTAAATGTATTATTAATATGTTGAATTACATTGATCTATTTGTATTCCCATGAAAAACAATAGTCGGTTATAATGAAGCTTGATTTTTATTTATTGTTGGATTAGACTTGATAAAATTGCATTAATAATTTCCCCACATTTTTATAAGATGAGATGTATTAACCTATAGCTTTACTTACTTATAATATTGTTGGGGGGGTGCATTTGCTATCAGGGTAATGTTGACCTTAACATTATAGAATGATATAAAAAGTATTCACTTCTTTTCAATTCTCAACAAGCTTTTTATAGAGTTCACATTATTTTTTGGAAGACAGTTTGGCAGTTTGTTACTTAAATACATAGTCCTAAATAAAAGAAGCTAATCTGAGAATGCTACATCATGTATGAATTCAACTAGATGACTTTATGGAAAAAATTAAAACTATAGAGACAACAATAGTTGTCAGGGGTTTGGGAAGGAAAGAATAGCAGAGCACAGGGGACATTTAGGGAGTGTGAATACTCTGTATGCTGATATAATGATGAATATATGTAGTTACACATTGTCCATACCCATAGAAAGAGCAATACCAAGAGTGAACATTAAGATAAACTATGGACTTTGGGTGATGATGATGTTTTGATGTAGGCTCATCCTTGGAAAAAACTGTATCATTCTGGTGAGTGATATTAACACAGAAGGAGACTAGGAGAATATGGTAAATCTCTGTGCCACCCTTTCAATTTTGTTGTAAACCTAAAACTACTCTAAAACAACAAAGTACTAGAAAAAAAGTGTGCTATATAGTTATTACAATGAAAATTATAGCTGTAAAAGAGAGTCACAAAGACCTAGCATATAAATAACTGGTGTTAAGAAATAATAGATTCCCATAAATTAATGATAAAAAATAGGATAATCAAATAGCAGAAAATATCACTAAAATAGGAGAAAAACTAAATGCCGTAAGATACCAAATTGTTGGGTTGGGGTAAACATGATTATAAAAAGATTAGTGAAGTTATTGAACTTCAAAATTCTGCAAAAATTTTCAAGATCAACTACCGTTCAGATTTCTCAACAGAAATAAGAAAAAAAGTTTCTGCAAAATTCTGAAAGGAATGAAGTGTAATACAACAATAATTTTAAAGGTTAAAGTACACAGCCAGACTTCCAAATATTTATGAACTCAGGACTATTATTACATTTGAATCGTTGTTAGGGAAGAAGGAGTTAATTGAGCTAGCCAACATAAGATTAAAATAAAGAACTAACTAGTAAATGTTCTTCTATTTTAAAGCAGATTAATATTTTTAGATAACCTATTTTAGAAGTATACCTAAGAAGTTTGTAATTTCTTTTTTTATTTTAAAAATTAATGGACTATTTTTAGAGCAGTTTAAGGTTTAAAAAAAATTGAGTAGAAAGTACAGAGTTCCTATATACTCCCTCTTTGCCTCAGTTTCCCCTATTATTTGTACCATGCATTGGTGTGGTACATGTATTAAAATTGATAAACTAACATTGATACATTATTATTTACTGAAGTTCATAGTTTACTTTAGGATTCATTCTTTGGGTTATAGAAATCTTTGGGTTTGTTATTGTGCTTCTTGATGTTCTTCGTTATTTTAGAGTTGCATCTTGATGAGTTTACTTATCTCTTATTGTTCTTTGTGATGATATTTTATAATTAGTCATATTTTAAAAAATTTTTTAATCAAAGAACTTTTCTTGAGAATGTCTTCAATTCTTGTTTCATGAAGCTATTTATCATTATTCTCCAGAATAGGTACTAGGAAGTAAAAATTCACATATACATCTGTTCACATTTCTAGTATTTTCTACTTCCAATTTAAATATGAACCATGGATGTCACATTTCTTTTTTTTTTAAAGAAGTAGTTTATGGATATATTTGAAATGAAAAAAAAGTTGTTTGTATGGGAATATGAAAATCAAAATATTAATGGTATTTATCTATAAATGGATTATGAGTAATTTTTACTTTATGCTTTATACTTTTATAATTCTCAGGAAATAACACTAATACATTGTAATTGGGAACAATAGTTAAAAATGGTAATACAAGGCATAAGGCAGTAGACATGAGAAGAAGTGAAAATATTGAAAAGATAAGAAGAAACCAAATCAGGGGAGCTTGATAACTGGTTGGAAGAGAATGGGAAAATACATAGGGTCAATTTAAAAATGATACTCAATAGAGCTACTGTAATATGAATCAGGATTGGGAAAAAAAAGTAAACATTATCTTATGAAGGAATCTGATAAGCTAAGTTTTGAACGTGTTAAGTTTGAGATCCTTGGGGCACATCCAAGTGGCAGTTTAATTAAAGCTATGATACTCTAGACTGGATTTCACAGGAGAGCTGGCTCAATGCAGGGTTAAGATTCATCATCATCCACTTATGATGGTCAAGTAACTAGAGGGATCAGGAAGCTGAGTAAGAAAAGGGGAAGAAGAACTAATGAGCGAATGTCTGGGACACCGATACATCATTGATAGACAGAAAGTGAGGCACCTGCTAAAGAGAAGTCAGAGGAAGAGATCTCCATGGAGGAGCCTGGGAGTGAGGGATATGCAGCATATTTGAAAAATGGAGAAAATTCCACCATGGCCAGAGGTGAAATTCAAAATTCGTATCTAAAATAGAAAACTGAAATCCAAATGACTTATGGTTTTTAACCTCAGAGAAATGGATAGCCTGAACAGCTGGGCTAATGAGTTTTTTCTGTAGGAAGAATATTATACTGAGAAATTGTTATCCATAAATCCCAGTTAGAGAAAACTGAAATACTATTGCTTTATTCTGCAAAAGAATGACATAAAGGAACCCGCTGGGAAAAGTGGCCAAGTAAGATATTGAAATACATTAAAATTCTGTCATAAGCATTTTTGAACAAAAACTATTTCACTCCAGGGAGACTTTTATTATTATCCATTATTGTTTTGAATTTTGTTTTCTATTTCCTTTTGTTTGTATCTAGTTTTATTATTTCATTTTAAGATATTTAGTACGAACATCAAAAGGTATGGTTATTCTCTATTTCATAATTGGTTATGTTGTATTAAACTTAAAAAGTATCAAAGACGTAGTGTGTTACATTATTTTTCTATAAAACTTTTAAAGAACAGTTAATTCCTTGCTAAACTCTGATATTGGGCATTGTTGAAAAATCCACATTTTTTTGGTTGTTACATTTTATTTTTCCCCCTCTACTCTGTCTTACACATGTAATTTATTTTATCTCTCAATAGTTTAAATGTGGTTTAACTTTTTAAATTAATGTTTCAAGATAGGAAATGCAGGAAATAAATTAAGAGAGGTCAGCTCTTTGAATTAAATAAAATTAACTCCTGGGAAAAATCATAAATCTTTCATGGTGGCTGAATACAAAGTGCTTAACTCTATATTAATTTGTAGATGTAATTGAAAATAATGAATAATGCTTTTTTTCCAGACCTGAACATACATTTTGAGAGAAAGTAAGACCTCTCCTTAGTTTAAAAACAGGTCTTAAAATTGGCCATGATAACTTTTCTTTTGGGAAAATTTCTATTTTATGTGCTTTGTTACAATTTTTAGGTTCCATTTCAGTGATGGCAAACCTTTTGAGCTCGGCGTGTCAGCATTTTGAAAAACCCTAACTTAACTCTGGTGCCGTGTCACATATAGACATTTTTTGATATTTGCAACCATAGTAAAACAAAGACTTATATTTTTGATATTTATTTTATATATTTAAATGCCATTTAACAAAGAAAAAATCAACCAAAAAAATGAGTTCGCGTGTCACCTCTGACACATGTGTCATAGGTTCGCCATCACTGCATTAGATGAACCATCTGGAGTAAAGTGGTCCACTACGCAGTGGGCCACAGGAAAGATAGTGACTAGGTATCCAAAAGTCTTCAGAACTTTATTGTTCTCTCTTTGTTTTCCATTATTTGCTCTTTTATAATAGGAATTGTTTTTATTTTTGAATTTATGTGAATAAAAAGGAAAAGTGACATATTTTCCCACTTCAAATTTCTACAAAAAAGAAATGATGAACATTTAAGTTTAGGGATGCTAAACGCCTCTAGTTTCCCAATTATGTCAGGAATCAGTGATGCACAGTGCACTCCCAGCGAATGGAGAACCTACTGTGAACCCCTGAGAGACAGTCCTCAGAATCCTTCTACCTGAGCAAGTGCCACCAAAATTAACTAACATTCATTAACAAAAAGGTTTTCCTTTCACTCTGCCTCCTCTGAAGTGGTTCAGATCTTTAAATTAGAAATGAAAATAACAATGCTTTCTCATAACTTCCCTAATTTGCACATACTTCTCTCTTTTCCTATAATGTTCTCCTATAATTCTTGAAAACTTATTTTATCAGTTGCTTCCCAGTCATTCTCTAATACCCACTGGTCTGAGTTGAGTGCTAGCTCTGTCCTAGTGTCTCATTCACCCTATTCCTACTTTGTGTTTCTCTTTTTAGCATGACATATAGTTTATAATGTAAATTATTGACCTCTTATGTCTTCATTCACTACCTTTTGTCCTTCATGAAACAAGACCTATTTGTTTCATTTTCTATATCTTGGATCAAATGCCTAGTAGATCAACACCAAGAAGACAACCTAATTAAAAAGTGGGCAAAGGATATGAATAGAAACTTCTCCAATGGGAACATACAGATGAACAATAGATATATGACAAGCTGCTCAACATCAGTAATCATAAGAGAAAAGCAAATTAAAATCACAATGAGGTATCTCCTCAGAATGACTATCATCAATAAATCAACAAAAAAGAAGTGTTGGCAAGGATGCAGAGAAAACGGAACCCTCATGAACTCTTGGTAGGAATGAGGCCTGGTGTGGTCACTATGGAGTTTCATCAAAAAATTAAAAATAGACCTTCCCTTTGACTCAGTGATCCCACTTCTGGGAATATATCTGAAGAAACATGAAACACTAATCTAATTCAAATGAATATATGCACTCCTATGTTCATTCACTGAAAGTTTATTTACAACTAGAGGCCTGGTGCATGAAATTCGTGCATGGGTAGGGTCCCTACACCTAGCCAGCGATCAGGGCTGATTGGAGTCTTCTGGCTGCCAGCCGGGGCCTTCCTTCATTCCCTGCCACCCCCTGGTGGTCAGCACATGTCATAGTGAGCAATCAAACTCCTGGTCTCCCCATGGAACTCTTGAGGGGACATTTTGCATATTAGCCTTTTTTAAAAAAATATATACTTTATTGATTTTTTACAGAGAGGAAGGGAGAGAGATAGAGAGTCAGAAACATCGATGAGAAAGAAACATTGATCAGCTGCCTCCTGCACATCCCCCACTGGGGATGTGCCCACAACCTAGGTACATGTCCTTGACAGGAATTGAACCGGGGCCCCTTCAGTCCGCAAGCCGACGCTCTATCCACTGAGCCAAACCGGTTTCGGCTAGCCTTTTATATATATAGAAGCTAGCCAAGATCTGAAAGCAACCTAAGTATCCATCATATCCTGGAGAGATTCCTAGATGGTTTAAATAATTTAGATTTCATCTTCTGTGAGACAGGAAGTCATTAGAGAGCCAGAGAAGGGGAGTACACTGATATGGCTTACATTTTAGAAAGCTCATTTTAATTGTTTGTGTTTAGTAAAATGGAAAAGGGTAAAGAACTAGGAGAGAGATAGAATTTAAGGTTATTATAGTAGCCTGGATAGGTGCTACCAAAGTGGTGAGAAGTGGTTAAATTTTGTTATAGTTTGAATGTAAAACCAACAGTATTTTCTAGTGGATTGAATGTAAAATTTAAAAAAAAAAAGGAATCACAGATATTCATTAAGTGAAATGAAAAACACTGTGAGAGGAAAGAGCTTGACAGAGAAATATCAGCTTGTATTTACTTTGTTAATAACTTTTCTGCTTGAAACATTTTGATGTAGTTTCACTACGTGGAAGAACAGAGCATGTTGTCTTGGCTAGAATGAATATAGGCAGGATCAGAAACAGGAAGCTCTGTGGACAATCTTTTTGATATGACTCCCGTCTGTTTCTCCAATGCATCACCAACCACCCAGGACACTGACATATCTGCTTGGTCCCATTCTAGTCATTGTGTCCTTTTATGTCTACTCTCTCCTGCTGACAGTAGATGCCCTGCCCAAGTAAAAGTCATTCATGGGGAGTTCTTTTTTAATTTGTCTTCCACCTGGTTTTTCAACGGTAGTTAACTTTTTTCCTCCTTATGTTGAACAAAATCCTAGACAAATCTAATATTTAACATACATGAATAAAGCTACAGATATATTGAAAGAAAATATAACTGAATATTTCTCTAGCTTTAAAGGTAGAGAGGATAACAGAATATAAAGGTACGTAATTTTCAGTACAGAATTTTTTTTTGAATCTTTATAACCAGAATTTCTGCTGCCTCAATAGTTCCTCCAGCATAAGAGCAGGTCTCCGTCACCTTCTGTGATTATTTTTGAGAAATTTACATAGGTCAAAGCTATACTCTGTAAACTGAAGTCATCATTTCATAGCTATTCATCACTATGTACTTCCTACAACATGTTGAATGGATATTTTGCATGCTTCAACCCATTATGAGAGTCTAATATTTATGCAATGGTTAGAATGTCTCATTGATCCCAAATACACTTTGAGCCTAGAGAACTGCTGTGTTCCATGCAAAGGAAAATATTGTGCCTCACACTCTTAGCCATGCATCACTAATACCTCAAAGCGATTCTATTTATGCCCAGTTACACAAAGAATCTCTGGAACTGTTCTGTCATAATTGATTCTCATTTGTCTATCCATCTAAGGGAATTTGTGGGTGAGAAAAGTCATTTAAAGCTCTCCATTCTGATTTTCTTTTTATTCTGATTTATTGCCAAACACTTTTCATTTCCCAATGCTAACTGTAAATAAAGAAATAATAGGAGTCCTGTTTATTAAGGCAGACATATTTGCATGTGGGAAGTTTGTTTTTATACTACAGGAGACTGCCATAACTACCTGGCTGTAATATTTTAGTAATTTCTTTTTTTATTTTTACTAAAATATACTTCAATATTATGTTAGTTTCTGGTGTATAACATATTGGTTCATCATTTATACACTTTAAGATGTTGATCACCACAATGTCTAGTAACATCTGTCACCACACAATTATTCCAATATCATTGGCTATTTCTCTATGCTGCACGTTACATCCCAGTGACTTATTTATTTTATAACTGTAAGTTTGTACCTCTTATTTATATTAGTATCCTTATTTTTCCCTTACCAATCCTATTATTCCGATGTGAATTGAAGCTTCAGCAGGATAAATTATCATGTTCAAATACATTTATTAATTAACTGAGTTGGGATTTGAACTTATAACTGTCTACCATCAAAGCATATGTCTTTCTACTATAGCCTGTAGAAGTGATTCACACATATGTAAAAAATAAAATATAGAAATTCAATAAATACAAGCAAAGGCTGTAGTTCTATAGAATTCAAATAAGTAGCTATGAAAATAATAAAGGATATTTGGCACTTATCAAAGTGACTAACATTAACACCAAATTTTAGCAATATTGTGATGGAACAGAAATTCTCATACACTGATGAACAGAATTCAAATCAGTATTGAATTTATAGAACACCATAATTATTTTTATTAAGAACCTTAAAATAGTTCATGTTATTTGATCCAACAATTCTATACTTTCTGTTTGAGGAGTTTGATTTATGGAACAATCAAAAAGGTATCTAAATAGGTTTGTGCAGACAAGCCAATAACTATATTGCAATAATATGAAAATAGAGTTGAACAAATAAATGAAAGCAAAATGCTTAGTCATACACAGGTAATATTACAGCAGTTGAGTTCCATAGGTAGTAAACCTACTTGTATGTTTTAAATTTGAGTCATGGCAGTTTTCCAAGTTGGCCAGTATGTGTTAATTAGACTATATTTGAACAAAATTCTTTTGAATTGAGATAATACTGCCTTTCTTCCTTGGCTGCCAAGAAAATCACCAAACTTTAGTATTTCTGGGAATCATATGTATGTATTACATATATTAAAAATAACTCTTTGCTGGATATTAAATTGGAGAATAAAATGATTCCACATCCCAAAAGAATTTAGGAAAAACTGACTTGTTATTCATGGAAGATCACATAATTCTAAAAGTTTTTCTTAAAACTATGCTTTCTATAATAAATTGTTTCTATTAAAATAAGACAGAGGAGAAGCAAGATGGCGGCGATATAGGCAGACGCGTCCCAGGTCTTGTCCCGGAGTAAGCAGCTGAACAATATTATGTTAGTTTCTGGTGTATAACATATTGGTTCATCATTTATACACTTTAAGATGTTGATCACCACAATGTCTAGTAACATCTGTCACCACACAATTATTCCAATATCATTGGCTATTTCTCTATGCTGCACGTTACATCCCAGTGACTTATTTATTTTATAACTGTAAGTTTGTACCTCTTATTTATATTAGTATCCTTATTTTTCCCTTACCAATCCTATTATTCCGATGTGAATTGAAGCTTCAGCAGGATAAATTATCATGTTCAAATACATTTATTAATTAACTGAGTTGGGATTTGAACTTATAACTGTCTACCATCAAAGCATATGTCTTTCTACTATAGCCTGTAGAAGTGATTCACACATATGTAAAAAATAAAATATAGAAATTCAATAAATACAAGCAAAGGCTGTAGTTCTATAGAATTCAAATAAGTAGCTATGAAAATAATAAAGGATATTTGGCACTTATCAAAGTGACTAACATTAACACCAAATTTTAGCAATATTGTGATGGAACAGAAATTCTCATACACTGATGAACAGAATTCAAATCAGTATTGAATTTATAGAACACCATAATTATTTTTATTAAGAACCTTAAAATAGTTCATGTTATTTGATCCAACAATTCTATACTTTCTGTTTGAGGAGTTTGATTTATGGAACAATCAAAAAGGTATCTAAATAGGTTTGTGCAGACAAGCCAATAACTATATTGCAATAATATGAAAATAGAGTTGAACAAATAAATGAAAGCAAAATGCTTAGTCATACACAGGTAATATTACAGCAGTTGAGTTCCATAGGTAGTAAACCTACTTGTATGTTTTAAATTTGAGTCATGGCAGTTTTCCAAGTTGGCCAGTATGTGTTAATTAGACTATATTTGAACAAAATTCTTTTGAATTGAGATAATACTGCCTTTCTTCCTTGGCTGCCAAGAAAATCACCAAACTTTAGTATTTCTGGGAATCATATGTATGTATTACATATATTAAAAATAACTCTTTGCTGGATATTAAATTGGAGAATAAAATGATTCCACATCCCAAAAGAATTTAGGAAAAACTGACTTGTTATTCATGGAAGATCACATAATTCTAAAAGTTTTTCTTAAAACTATGCTTTCTATAATAAATTGTTTCTATTAAAATAAGACAAAAACCAGTGTAAAGTGCATGCCTTGTCTTAGTGGAATAAATTAGAAAAAAATCTTCTGAAAACTATTTTTAGCAGTCTTTAATTGCTTTTTCTTCTTTTTGCTGCCTGCTAGGTATCTAACGATAACTTTGATTGAATTAGAAGTTGCATTTTTAACACTGTCATGGACCCTGCTGATTAAAACCAGAAGGGATAACCATTATTTATTTCATAACTCAGAGACACTTTTCTATGATTTTAGCTTACATTGGACCAGTAGTTTTAATTTGGTTGAAACCTGGAGACAGGCAATTTTAGCAATGCAGTATTTGTAAAAAGAACAACATTTTTCACTGAAAACAGTTTCTGAAAATATATTTAATAAATGAGCAAAAGATAGCCTAGCAAGATAGTTAATATTGTGTTTTGAAGAATACAAATGCATTTGAATTAAGAGGTAAGCTTTAAAATTAAATATTGCAAAATTCATAGACCACAGAGATGTCTATGTGTGTCTATGTATCACGTGTTCTGTGTTATTTGACTACTCTGTAGGCAATATGGGAAGAGTTTTTAGAACTCATGTTCTGGTCTCAAATTCACCTTTGAGCACTGGCTTCTCGATGAACTCTCTGGCTGATCTATGATAACTTGCTTAAAAGCTCAAAGCTACAATTTTCTGATCTAAAATGTTCATACAATAAGGCAATCTATGTCAAATAGAGTTTCTCGGTACTAAGTTAGATAATTCATAAGGAGAGTTTAGCAAACTTTTATGAAACCTTGCAGTGGCTCAAAACTTGGGAGCTGTGATACTAAGATCATCACAGTGGTGAACTTCCTACAGGAAGAGTAAAAATAAACATTCAGGGATGTCCACAGGTTTAAGACTTCTACCCTACACTGAAAAGTATATATAAAGGTCATATAAAAAGGTCAACATATTCCCTTTTCTGGAGATATTTTACTCGCTAAATTTAAATGTTTGTCATTTGTTTTAGGCAAAATAAAATTTTATGTACTAATGGTGAAATAGAAAAGAAATAAGATGATAAATTCCCTTCAAGAAGCTTTCAGAAAGTACTTTTAGAAGAACACCCATTTATTGAAACATAATTCACATATCATGACGTCCATCTTTTTAAAGTTAAAAACTGAGTGATTTTTAGTATATTTGCAGGGTTATACAACCAACACCACTGTCTAATTCCAGGATATTTTCCTGACTATAAAAAATCAATATAACCAATTGTAAGGTCTTACCCATTATACATCATTCCCAATCTTCTCCTCCTCCCACCCCTCAGGACCCTGAAAAACATTAACTTAATTTCGTTCTCTATGGATTTGTCTAGTCTCTGTTCAGTCTTTAAAAATAAAGACATATCTCTCAAAAGGGGCTATACAATCACAGGCCTGATTCCCATTTCCTCTAGCACTCAGGGTGGACATGCAGTTAGTTTTCAGGCATAGAAGACATGATACATTGGTGAGCATTATTTCCAGGAGAAATCTTGTAAAAAGCAGTGTTCCTACTTCACACACTCTACTCTGTTGCACCAGTTGGTATAAAAAGACCTTGGGGTTGACAAACCTACAGCAAGCACCCTGACTTCAGAAACATGCTACACAGAAAGGTGCTAGCTTAGGGACAGCAACCCTAAAGCATTATGTCCACAGAGATGAAGTTCTTGTTTTAAAACTACCAAATTTAAGAAGTTATTTGTTATAGAAGCATGCACTAGACTAACTAATGCAATGTATAAAGTCTATATGTGGTACTGCTTTATTATTTTACCAGTGACCCAGTGCATGGATTTGTGCACATTGAAAGGAAATTAATTAGAAGGTGGCTGATGGGGTAGGACTGGGTGAGATGGGTCAGACACGCCTTGGAGCCAACTTCCCACTGTCCCACCTTGGTATCTGTGGAGTGAGCAGGGCCCCCTCTGGCAGGTTGGGTCCCTCGGCCTAGCCTGAAGGGATCGGACCATAACCCGCTCTCCAACATCCCCCGAGGAGTCCCAGAGTGTGAGAGGGCACTCTGTAAAGTTGCTGTCGTACAGGGTGTGGAACACAAACACAAGTGTGTAGTAAACCAGATTCGAGGTTGACAATGCCCCAGCAACAACATAATGCATGGCCCCACGAGGAATCAGGCTCCCTTCTGTCTGGTTTCAGGGTGCGTCACCCAAGAACCGCTGCTGCCAAGTCACTGCAGCTTGGCAGCTCCTGTGTCTGCCCCCTGGTGGTCAGTGAATGTCATAGCGAATGGTTGAGCCCTTAGCATATTAGTCTTTTATATATAGAGATTCTAATATAGGTAACAGTATCTATGTGATCGTTATAGACAACTATGCTTTGGGTTACAGAATTATTTAGATTTGGGAACATTATGAATACTTTATAATAAGTAACATTTACTGAGAATCTGTGGAAGCTCTCCCAATTTATAAAATCAATTTCCTAGATAAATATGTAAATATTCACACTAAAACAAAAATTATAGTTTCATTCATTTTTATGTCAAATTTTCCCATAAAATGTGTTTTGGCTCAGAACTTATATAGATATTGGATTTTAAATAATTAGTTTAGGGAGTTGACATTGGATTCAATACTTAAATTAAATTAATGGTAATATAAATATATTATTTCATTTTAATAAGTTTAAATATGTTAAAGGTAACTGTGGTAATGTTTGAGGGTAAACTTGTACAACTGAAAAAACTTGATTTCCCAAAGTGCTTATGAATTAGCAAAATGTCAAGATCTATAGAAACCTAAACATACTACCCTTTTAAAAAATCATTGGATCTATGAGTTATAATATTTAGAACTCATTAATCACTCTTAAAAACCAACCAAGAATAAATCAGCAAATCACAACCCAGAAAAAAACAAATTTATCCTCTTACACTGAGAATGTTTCTCACCATATCCTGCTTATATTTGAAATTCTATAGGTTGTAAAAAATGTATTTATTGACATCTACATTCTTCTGCCACGCAAACATTACTTGTAATTACGTAGTATTATGGATAGTGTAATAAAAGATTCAGAGACTTAAAGACAACAAATGATTTGCCCTTAATCAGAATTTGCATATGATAGGAAAGCGTAGAAATAATTCTAAAAGGTTAAGTGCTAAATACATTTACTTAATTAAAAATCCAGCTAAGTACCAAGTATTATATCATGAGTTTTAAAATTCTCTTGATTATGCTAAAAATTTACATAACTCAAATGTTTTTGCATATATATATATTAAAACTTTGTGAAAATATTTAAAACTCGTGCAATTCTAAAAATTGCAATGATTGAAATAGTTTCAAAACTTTTTTAAATTTCATATGGTTAAAAGACTGAACAAGTATATAAATAAATATCCAATGATATTAAAAATATATATTTTATATTTATATAATTAATCTTCAATTTATTCTTTGATTTTGAATAAAATGGAGTGTTAATTTTAAGCAATTGCTTATGAACAGACTAAGAATTATCAGCAATACATATTAAAAGCTGTGAAATAGACATCAGTATAACACTGGGCAAAAATAAATATATTCTAGTTTGGCTAGCAAATGAAGAGAATCCAGAAGTAAATTTTCTAAACTGATTTAAGACCATTTTGAAATAGAAATTACCAATATCTTTCTATATTACATCTCATATTTTGAATGGTTTTCTATTTTAACAAAGTTCAACTATTCTTCACTTATTTTTTTGCTAAATATCCTTGCTTCTGACAAACTAATTTTGGTTGCTACCATTGAATGGTATTCTTTTCCAATTTTATCACCAAATCAAATTCCTTTAAACTTTTGTGATAGTAACTAAGCTGGATCATTCTTTTATCTCATGGATGCTTGGCTGTTTGGCCCGATGAAATATAATTCACACAATAACTGATACTTGTATATGTTACACTGCTTCTACTTTCTGCTTTTATCCTTTGGAGAGTGGGAGATTCGCCCAAAGGTACATGCTATCAAGAGTAGAACATTGTAGCTGAAGATTCGTTATGTTTAAAATGGGTACTTTCCAAGACTTGCTTCTTTGGGCTATCAAAATGCATGTTGTGATGTACTAAGGATACTGGTCCTGAGGTCTACCAATTATTTTTTTTAATATATTTTATTGATTTTTCACAGAGAGGAAGGGAGAGGGATAGAGAGTTAGAAACATCGATGAGAGAGAAACATCGGTCAGCTGCCTCCTGCACACCTCCTACTGGGGATGTGCCCACAACCAAGGTACATGCCCTTGGCTGGAATCGAACCTGGGACCTTTCAGCCCGCAGGCCGACGCTCTATCCACTGAGCCAAACCGGTTAGGGCTCTACCAATTATTATAGTGCATTTTAGCCTAAATCATTAGCTGTATAAAGTTATAAAAGTATCCATAGATGACTAGGAATTATGTAATTTGTATTAAACCCAGATCTATTTCAGAGAATGTGGTTAATGCTATTGTGAAAAGCAATTACCATTGTTAGTTTGTAATGAAGTGATTTCCTTTTATCCTTTTGTAGTTCAAAGAGCAGCTGATGTACCATCTCAAACACAATAAACATGAATCTGAAAAAAAATAATTTATATATGCATATTGGTAATGTCATTTAAATATATATTTTATATTTAGCATTTATTTAGATATTTACCAACCAAAAATTAACCAAATTAGAAGCATGCTTTCCTTTGTGGTTGGTATTACTCTTACGTGTTCTACATACTGATATACTGTTGAATATATTATAGGTATTATTTTTCCATCTCAACTTTAAAAAAATTAATTTCTTCTCACTATAGGTACATTTTACCCAATTAAAATTTATTTTTAAAAGTGTAATGGTCTCCAGCTATTTAAACCAATTTTTCAAAACTTCTAACTTGAGTTTTATAAATAGCTAATTTGAGAAACAAAAAGAAAATCCTGATGAAAGGGTTTAGGGACAGAAAAAGACAGTTAGGGGAAGGGGGAGCGGTTCATAGTAGAGAAATGCATAAGTGACAGAAGGAGACAGCTCCAAACCTCTAGATTCATGTTTATCTTACAACAGGAGGGGGAAGTACCGGGTGAGTTTTGAAACTGATAGTAGACAGACAAGAGGAAAAGTGGCCAATTAGGAAAAGCACAGGGGACATAAAATGATGAAGAGTCCAATTAGAAAGTGGCATGAACAGACAAAAAAAAAAACTGCCAATATTTATAAACCCGTAGACAAAAAGAGTCACTGGAATGGGTTTTTTCCATTTTAGAGAGAGGATTTTTCACATTTTGGGACCCCTCCCCAGGGGGGAGTTTGTCTATAAATGCAATAAGCTTCCACACTTTTCCTTAAAGTACTTTATCTACAAAATGTATTCTTCAAACGTTGTAAGACAATAACCCACAATGACAGTTCCAGCTTGCCAACCGGGGTGTCACTGATATTGAAGCGTAAAATAAAGTGATAATTTTGATCAGGTCAGTAGAAGTTTGGATCTCAGTATCTTCTCTCTCCCCCCCATCCACTTCTCTCACCTTACCATACTAACATCGGAGTGCAATCTCACCAGCTCTTTCAAAGGCTGCTCTTTAGCTGTTTGAACAAGTTGGGCTATTGCTTTTGTTTATATTTGCTACCTATTCTCATAGGTGGACAAACTATTCTGATTGATAAAAAAGCAGATCAATATTCCTATTTTTATATAAACATCTCATACTTTTTAACATGTTATCATACCCTCCTAGTTTGCTTTTTAGTATGACATTGCAATTTTTTTCACAAAGACTTTATGTTTTAATTATAAACAAAGAAAAAATAGATGTTTATGTTGAGTCTCGGAAGCCAGCCTATTTACTTCAATGCTTTGGGAGCAAATTTCCATGAACTCATACACAAATCATTTTGAAGAAAGCTAAACTGAATATTTAAGGTCTAAAATCTATAGGTGTTGGACTATGAAAATCTACCTAATTAAAGTTATAGTTAAATGTATAATGATTAAGAAATACTTTAATTTAATCCACTTTTCAAGATTGATAGGGCACACTTATTTTTAAATGAAATGTTGAATTAAATTGCTCATAGAAACATTATTCATAATCACAAACAAAAGCTAGTTCTTATGGAGCAAAGCTACCTCATATATCCTTTCTAAGAGGTCAAAGATTTGAAAGGCACTGTCTGCTAATCCTTCTCTTTTTTTTAATATATTTTATTGATTTTTTTACAGAGAGGAAGGGAAAGGGATAGAGAGTTAGAAACATCGATGAGAGAGAAACATCGGCCAGCTGCCTCCTGCACACCTCCCACTGGGGGTATACCCTCAACCAAGGAACATGCCCTTGACCGGAATCGAACCCGGGACCCTTCAGTCCGCAGGCCGACACTCTATCCATTGAGCCAAACCAGTCAGGGCTGCTAATCCTTCTTGGTTTTTAATTAAATTAAAATTGGCTGCAGATTTAAGCAAAATAAAAACAAATTGTCTCAAAATCAACACTCTGCTGAGTGAAAAAGTTTAGAAAAATTAGTAAAGCCTATTAGCAAATACTGGAAGATTCTGGAATATTATTTGTGCTACTTCCTCTCAGTGATTAAAAATTGTAATTATGGAGACTTCCTTTTTCAGGTAAACTATGATAATGATACTGCATGTTTACAAACTGATTATTTTTAAATAGGCCAGTAAACCCAGGATAAATAGTAGGAATATTCAAAACCCTAAATTATCAGAGAAGTTCCTCTGAGTAAAAACAAATTAACTAGAATCCAAATATATCTTCTTCAACTTAAAATTAATGAAATTAACATGTTATAATTAACCTATTTTAGCTAAAATTATTACTACATTCTTTAACAGTTAATTATTATGTTTCTTCTTTATGCTTTTTGTTGTTGTTTTTTTCATTTGTTTCACCTTGATGATCTTAAAGGCATTAATCAGAATCATGTTTATTTTATATTTAACTCTGCAGAAAATATATACAAAACATTTTAATTAAAGCCAAAATAAATCTAAGTGATTTTTTAAAATACACTGACTTGAATGCATTAAAAGAATAATAAATGTGCCTTCTAATAATCTCATCTGCATTATCAATGTCCTGCTGAAAATACATCGAAAGGTTAATTACTGTATTTGTTTTATATGATCATTTATGTCCACATTACATCAAATGTATTTTAAAAATTACATGTCTTATTCATAAAAGTCATTTATGTTATCCGTATTATCTCATAATAATTATATTAATATTAATGCTGTACAAATTTTAATAAAGGATCATTTACACAGGGTGGAAAATGGAGCCATGAATCATAGCAAATATTCATAACAATCCACAAAAAGCCATACAATAAAATCAAAGGAGTGTGATTGCTTGGCTGGACTCAGCTGAATGGTTCATGTGAGGTTTTTCACATGGTTGTTTAGGTGGCACTGGACTATAGTTATCCTAAAGCTCTGCTAGGCTGGACCAAGGTGGTTAAGTCATATGAATGACAGGGGCTGACTATTGCCTGGGCCTCAGCTGTGATATTTACCAGAGAATCTACTTCTAACTCAGTTATTTTGTTTGGGGCTTATCAAAGTACTAGAGACCCAGTGCACCAATTCGTGCACAGGTGGGGTCCCTCAACCTGGCCAGCGATCGAGACCTATCGGGGGGCCGGCTGGGATGAGGGACTCCAGGAGGTTGGCTGGCTGGCCTCCTGATCAGGGCTGATGGGGAGGGGGGCTAGGTGGGGGGGCATGTAGAGGCCATGGGAGATTGGCTGGCCAGGTAGGAGGGGCTGCAGAAGGTTGGCCACTGGGGGGAGGCGCTGGCCAGGGGGAGGGGCCTGGGAGGTTGGCTGTGGGAGCACACTGACTATCAGGTGGCAGCTCCGGTGTTGAGCATCTGCCCCCTGGTGGTCAGTGTGTGTCATAGCGACTGGTCGACTGGTCGTTCCGGTTGTTCCGGTCGTAGCTGTCACTTTGGCTATTATGTCTATAGATGGTGGTTATTTCCTGGGAGGTAGTATCACAAACATAGCACCTGAGAAAAAAGATTTGGGCAGATACCGAAAGCTTTTTTAAAAAAAGTATCTTTATTGTTGAAAGTATTATAAATGTTCTCCTTTTTCCCCATTTTCCCCCATTGACCCCCCTCCCCACTCCCTGCTCCTGCCCCCTCCCCAGCCCTTCACCTTAGGCTTTTTATGACCCTTATACCATTCTATTGATCAAAAGAGAGTCACTTGGAATTGATTACATGAGGGAGTGAATGGTAAATGCTGAGTATTTGACTCATTCCAGGGACCTGCTTGGAAACAACTTATTCAGAACAGGACATATGTAGCACATCTAAAAATAGCTTCCCTGAGCCTGGAGCTTGCAGAGTGCGGTGGCCAGGGCCTTTTTGGTTAGTATGCCCAGGCCTTTAAGGCATTGGAGTGGATGGCTTAGTTGAGACTATAAATAGTAGGGAGGTTTTTAGATATATATATATGAAGACTCAAAATTAGTTTTGTTATTGCTGTTGCTTATTTTGCTTTGCTTTCTTCTGAACAGATAAATCACAATAAAGATGACCTAGTAACATGACATTTCTTAGTTACCAGGCACCAAGTTTCTTTTAGGGCCTGAGGAAAAAAGTGTTTTTGTTTTTTGTTTTTTTTATAAACAAATAAAATTAAGCTTGATGGTGTGCTATCTTTGAGAGGCTGACAAAGATATATTAAATTCTTTGTAATTCTGAAAATATGCTTAAGTCCGCTGTGTAAGGCCACACAGCTGTGAAGAGAAACAGGCTAGCTCAGGGTGAATGTGTGTCACGGAGCAAGAGAGAGGGAACTTGTTTGTCAAGGGATTTTAACCAAGAGCTTCTTGAAACTAACCAATCAGCCTTTTAAGATATCACACACAATTGATGGGGTCCACCCTCGCCAATCCATTATTCCCCAGGCTAGACCGACAGGCAAACACCTGCCCTATGTCACCCCGATTTCACTGCACATGCTCCCATCTCCCCCTTTGCTGGATCCCTTCCCCCAGTGATCTGCATGGGTCCCTGGGGAGCATGAAACTGTAGCTACCTGGTGAAACTACCCAGATGACCATGCTTAAAATGCCTGTTTTCCCATTTGCTCTCTTCCTGTTATTAATATTCATAACTAGCTAAGTATGATCATAACAGTCTCTACAATTCAAGAGGTCAGAACATGCACCACAGAATGCAAGAATGGCACGAGGGAGGATTCAGTTTAATAAAACAAAGATTAGAACATTGGATTGTCCAACAATGAAACTGGCCTTCCAACGAGGTTTCTTCCCTTCCTAGTCGGACTGGTCAGAGAAGTCCTTTCTGCATCTAGAAATGAGCCAAACTAGACTTCCTAGGTCCCTAAGATTGTATTTCCATCTGTCACATATTTGCAAATCAACATTTAGGTCACGTGTCTCTGATTGCAAACACGTTAATTTTGAGCCCAGGCTATTGGTATAAGTTAGCCAGGGAAACTGATTATTAGTCATTTGCCAATCGTGTATATTTTGATGGGAAACGTTCATTGCATTGCTTAAGACCCAAACATGAAAAGGTTTCTGATGCAACAGAAAAAAAAAATGAGGAATGTGTAGGCAGCCATGTAACTTTTAGTGCAAAATCATGTTTAGGAAATATTTCAATATAGCAATATGTTCCCTGAAGCTTCAGATGAACCCATTTCAACTTTGAAAGATCAGGTTCCATTCTGAATAGAACCTACTGCTAACTAGGTTACAGCTGAGGAATGTCATTATTTAATTGTGTGTAGGAGTGTGAAGACAGGCTGCTGAGAGAGAATAGGCCTCTGCCCACGAAGAGAGAACACATAAAAATGTGACAGCCTGTGTGGTTTATCACAGTGTGCGAGGAGGGTTACAGAACTGGCTTGAAGCTGCCATAAAATAAAATGATCATTTCCTTCAATTAATAACTAAAATTCTGTGAGGTAATGCTCACTTAAAAGTGAGACATCATTAACTTATAAATAAAGGCCGTAAAAAAGTAAGTTCTAATGCTGCGTTTTATGTTACCTTAGAAAAGCAAGGCATCAATTCAAAAGGCAAGAATGTCCTTGTCTAAGTTAGGATGTTTGCAAAGAGTTAACACAGGCTTCTCGCTCTGTATTCCAAATTACTTTTGAAAGTAATATCCATATTGTACCTTGAAGGAAGGCCTAAGCAGTAAACTTTAACGGCTGCCTGAGTTGGCAATCATTTCATACAGACAAGATACTGCACTGGAAATTGCCCTATAAATAAGATCCCTTACAGAAAAATTAAAATGGAATTCATATTATTGATGTTCACTAGGAGCCATAAGAAACACAAGGGAACCAGGAAGTGGCACTTGTTTCAAATCGCTCTCAGAGGCACTTGAAGGACGCCCTCAAAGTCAGCTTTGATCAAGGCTGATAAGTCGTTTGTCCAGCATTCAGAGCCAGCTGTAATGTAGTTGGAAACCTTGAGGAATCTCCCTACTGAATAGAAATGATCCAGACATTAGCTTCCCCACAACAAATTTTTCTCTGCACTGTCCATTAATTCACTGGTACCCAGATTTCTTGCAGACCCATTCCTTGCTAGTCCTCTACCTCCTCGCCCCTGCTCCTAATTGTTTATTTTTGTATTTTATTTCACATTCAGACCTTATATTCCCTGAAAGTTTTCTGGATTTTGGACTGCAGGATGAGAGGCCTACAAGGATGCTTTTACTGCTAATTATAACAACACTCTTTGCTAGATGTATGTTTTGATGTGAAATCTGAGACCTAAGTCCATAATATCTAGATAACACTATGTTTCTATATGTCATGACTGTTTGGTGTAATGTCCAGTGTTATAGTAAATTAAATTGTCTGTATTGTAAAGGAAATACTCATGTAAAAGTGTAATTGTTTAACCTATAAGTCCAAGCAAGACAGAGAGAATAAAAGGGAGATCAAAGGTGAGAGCAAGGATGGGAAAATGGCAGTGAAAGTTAGATTGAGAGATATAGAAAGAGCAAAAAAAATAAATTGGAAAGGCAAAGCAATTGGAAAGGTAAGAAAACTAGAATCGTGAAAACCTACAAGAGAAAATGTCTTCTGTGCTAGATATTAAATTTATTTAGGGAAAACGTGAACTGAATTATAAATAGTGACATGAAGAATAACTATGTTAATAGAAACTCATTTTGATTATTTCAGTAGAGCTGAAAAACCTTTGTCTTTCTACAGAAAGTAAAAAGAAATTATTAGAAAATGAAAATGGATGTGAAATAGAACAAAGAATACAGATACTAGAGTTCAATCAATTTTACCCCTTACCAACTGTTGGTGTTCTGAAGAATGCTCAGCATTGGTGCCTTTATCTGTGAAAATATAATTCCAGAGTAAATATATAAATTGCAGGTACTGTGTATAAATCACTTTATGCAATGTCTTAACATGATAAAACAATAATAATAATCATAATTATTTTTAATATGTTATGTTTTTATGGTTGGACTCATTAAACAAATAAAGGATATGAGTTAAGATTATACTAAATTGAGTTTATGCCAGAAATGTAGTCCATTATTGAATCCAGAGTTATTATCTATGTGCCTTTTTGCATGATACATAATTTCTCTGAGATTCAAATATTTTATATGTAAAATAGCAATGGTAGTATTGCCAATGTATGCAGGTATAATTAAACACCAACATATTATAGAAAATAGAATGATGTGAATGGTGAATTCTAAAGCAAAGTGACCCAAGTTGGCCAGTTATCTGGATAATTTATAAATAACCTTTCTAAAAATCACAAATGAGTTAAATATTATAACAAATAAGGTTTAGTATCAAGAATCCAAAAGCTCACCATGTACAGATTATGAAAGTGTATACAAGTATGAGACAGAGGTTTGGGTAGACAAGCAACAATCTTTCATATAGTAATTCTTTGTAGGTACCCTTTCTTCTATATTTAGGTGAATGGAATTGGATAAAACACTCTAGCTGGTCAATTTTCACATGCGTTTACCTGTGTTCTGAGCTGTCTTACAATAAACATACACTCAACACATTGAAAAATTATTAAACTAACTCTGGCCAATATGTCAGTTGTTATAAAAAAGGAACACAAATCTCTAAATGTCTTTGTTGGATAAACATAAAAGGTGCCAGAAAATTTATAGGTATCACTAGAATGAATAATCAGTGGATTTTTAACTTTCATGATATTAAGAAACATAGGGTGAGAGAAGGAGAACCAATTTGTCAATTAAAGTAGGGAGGATGGGAAAAATGTAATTCTTCCCTTTCCCAATAACAGGTCAATTTAGGGTCCTCCCAATGTCATTCATCTGGGGTGTATCTGAAAGAAGCAACTTCACATACTAGTAAATCCACTGATTTCTCTTTCATAAGTCTTATAACTTTTTCTCTTAATTATGAGATTAATCTTATTCCTTATATTTAGTCATAGTGTAATGTAGTGTGAAGACTATAACATATTTCCTGTTTGGTCACTGCATTTTAATTAAGAAGTTTTCTGCTTAAGGAGCCACTAATGTGTTTAATTGTATCAGCTTACCTCTAGTTGAAAATCGAATATGATATGGGAGTAATATATTTTTTCTATGACAAAAACCCAATAGAGACCATTTTGCTACCAAGAAACACTGGATTCATTTGCTTTAACTGGTCTCATGATAAAATTGTTTAGATTACTGCCAGAAAAAAGATGATGTATTTATTTTATTCAGATTGAAAGCACTGAAGGAAAAGTTTAAAACAAAGTTAATTCTGTGTGCATGTGTGTGTGTGTTTCTATCTGTATTGTACACACACACCTTGTTCTTACAGAAGGTTTTTAATGGAAGTAACACCATTTGGGTAAAACTTCAAGCAATTTGGTTAGTCCTGTGCGGTTTTAGGGATTTTTAATAGTAACCAGCATTTATGTACCTTGTGTAATATCCAGCAAAGGAATTCATTCTTAAAATAAATTCAAGCCAATTTGTAAAATTAGGTTTGTGGGTTACCGACCAATCAACCCTATATCTTTAGCACACAATTCAGAGGAGTTTGTGCATGATGAGGAGCAGTGGTCCAGGTGAAAACAAGTAAAAATGGGCATTGAGAGGAAGCAGTGACACTGTCAACAAAACTTCCAAGTGAAGAGAAAAGGCATATTCAGGAGACTGTGAGAAATCTAAGTAAAATTTAAATAAATTTGTTTGACGGACATTTGGTTTCTATGTTTATAAACAGCACAATATTGAACCTTTAGAAAATGCAAATGAGTTATTGATGAATGGTAGATTTCTTACTTGAAACTTCCATTCTTAACATTTCCATTAAAATTATTTCAATTGAGTCTTATAATATTTAACTTCCTCTTTATTCTCAGATATTTATCTATATCCCAAATGTAGACACATAACTAGTGTGGTAATGTTCTGAATAATCTTGCTACTAGAATATGGAGAGGGGACTAGTGATCAAGTATATATAGATTTAATTGAAAAGGTGTTACTTTGAAAAATCTCTTCCTTCAATGAATCTTATAGTGCATGTTAGGTGAATGATGCTTATTTTCTGTCATTTTTTATGATATAATTATTCAATTATCCTCTGTGTAGTATTTTCATCATGTACTTCAGTACTATTATTGTCAATCAAATGTAATTTTCTTTAGAGGTAGGTATGCCAAAATTTGCCATTTTTTTCACTGATTCTAAGTTTATGATGTATTTTCTTTTGCATTTTTTTAAGATTGTAAGTAAACTTTCAAGCACCATCTGTAGAGGGTATCCTGTAAGATTTGCTTTATTTTTAGATCTTATTTTTGTCCTTGATAAAGTTTCATTTAGATGAGTGCCCTTGAAAGAAATTAAAGGAAGGATAAATGACATTGCTAAAATACACACCAGCAGACATATACTTATACTTCATAATTTGTTATAAATGGAGTTTTTTCAGTATTTCCAAAGGAGTTATTAAGTGGGTGTGCATGGAGCCATGTATGCCAAACTTATGATGACACTTTTGATTTTTTGTGGGCAGAAGATCATTCTATAAAATTTAATAGTATTTGTGACTTACAAAAAGAGACTAAAACATCAATTATTCTTATCTCTATATATAAAAGGTTAATATACAAAGTGTCCCCTTGGGAGTTCGACCAGGAGACTGGGAGTTCAATCGCTCTCTATGATGTGTGCTGACCACCAGGGGGTGGCGCAGAATGAAGGAAGGCCTCAGCTGGCAGCTGGCAGTTGGGGAAGAGAGGCCACAGCCAGCAGCCGAAAGGTCCCGATTGGCCCTGATTGCCGGCCAAGTCTCAGGGCCTTACCTGTGCACAAATTTCATGCACCAGGCCTCTAGTTTAATATATGAACTATTATTTTCAGGACTGTATTTTTTCATCCCACACCTATTATTCTTAATTTTCTTAAATTTAGAATATGTGCATCATTTAGCTATTTATGTAATAATTCAAGCAGTGCTAAAATCCTACTGTTATACAACAATTACTGTTTCTTTAGGTCATATTTCCATTTGGTCTAGATTCAATCAGACCTGCTTCAGGCTGGATTTTAGTCTGAACTTGCTGATCACCTATACATTGGAAGGTATTTGGCTGACTGAATCTGGCCTCTCCAATTCAGCTGAACTCATGGCTGTGCTTTACTTGTCACCACACCTTTTCTATTGGATCAGTGAGCTAGTTTAGAGATATTCTTTTCATGGTGATGATAGACATGTGAAGAACCTACAGAAAAATTTACCACTTCTTATACCTTCATTCAGAAGCAGCATGCTAACACTTTCATCTCATTCAATTGGCCAAAACAAGTTATATGACATAATCCAAATTCAAGGCGTGGGAAAATGTTATTCACTCCTCCCTGTGCCCTTCCCACACACCTCTTCAGTGGAAAACACTAAAAAGCCATGTGTCAATGGGCAAATGGGCATGAACCCAGGGAGGAGTGAGCAATCAGTGCCAATTGCGTGATTACCTACAGGATTAGTCTCTAGAAATCTGTATCATAAATATATTAAGACATTTGTGTTTTTATATAAAGAAAAATATACTTCACATGGAATAAACTAGCTCTCTTAAAATAGAGCTGATTCTCTAATTCATTAATTTTTTTTTATTTTAGAGAGGAAGAGAGAGGGAGAGAGAGATAGAAACATCAATGTTGAGAAAGAACCATTGATTGGTGGCCTCCTGCGCACCCCCCACTGGGGATCAAGCCCACAACCCAGGCATGTGCCCTTGACTAGAATCGAACCCAGGACCCTTCAGTCCACAGGACGATGCTCTATCCACTGAGTGAAACCAGCCAGGGCTAATTCATTAAAATTTTGATGGTGATTTTAATAATTTTCAGTTTTCAGGAATTCAATAGGAAGCAGTTTTATAATTTGTTTTGTGGTTGAACAATTTTAACTGGGCATAATATATATTACTTTCCAACCTTATATATCATAGTCATTTTTAAGATATGTATAATGTGCTTAAGAAAATATTGGAAATTAGTAATAGATTGTTTCACATAATTATACAACATAAATTGATAAATACAGTATTTCTGCTCAGAAGTAATATTAATAATAGATTTAAATGACTAACAAAGAAAAAGTATTTATCACACTATAGTGTTTTAATAGAATTTAAAATTATACTTTCTTGCTTAGTATTAAGGCTTCACTAAAGTGAGTAATGTAGGTGCTATCTACACACTTAATATCTTTAACTTTCCAGAATTTTAGGAACTTAACTCATTTCAATCTGCTTGGATATAATTTGATTATTAATATGATTATAATAACCGATTATAATAAATATTTGGTCCCTATTTTAATTAATACCTATAGTAAAGTAAGTTACTAGTATATCAGCATTTCTTATTTGAGGTTATAGATAAAACTATAGGTCTGAGGGGAAAATGTTATCTTTTACTTATTTTATATATAATTTTTCTTTATATCTGATACTCTCTGTACATAAGCAATTTACAATTAGCCATAATAAAAATAAAAAAAAAACTTTAAGTTTTTGACATCTCAGAATATGCTATCCTCTGGAGTTATTCTGCTGTTGTCTCAGTCACATGTCTTGCAAAGCTGTCACTTCATACACGTGAAATGGAACAAGCTATCTCATCAACGACTTTGGACATTATTAAAGAATACTGCCATCCACAGCATTTCTTTCAAAAAAATTTTTTTTTTCTCTATTTGCTCTTTTGAGTCAAGAATAGAATCACTAGCTTAGGACATTCAGGGGTGAACTACTTTTATGCTGCAACTTTGCTCTCAGAATGACTTTAGGCTGCACTACTTGAAATACACTTTGATTTGCTTCAGTAAATGAGAGGAAAGGTCAAGGAATTGCTCCACAACTCGTCGGGCACCCAAAAATATGTTTACTTCAGACGCAAGCTTGTTTGAAGTTGTTCAGCACTCCTACAAACTGTAAATAACATGCACAAAGAAAACAGAGCTAAGGACCACTGCATGCACAGAAAGGCTTACTGACCTCTCAACAGACTCTTCAGAATACAGTATGTGTGAGTCACGATTTAGACTCAAACTGTATGAAGAACAGAAAATAATATTAGAGGGAGATTTAGAACATGCATTTTCCCAAGGGTTAGTGATCCAATTACCATTAGAGCTATACTTAAAGGGACTTTCACTTATGTCTGGACAGTATGATTTTAAATGCCCAGTTCAGTTCGCTTCTTCGCATTTATAATATTTCAGAAGCATTGCCTTGTTTATGATGTCTCATGTGACGACATGCAGGATAATATAAAAAGGTTGAAAACATAAACATACAACGCAGCATATTTTCTAAAGCTGAAAGGCTAAGTAAAGCCACAGAAAGACTTAGTCTATTAACTTTGCTCTTACATATATCCCGTTCTTGCCAATATTTATAGAAGACAGGTAATTCTAAGCTACACTGCATGTGGCATGTAATACAAGTCCCTCACCCCATCACTTTGGTAGTTGTTATTATCTCTATAGCAAGGTGAGGCTGTGAAGGATGCTGGTGTAAAAGGTGACACACAACAGCAGCAGACTTATAATAAAACTGGGGATATTCCCTTTCTCTTCAATTAACATAAACCAAATTTCAATAAAACTGGAAAGGAAGATTCACACTGGTTCCAACCTTAAGACATTTACGCATGTTTATGTCCCGTGATGTTTACAGACTGAAATGTGTATAAACTCCTTCCTAACCTAAGACATATCTGTATCACAGATTAAATTTGTCTGCTCAAGAGTGAATCATTCTTAGAATGTTAGACTTCAAGGCCATATTGTCATGATCAGTACACTGTTTTTCATTTGAATGACTATAGTAGTATCAGGTATGCTGTAATATCTTGTTTCTGGGATTGTCTACATGACCTGATGGATTATACTACGTATCACTGACCTATATAGAGAAGGGTAGAGAGTGTTTAGTAACCTAATAAGAAAGGTAAGCTGTATTTGCAACAAATCAAATTTAGCACCATAATGTTTCAGCTTCTTCAAATGAAATATTTTCTAAGCTAAAATTCAAATGAAGGAAACTAACATTTGTTCTTGTTTTTTCCTTTTTTTTTTTTTTCAAAATGAGTTCCTCCTCAATTATATGTTTAATAATATAGCCTGGAGTAGGCAGAGGTGGTTTAGGTGGAAAAAAACATTTTGTGAAATAACTTTTAAGCAGATTTCTGAAACATGTGCAAAAGTCATGTTGAAATTATTGATAAAATGGGTAATCATTACAGTCAGATCACCTACACCAAGCATGTCAAACTCAAAGGCTAACATGGGCCAAATAAACAAGGTTTAAGTTTATGTGGGTCGCAAAAAAACAGAAGTTTCAATTTCCATAGAAATGTAGGTTAATTTTGATAGAGATATACTGAATACAAAGGGCTGAAATAATTGAGTGATTATTAACATAAAATAATAGAACATTTTAATAAAAATTGATATTTTTTTCTTGAACATTAATTTACCAGACACTGAATAACTGCACAAATTAACAAACGTAACACAAATAAACCTATTTTTCTTATTCTCTGAAAGTGAAGTAGTCCTGTTGCTTACACCAAACAAGTCAATACAAGACTAATGACATGGCAATCGGCTAAAATATTCACTAGTAGTATTAGTGGAGAGAAAAGGTGTGCCTGCGTGTAAGGCACGTAAGGGAAATGAATGCAACACGATTATAGTAATCAGTCCTTAGTGGACTATGTTGTTAATAATTATGTATACCAGGATATTGTAAAAATTAAATTATTAAATTTTTATTAAAACATTTCTTACATACCATTATATTGGCTGGGCCACAAAATATATTCGTTGTGGGCCACATGCGGCCCATGGGCTGTGAGTTTGACATGCTTGACCTACACAAAAGCAGTAAGTGTATTCCCTTTAACTGGTTATTCTTCTTCACCTCACATTAACGTAGGATTTTATTTTTAACTTTTTTCTCTTCTCACTTTATATTCTCTCTCTCTCTCTCTCTCTCTCTCTCTCTCTCT
>NW_005353967.1:73998-124850 GCF_000412655.1 Myotis brandtii | reverse complement strand
CCAGTCTAATTAGCATATTATACTTTTATTATTCTAGATACCATGATTCATTTTATCCCTAAGTAGGGTTTATATGAGAAGGTCTATCTCATTGTTTTCCAGGTGATAGCAATCAAACAGTCCCTGTAGCTGAAGCAGATGGGGGCTGGGCTGTCATCTATCTGAATGGTATCTTAGGGAGAAGGAGCCAATTCAAGAAGTTTAACCCTTTGAGTGCCAACCAATATCCTAGGAACTATGCTAAAATTGCCAAGGCATTTTTGCTGATTTTACAGCAGTTAAGGGAAAAAAAAATATATGAATCGCAAGTAAATGAAGTTACATATTCAAAAACTTAAGGAAACCTTTACTACATTGACATATTTAGCAATATCATCATCACTACTAAAAGCAGACTTAGAACTGGACGCCATTTCGAAGCTTTGATAATGCTCCCGGCACTTTTGGCGAAAGACAGGAGGAGCATGATCGTGCTCCATGGCACCCTAGGGGCTAAGCTTTGCTCAGGAAAAAAAAATCACTCCTTTAATGATTAGTCAATGAGTGGTACAAATTCCCAGCTCTCTTGCCTCATTTAGAGTGATCTCTGAAAGCCCAACCAGCTTCAGAGCCCAGTAAGTTTCCACATGCAGATTTTCAGCTGAGGGCCTATTTCCAGAGTACACTACTCAACTTAAGCATATATTTCACAACAACTTGAAAGTCCATTTTGATAACAAAGAGGATCAGATTGTCAGGTAGACTCTGGTGAACTACAAATCTCACCCACTTAAAAGTTTATAATTAATTCAAGGCCCGACCAGCCTGGCTCAGTGGACCAGGAGGTCACAGTTCAATTCCCAGTCAGGGCACATGCCCAGGTTGCAGGCTCGATCTCCAGTGGGGAGCATGCAGGAGGCAGCCGATCAATGATTCTCTCTCACCATTGATGTTTCTATCACTTTCTTCTTCTCCCTTCCTCTCTGAAATCAATAAGCAAATATATTTTAGTAGAACATGCATTTTCCCAAGGGTTAGTGATCCAATTACCATTAGAGCTATACTTAAAGGGACTTTCACTTATGTCTGGACAGTATGATTTTAAATGCCCAGTTCAGTTCGCTTCTTCGCATTTATAATATTTCAGAAGCATTGCCTTGTTTATGATGTCTCATGTGACGACATGCAGGATAATATAAAAAGGTTGAAAACATAAACATACAACGCAGCATATTTTCTAAAGCTGAAAGGCTAAGTAAAGCCACAGAAAGACTTAGTCTATTAACTTTGCTCTTACATATATCCCGTTCTTGCCAATATTTATAGAAGACAGGTAATTCTAAGCTACACTGCATGTGGCATGTAATACAAGTCCCTCACCCCATCACTTTGGTAGTTGTTATTATCTCTATAGCAAGGTGAGGCTATGAAGGATGCTGGTGTAAAAGGTGACACACAACAGCAGCAGACTTATAATAAAACTGGGGATATTCCCTTTCTCTTCAATTAACATAAACCAAATTTCAATAAAACTGGAAAGGAAGATTCACACTGGTTCCAACCTTAAGACATTTACGCATGTTTATGTCCCGTGATGTTTACAGACTGAAATGTGTATAAACTCCTTCCTAACCTAAGACATATCTGTATCACAGATTAAATTTGTCTGCTCAAGAGTGAATCATTCTTAGAATGTTAGACTTCAAGGCCATATTGTCATGATCAGTACACTGTTTTTCATTTGAATGACTATAGTAGTATCAGGTATGCTGTAATATCTTGTTTCTGGGATTGTCTACATGACCTGATGGATTATACTACGTATCACTGACCTATATAGAGAAGGGTAGAGAGTGTTTAGTAACCTAATAAGAAAGGTAAGCTGTATTTGCAACAAATCAAATTTAGCACCATAATGTTTCAGCTTCTTCAAATGAAATATTTTCTAAGCTAAAATTCAAATGAAGGAAACTAACATTTGTTCTTGTTTTTTCCTTTTTTTTTTTTTTCAAAATGAGTTCCTCCTCAATTATATGTTTAATAATATAGCCTGGAGTAGGCAGAGGTGGTTTAGGTGGAAAAAAACATTTTGTGAAATAACTTTTAAGCAGATTTCTGAAACATGTGCAAAAGTCATGTTGAAATTATTGATAAAATGGGTAATCATTACAGTCAGATCACCTACACCAAGCATGTCAAACTCAAAGGCTAACATGGGCCAAATAAACAAGGTTTAAGTTTATGTGGGTCGCAAAAAAACAGAAGTTTCAATTTCCATAGAAACGTAGGTTAATTTTGATAGAGATATACTGAATACAAAGGGCTGAAATAATTGAGTGATTATTAACATAAAATAATAGAACATTTTAATAAAAATTGATATTTTTTTCTTGAACATTAATTTACCAGACACTGAATAACTGCACAAATTAACAAACGTAACACAAATAAACCTATTTTTCTTATTCTCTGAAAGTGAAGTAGTCCTGTTGCTTACACCAAACAAGTCAATACAAGACTAATGACATGGCAATCGGCTAAAATATTCACTAGTAGTATTAGTGGAGAGAAAAGGTGTGCCTGCGTGTAAGGCACGTAAGGGAAATGAATGCAACACGATTATAGTAATCAGTCCTTAGTGGACTATGTTGTTAATAATTATGTATACCAGGATATTGTAAAAATTAAATTATTAAATTTTTATTAAAACATTTCTTACATACCATTATATTGGCTGGGCCACAAAATATATTCGTTGTGGGCCACATGCGGCCCATGGGCTGTGAGTTTGACATGCTTGACCTACACAAAAGCAGTAAGTGTATTCCCTTTAACTGGTTATTCTTCTTCACCTCACATTAACGTAGGATTTTATTTTTAACTTTTTTCTCTTCTCACTTTATATTCTCTCTCTCTCTCTCTCTCTCTCTCTCTCTCTCTCTCTCTCTCTCCAAGTACTTCTGTTGCCAGAGGATCAAATTCCTCCCTCACTTGTGGGAGTGGGGTTGAGGTTCTTTGGGTACTGCTGAAGTGAGCACTTTCAGAAGGCCTCCGGGGAGAATGAGATTTGGTAAAAGGCTTTATTTACATGGAGTTACATTCCTTAGTTCCAAAGCCCCATTACATTGCACCTAAGATAATCAGGAAGGGGAACAAGAATAAGGGACTGAACGTAAAAACATCCAGTGAGCTAAGCCTATAGGCCTTGCAATTCACTTCTCTTCACCTTCTTTTGCTCAAAACCTAGTCATGTGACCATGCCTAACTTCAAAAGCATGGTCACACACATTTTAACTAAATGCCCAAGAAGAGGAAATGCATCCTATCAATAGCTTGCCAAGCAAACCTATTAGTGCAGGGTCTGTCATAGTGGGGAGTTGTTTAAAGTAGTAGGCTCCTTTACCTATGCCTGGGTTAGTGAACTTAGAGGTACAGATGAAGAATGAGTTCTGATATTTTCTTTACTCATCTTCTTTATCAAGCTCCTTTTATCATTCCTTGAAGAAACAGTGGCTCTGAATCATTGCCAGTATCTTATAAGAACAATTGTATTTATGTGTTTATAAAAAAGCTAGAGGCCCGATGCACAAAATTCGTGTAAGTGTAGGCCTTCCTTCCCCCGACTGCCGGCACCGCCTTCCCTCTGGCACCTGGGACGGGGGCTTCCCTCTGGCTGCCAGCAGGCACCCGGGACCCGGACTTCCCTTGAAGTCCTGGCTTCGTCCGGAAAAACGTCCAGTCTAATTAGCATATTATACTTTTATTATTCTAGATACCATGATTCATTTTATCCCTAAGTAGGGTTTATATGAGAAGGTCTATCTCATTGTTTTCCAGGTGATAGCAATCAAACAGTCCCTGTAGCTGAAGCAGATGGGGGCTGGGCTGTCATCTATCTGAATGGTATCTTAGGGAGAAGGAGCCAATTCAAGAAGTTTAACCCTTTGAGTGCCAACCAATATCCTAGGAACTATGCTAAAATTGCCAAGGCATTTTTGCTGATTTTACAGCAGTTTAGGGGAAAAAAATATGAATCACAAGTAAATGAAGTTACATATTCAAAAACTTAAGGAAACCTTCACTACATTGAAATATTTAGCAATATTATCATCACTACTAAAAGCAGACTTAGAACTGGACGCCATTTCAAAGCTTTGATAGCGCTCCCAGCACTTTTGGCGAAAGACAGGAGGAGCATGATCGTGCTCCATGGCACCCTAGGGGCTAAGCTTTGCTCAGGAAAAAAAAATCACTCCTTTAATGATTAGTCAATGAGTGGTACAAATTCCCAGCTCTCTTGCCTCATTTAGAGTGATCTCTGAAAGCCCAACCAGCTTCAGAGCCCAGTAAGTTTCCACATGCAGATTTTCAGCTGAGGGCCTATTTCCAGAGTACACTACTCAACTTAAGCATATATTTCACAACAACTTGAAAGTCCATTTTGATAACAAAGAGGATCAGATTGTCAGGTAGACTCTGGTGAACTACAAATCTCACCCACTTAAAAGTTTATAATTAATTCAAGGCCCGACCAGCCTGGCTCAGTGGACCAGGAGGTCACAGTTCAATTCCCAGTCAGGGCACATGCCCAGGTTGCAGGCTCGATCTCCAGTGGGGAGCATGCAGGAGGCAGCCGATCAATGATTCTCTCTCACCATTGATGTTTCTATCACTTTCTTCTTCTCCCTTCCTCTCTGAAATCAATAAGCAAATATATTTTAGAAAAATAGAATACAAATAATCAAAATGCACAGGCAAATAAGACAGAGATCCAAGGTCTCTTGCAATACTTCCTAGGTCCTTTTTTTCCAATATTGGATATACTCAGGCTTTGGAAAATGTCTGAAGTGAGAGGTGGTCGCTTATACAAACATCACTTAGGTCCTAAAACATCTGCATTTTATACTTAGACTAGAGGCCCGGTGCACAAATTTGTGCACTGGTGGGGTCCCTCAGCCTAGCCTGCGCTCTCTTGCTATCTTGGACCCCCTCGGGCCTGCGGGGATCGGGCTGAAACCAGCAGTCCAAGGCTTCCTGCCACTCCTGCCTGCCTCTCCCGCTCATCCTGGCCCTGCTGCACCTGCCATGGGCTCACGCCCAGTCAGTCCCAATGGGGAGAGGCTCGCACTGCCACAGCAGCACTCGCCAGCCATGAGCCCTGCATCTGGCACTCCCACTGTAGGAGTGCACTGACCACCAGGGGGCAAGTCCTGTGTTGAGTGTCTGCCCCCTGGTGGTCAGTGCACATCATAGCTACCAGTCAACCGGTTGTTTGGTCACTTAGGCTTTTATATATACAGATATTTACACACCTATATAACACTCTCTAGGGGAGCCATCTGCTATAAATCCATAGATTCTAGGTGTGTTAATATTAGGTAATCCTAGATAACCAGCATTTCATAGATAAGAATTCTCTTGCCAGAGAAAAAAATGTTCCCCCTAAGATATCTGCTATTATTATTGTCCTGTAAAAAATATCCTTGTGCCTGTCCTTTTTGAACTCTTGTGTGACAATAAGTACTCAAGTATAAAATAAGTATTCAATCCATTTTCTGGTAAGAGAAAATTTGCTTATTTAATTTCTATAAAATGTCCAGAATATTTTCCAGACTGCCTGAACAAGTTTAAAGTCCTAAACCAAATTCAAAGTGATCTTGTTTTCACTGATCCTCACCTATACTTGGTTGTACTATTTTATTAAATTTTTACCAATTAAATTTGTGTAAATTTAAATCTCATTGTTTATAATACTATTTTACTATTGCTGTATCATTACAATGGTCTTATAAATCAGTGAAGTAGGATTGCCTTTTTCAAATTCTATTGATATTAATAGACAAAGTAAGCATATTGGTCACAGATTGGGAGAAGCTATTTACAATGTGTAGGGTGCGGCTATTGGCTGTGCTGGCATGGCACACAATGTCTAACATTAGCAAGGGATTGTACCTAATATGTACTAAGAACTTGAAATAAAAAAAGATATAAAAGTAAATCCAATATATTTATATATCTATACATACATATTTACACATATTTACAAAGAGATTCTCCACCTCACTAGTAGACAGCAACATGCCAATTAAAATAAACAAACAAACCCAGTTTGTTCCTAGAAAGTGATGGAGAATTCTCATCCATTAAATTAATAATATAGTTAAGAACATCAATCAAATATAACAATGTTATATTCTGTTCTTAGATTTTTGTAAAATCATTATCTAAATCTGAGAATAGTTACTCTCAATATTTCTACTCTTGGTATTATAATACAAAGTAAATTTTAGTCCGGCGAGCACGGCTCAGTGGTTGAGCATCAATCTATAGACCAATGGTTCTCAACCTGTGGGCCACGACCCCTTTGGGGGTCGAACAACCCTTTCACAAGGGTCGCCTAAGACCATCGGAAAACACATATATAATTACTATTGTTTTTGTGATTAATCACTATGCTTTAATTATATTCAATTTGTAACAATGAAAATACATCCTGCATATCAAATATTTACATTACGATTCATAACAGTAGCAAAATTACAGTTATGAAGTAGCAATGAAAATAATTTTATGGTTGGGGGTCACCACAACATGAGGAACTATATTAAAGGGTCGCGGCATTAGGAAGGTTGAGAACCACCGCATAGACTAAGAGGTCATGGTTCAATTCCCGGTCAGGGCATATCCCTGGGTTTTGAGCTCAATCTCCAGTGTGGGAAGTGTAGGAAGCAGCCAATCAATGATTCTCTGTCATCATTGACATTTCTATACCTTCTCCCTTCCTCTCTAAAATCAATAAAAATATATTTAAAAAATAAAGTAAATTTTAAGTTGATTATTATTGTCCAATTAGTAATACCAAGGTCTCTGCTTTTCTTCTTCTCTGCAATGCATAAAACTTGCCATAAGTCTACCTGCATTAAAGATGAGTATACAAGTACGTTGATAAGTACACAAAGATAACTTTCAAAGACATTTTATTTGTATGTGCATTTATTTACATTTCTTTAGAGCATCTTTTTTTTTCTCACTGTCATCAAATTACTTTGATTTATTACAGTTGAATTATGACTCAGCAGTCTTCTCAGTTATTGCTACTATGTGCAAACTGAAATCTTGGTACTCAGATTTAGGATTTATAAAATCTAACAAACACAGTATTCAAACATGCTTCTAGGGTAATATTTTGTTTCTTTTTAGTCTTAATTATAAATATTTGGGGATTTTAAAATTTGTTTTCCTTTAAAAAACTAACATGTATTATGAAAAAAGACATTATAGGAAACTCATTAACACTTGATTTTGTATTGCCCAAATAATGTTTTGTTATATACTCAGGCAGGCACTATTACATATTACCAATGGAGGTGGCAGCTTTCTAATCATTGCCATATATATAGGAAGACAGTATTGAGCTTAATAAGAATAGGCCTGCCCACAACATGAACCACCAGGGTGAGTTTTATCATGTTTAACAGCTCTCTGAGTCATCTCTACAAATTCAAGCCTCCCAATCACCTGTCTCATCCCTGGGCTTTTCTCTACATTCCCCTTTTGAAACATCACACCACCTTTATATACAAATTATATTACAAATTCTTCTCTATTATCCCCCACATCCTTAACTTCAACCCAGAAAAATGCACTCTCTATAAAGGACACCTGAGTGATTTAAAATTATATATAGCAAATTATCTTAGACAATAATCTTTCAGAAATATATATTATTGCAATTATCCAATCTGTATCTCATTGTGTGACATCAAATTTCAAGCATGCAAACTAAGATACAAGGGTCACTTTTTTTTGTGAAGCGCAAATGCATAAGTTACTAATTTTATGATGATGTATTCAAACTATGAGGTACCTATTTTATAACCTGACTGCTCATTACCATAAATATGTGTTTAATTTTGCAGTATTAGCGACCTGTGTACTCATAACTAGTGGATAGTTTCATAATTTTTCACCCATATAGTTGTGTCTGATCTTTATTGAAAATGTTGCTGTGGCTGACTGATATTGATTTCCATTTAAAACCTGTTTTATCTTTAGCTTAACAGAAAGGAAATGATGGATTTTAAATACTTACAAATGTTGAAATTTATTTCAAAGTTATAAAAAAGGAAGAAGTGGGAAAAATGGAAGGAAGTGTGATGAAACGTGTAGGAGGCACAAGACAAGAGGGGAGATGGCAGGATCATACTCCCTTGCCCCGCCCCTTTGTTGGCTCAATACTCTCTGATATTCATTCTTTTTGGACTGATGATGGGGGTACCCAATACAATTAAGCAGGAAAAATGACTTTTGGTTATAATCACCTTCCTGTAGCCCACGGAATTGTCTACAAAAGGCAGGTGGGTTTTGTAGGGTATTATTATTATTATTATTATTATTATTATTATTATTTTCAGTACTGCCCTATTTTGTTTTGTTTTAGAGAGAAATTTTGTTTTGATACATTGTTTTGTAATATCTTCAAAGAAATTCATAGTTCAGAGGACACAAATGTATAGCTCTGAGAGGAATATCAAAAGTTTAGAAGGTTACAGACAATATTTGCTCAGAGAGCAATAGGAAAGTTGGAACAAATTCTGCGGTCTCTATTTATAAAGCACAGACAGGGCATTTGCTCTCAGCCAGGCCCTTCAGTGATGGAAAGGGACGTGCCTGGAGCTGAGATGAGCTACAGCTGGTGGTTTGAGTGTGGGATGAGCTGGCTCTATGAAAGCGGCAGGTTTTAGGCTTACCTGACAGCATCTGTTTCCTGGCCTTGATTCTTGGACTTAACGGCTGAGAGTCAGGCAGGAGGAATGACTTCACCTCTTCTGTTCCAGTCTCATCTAACCACCTGCTCCATTTCTCTACCTTTATTTTCCATAAAAACCCGCCTGCTGCCCTCTTTACAACACCCTAAATAATTTCCTGCTTTCACAAGAGAGCAAAAATGCTCTACTACTTTCTTAAAAATTAGAAGAAAAAAAAAAGCATATTTTCTTGTTATTCCGTCCACATCCCTTCTTTTTGAAACAACTAATTGTGTCCTATGAGAAAGAGAAAATGACATATTAGACCGTGATATAAAGTTTGTTAAATCTAATTCTAAATCCCACATATCTGTCTTTCACTGTCTGAAACCCAAAGGGCAAAAAGGTGCAAAAGGACTTTGCCTTAAAAATAGTAATGCAGGGCCACCAAGACAGGGTCGGAGAGGTTGGCTTCGCTCAGTGATATTTGTGTTCTCCAGTGATGCCTCTGCCAATAGAACCAGGCGCCTCTGAATGTCTAAGAGGTCCTCACGTTGCTGAGCTTCAAACTGAGTCCTTACCCGCCCCCGCCTGGCTCTGCAGAAGGCAGCTGCTTTTGATCTGAAAGTGACAGCACCAAGCCCGTTTCTTTCATTCTCCCTGGAGGATGGCCTTGCTTCCTGCATTGCACTTACATCGAGGGCTTTGAATTAGCTAATTTCACATAAAAAGCATCTTCAGCCTCTACTGTTCTTTCAAACTAGGTCACTATCCATCACGTTGAAGGTTAACTTCATCCGAATCATGAAGATGAGGGTGAAACAAATTCATCTCTCTATATTTTTTTTTGTTTTTCTGCCTTGAGATGAATTGAAACAGAGACTTTATGTAAGCTATGATAAAATATTTTTATGGCCTGACACCACAATATTTCAAAAGTCTTTATATTGCTATTTCACAGATTGCACTAGAACAGAAATCTGCCTCTACATATTTAATATGCACAGTTCTTCTTTGTAACGTTAGCCCTTAGGTTCATCTTTCTTTCGTTGCCTTACTCTCTCTTGTTAATCCAGAAAGAAGTTTAAACTAAAGAAGAAATAAAAGCATTTATTTGAGGTCAGAGGTTGCAACTGGGATACACACAACTAGGTAGCAGTGTGCCCGAGTGGGAATAAAGAAAGGCAGGGCTTTTAAAGGCTTAGTAGGCTGGATGTTATAAATGAAAGATTCTGGCAAGGTTAGTAAGGATTGGCTGATTCTATCATGCAAATGAAGAATGCTGGTTGATAAAACAGATTGGATCCTTTCTAAGTAAGGAACACAGACGGTCCGGGTGAGACTGTCCAGGTGCCATGGCGAAGAGATGAGGTTCAGACATGGCTCAGAAATTCAAAAGTTCATGGAGAAACATGCTGGGTGGGATGTTTGTAAGTCAAACTTTCTCATGGCCCCCTGGCTCCATTTTAGTTCCTCTGATAGTAAATTACTCCACCTTGGCAATCTCTGTTCACACCTTAAAGTGTCACCCAGCTCCTGTCGCAGTCATGACTATTACACACTGTCCACTTCTTTGCTCCCAGTAGTCTCAATCTGTTGAATGGTAACCTAAGTTGAGTGAAAAGCATGGTAGGCAAAAGAAAGTTTGAAAAGTGACTTTGGAGAAGAACCCAATAAAGTATTATGTACTCAGTCTCTCTTTGGGGGTGTTGGTTAGAAGTAATAATAAAAAACAAAAACAAAGAAATAAGCGTATTTTAGCACAGGTATAGTAGACTTAAAGAATATGGATATATATTATTTTGCTTTAAAAATATTATCTTCATCATATTTATCAATATGCAACTTTCTTAACTGTAACCAAGTGATGTAAATTCACTGATACATTTTTGTATAGCACCATGGGAATGATAAAAATATCAAATATGCTAATAAAGTTGTCCAAAGAGATTTGGATAACGAAAAGATTACAAGTTTCTCTATTATTTACCATTAATTATAAGACATAGAAGCAAAATTACCATTTGTGAATGTTACTAATATTATGCTAATAAAACAATTAAAATATTAATGAGGACAAAAGTTTAAATGGAGCTGTGGCTTATTTGAATTATTAGCATAGTATAATACTTGGTTTCCTTATTTAGTGCTTAACAGCCTTATGAAACTCCACAAATTGGAACTCTCCATCACCATGACAACTGGAGGAGCCAGATAGAGTCCAAACACTTCTATAACATCATCCCATAAAAAAATTAAAATAAGTTAGTGTGTAAAAATTTATAGTAACAATTTCTTCTCCACATACTTTTCTCATGTTCTTAGTACTAGATATTTAATATATAATTCTAGTTATTCTATATCTTAAATTGCAATAAAGATGTTTTCAAGACTACCTTGTGAGTTAGTTTTAATGTTTACATAGAACATAGGCATAAATACAAAAACTGTCTTCTGTTACAAATAAATGGCAAACATGGTCACCATTCTTTATATGGGTCAGAAGGGCGGGGGCTATTTGTCTCCTGAAATTATGTATTCACAGGCTTGGGAGGAACCAGAAGCCTTTTCAAATTAACCAATTAGCTTCCCAACATTTCCTGGGCTTGCACTGGGTTCCACCCCTACGCAACTATCTTTTTCCCAGGTTAGACTGACAGGCCTCTATGCCCAAGAACCTCCCCGTTCGCCATTTTGACTTTATTGCACATATCCTTATCTCCCCCTGCTCCCCACAACAGTCCAGTACCTGAGCGGGGAAGGGACAATGCGATTCCCTGGGGTGTGAAGCTATAGCTTCCAAGTGAAGCAAACAATCCTCTGCTTCCCAGCTGAATATGCTCAGCAATGTTTGATTCTTCCTTGCTTTCCTTCCCTAGCTATGGACTGACCGTGCACTTGTCTGCTCTCTCTCCATAGCCGAGATATGTGTGACTCTTCTTAGCTACTGAGAGATTTAGTTGTATCATTCATTCTATTGTGGTCTTGCACAGATATGGAGATGAGCTAAATGTTTAGATTATTATTTCTAAATATTATTGAATTAACTAAATCACATATCAAAAATTTCAAACTGTTGGCAGGAAGATGTAGGTAACTATCTAAATTGTTGTGCCCCTCAAGGATATCAATAAATAATATGTAAAATCTACAAATCAAGACATAATATCCTAATCATATTATGTAGAGTTAGAGAGGTAACAAAAGGAAAAACTAAAGATTATTCAAACATATTTGCCCATGGTAGTTCTTAGAAAAGGAAAGTAAGACAGAACATTGTAGTTTTTCAGCAGAGTTCTTTTTTCCCTTTTTCATAACTTATATGATAATTAAAACTGAAAACATAATCCATTAAGTATCCTGGTAGAATAGTTTAAAAATACTGGCTAAAAGACAAGAATAGTATGACATAGGTCTTTTCTATATTATGTGTCAGAAGTCAATTGGACTAACTTCTGCAAAGTTTGAGGAAAAGTCTGAGGCCCAATATATATAATTAAGATATTTTTTTCTTTCATGAATGGAAGCAGTAGAAAATCATCATTAGATATGAAGAATTTTGTAGATATAACACACACATAGCTTTCTTAAAACATATTTTTATATATATAGTATAGTGGCAAACCTAATAAAAACAAAAAAGTTCAAGGATGGGGAATATGTAGTATAAAACCTCTGGTGGATAAGAAATTATCAATATACTAGTACAGAGTTTGCAACATGTTCCAAGGTTACTTTGGACAGTCATTTCCTCAGAAAACCATTATTCAGCTGGATATACTAATGATCAGGTAAAGGAAGGGACATAATGAGAGTGACCTTTCACAAAAGACAATGAATCAAATCTTTACAAAAACAAGTTCACAATGATTTCATATTTCTTAGCAAATAAAACAGGAAAATGGAAAACCTTTCCTCAAAGTGTTTAACAACACACAGTGAACGCTAATGGAATAAGATTATACTGTTTTAAAGCAAAATTACACTTTGTTTATTAAATACTAAAATTTAATATCTCAAAATGTTAAAGAAACTACTTACTTTAACATGTAAGGCTGTATTACTTTATTATTTTACTAGAGGCCCCGTGCATGAAATTTGTGCATGGGTAGGGTCCCTAGCGGCTGCCAGCTGCCAGCCAGTGCTTCCCTTCCCCGGCTGCCAGCTGGGGCCTTCCTTCATTCTGCGCCGCCCCCTACTGGTCAGTGCATGTCATAGCAAGAGGTCAAGCAGTCGACTGAATGGTCGACCCATCGGTCGGACACTTAGTCTATGTGTCAGTTTCTATATCAGTACTATATATATATATATAGACTAGAGGCCCAGTGCACAAAAATTTGTGCACTCTGGGGGGTCCCTCAGCCCGGCCTGTGCCCTCTCGCAGTCTGGGCCCACTTGGGGGATGTCCACTTGCTGATTTAGGCCCCCTCTACAGGGGACCGGGCCTAAGCTGGCAGTCAGACATCCCTCTGGCAGCCCAGGAGCCCTCGGGGTATGTCCACTTGCCAGTGGGGAGCAGGCCTAAGCTGTAGTTGGACATCCTTAGTGCTGCTGAGGAGGCAGGAGAGGCTCCCGCCACCACCACTGTGCTGGCAGCCCTCTTTGTGGCTGAGCAGAGCTCCCCATGTGAGAGTGCCCTGACCACCAGAGGGCAGCTCCTGCATTGAGCATCTGCCCCCTGGTGGTCAGTGTGTGTCATAGTGACCAGTCATTCCCAGTCATTCTGCTGTTAGGGTCAATTTGCATATTACCCTTTTATTATATAGGATAGAGGCCTGGTGCACGGGTGGGGGCCGGCTGGTTTGCCCTGAAGGGTGTCCCGGATCAGGGTGGGTGTCCTGCTGGGGTGTGTAGCCAGCCTGGGTGAGTGGCTGATGGCTGTTTGTGGGCTGGTCAAGCCCCCCAGTGGGGACCCTCAACCCATGGGGGTGTGGCGAGCCTGAGTGAGGGGTTGAGGGCTATTTGCAGGCTGACCACACCCCCTTCAAGTTGGGGGTCCCCACTGGGGTGCCTGGCCAGCCTGGGTAAGGGGCTGATGGCAGTTTTCAGGCTGGCCACACCTGCCGGCTAAAAGCAGGTATCTGGGATTTATTTATCTTCTATAATTGAAACTTTGTAGCCTTGAGCAGAGCTCAAGGCCGGCAGGGATTTATTTATCTTCTATAATTGAAACTTTGTAGCTCTGCTCAAGGCTACAAAGTTTCAATCAGGCGGGAAGCTTGTCTTCCTCCATCGCTGGGGCAATCCAAGCCTCTTGCTTGCTCCAGCTCCTTGGCCACTGCCATCTTTGTGACAGAGTGTGGGAGTGAGGGAGTGATGGTTAATTTGCATATTACTCTTTTATTAGATAGGATGCTGTCTTAGTGACTTAGGCTCTGTAACTGAATGCCATATATACATACTTCCCACACCTCTATATTTCCAATATTTAAACATCACACATACATCAATTTAATTAAAAATATTACAACAAATAAATATGAGAGCTTTCTGGTATATAATTACCATTTTCTTATGGATCCAGTTAGGTTAAGACTGATCCTTCAGTCGTAAGTCTTGTTTGTATCTGCAATATCAGTTATCTGGATGTGCAATACAGAAGTCCTTCACATAACCCCCACAAAACTTAAAACATCCATAAGCATGAAAATGTCTTTAAATTAAAAATAGTTGTAAAATACTTTTCAAATGAAGAGTTTAGATGATAAATAAAACTCTTAATGAAGAGATGGAGTGTAAGTTTCACATAGAAAAAAATTCCAGTTCCAGAAAAAGAGCAAAGAGCATTTTCTTTACCCCATTGTACTTTCAAAGATCACTGGAAAGAAAATCAAGTTATTCAGATCTCAAATTTCATTCAATTGCTAGGAAGAGAAAATAAGATTTATTGCATTTGATTTGTGGCAATGTTTTGAATGATGACTGTGCTCTAGGATATGGGCTCATATTGTGGGAATTTAAAATTTATAAAAAATTTAAGAGACATTTTGCTTGAGGGGAAAAATAAATTGTATACTGTCCTTTATTGAATAGTTAGTACTTACAAATTAGGTCACATGCATGAGGAAGTCTTTTCCTAAAATATTTTTGCATTTGGATTCTAGTAATTACTGTTATGCAGGAATAAAGTGAGAGAATAAAATTTTTATGTGTATTTTTATGCCTTGATAATATCCTCAGGGTTGTTGTTCTCCATATCCGGGTGCTAATGCTAACACCAGTTGTTTTATCTCCAATGCATAGTTCTAAATATAGTTGTATGATTTCAATTTGTTGAATTCAGTTTTCTATTACTAATATAATTACACCCTTACAGGATTAATTCTCCAACAATTTATATCATGACTGTTAATAACAATTTTAAAAATAAGCATGCTACATAAAAAACTCACTTTTTTCATAGCTAGTTTTTTTGTTTGTTTTTTAACAGCGACTTTTGAAACAAGATGTTACTTGTAAAATCATCAATCATAAAGTTAGAATTTAAAGGATTGGTGCTCAGTATAGAATTTTTATTATTCTCTTGTCTATTTGTAGATACTAATAACACCATATGGTGTTAACATTGATACTAACATCTGTCATTTAGCCAAGCACTGATTAAATCACTTGGAAACTTGTAATCCACATGGGGAGTTAAAGGAGATTTGATTACACATTTATAAATGTTTGATTTAAAACTGTCCTTTAATCCAGTAAAGTAGTCCCCCCTTATCTATGGGGGATAACTTCCGATAAACACAGTGGAAGCCTGAAACTGCAGATACTACCAAACCCTATGTAAACTATGCTTTTCCTATATACACATATCTGTGATAAAGTTTAAGTTACAAATTGGCACAGTAAGAGATTAACAATAACAATAAAATAGAACAGTGACAATAATCTACACCAATAAAAGAGAAAGATGCAAACTGACCATACCTTCATGATGCCCACCAGCCAATCAGGAGTGACTATGCAAATTAACCCAACAAAGATGGCACCGAGCGGGCCAGGGCGGGGTGGGTCCCAGGTGTTCCACCCTGCCCCAGCTGCTTTGGGCCTCTGGGCAGCGTAGGAAGGTGAAAAGGTGGCTTCGGGCCAGAACGAAGGCAGAAAGGCGGCTCTGGCTGGAGCGAAGGCGGTGCAGGCAGCCAGGGGAAGGAAGGCCCATTCTTGCACGAATCTTTGTGCATCGGACCTCTAGTATATTATAATAAAAGTTATGTGAATATGGTCTCTCCCTTTCAAAAGATCTTACTGTACTGTACTCACCTTTCTTATGATAATGTAGGAAGACAACATGCCTTTTTAAGTTGAGAACTTTCACTTAAAGAAAGCATGTCAAGGCTGCTCTTGGGCCTCTCTGAATTGCCAGCATCACTGTCCTGGCACTTTGAGACCATTATTAGTTAAAATAAGGGTTTCTGGAACCCTTACTGTGATACTGCAGCAACCCATCTGATAGCCTAGATTGCTAGTAAGTGACTAGTGGGAGTGTACATTGCAAGCAGATGCTGGATAAAGGGAGGATTCACTTCCCCTGCCGGATAGAGGGGGACTCCCAGAGATTTCATCATGGTACACAGAACAGCGCATTATTTAAATCTTATACATTGTCTATTTCTGAAATTTTTCATTAACGTTTTTGGACCACAGTTGGCCACAGGTATCTTAAAGCCCAGAAAGCAAAACCACAGATAAAGGGGACTAAGTAGATGTTAAATGAAACCCCATTCAAACAGAGAATCGTTTTATTCTCACAGGAGAAGGTGTTTCTCAGTCTCCTGCATTTATATACTGAATCTTAACAATAACTTACACATACAGACAAGACATATATTATTATTTTGTCTATTTGAATATTTTTGAGATATTAAAATATAATATTGTTACTATTCACATTTGGTGATGTTAATTGGCAGCAAGGAAGATGATTTTCCACTAAAGTAAAGAATTCTAGTTTTGCCTGTAGCCTTGGAATGCTTCCAGAATTTTGTTTGAATTGCTTCAATTTCCAAGTAAATATCTTTGGTTTATAGATGCCTGTAGATTAGGTCACATGAAGTTGTATGTATTATAGTTCATGGGCCTATTCATCAAAGTAGTATTCTCATATTTGCCATGTATTTTGATGAGACAATACTAGAAGTATCCAAGTAATCTAATGTCCAACTGCCAATTTCAAAAGTAAAACATAAAAATTAAAAAAATACCTTATAGCTACCAAATCTGATAAGGCTTAAATCTTAATTATAATCTATGCATATAGAATTCATGAGGAATGATGCATATTTCTACATTATTTAGTTATTATTATGTAACTTTTGGTGGCATTAGTCTGAAAAATACTAGTAATAAGAATAAAATTAGATTATTAGTTTTTTAGGACCATAAATTCAATAATTTATTAATGATTAGCAGATATATCATAAGTACTTGTTATTACTAAGAATGTGAACTAAGATGATATGACATTACAGGTTTTAAAAAACATACAAATTACATTTCTGGATAATTCATGGCCTGTGCTGACATTCAGCCAATAATGTGAACTTAATAAACTTTCAGGATATCATTGGTTCACAATTAATAATGATAGGAAAAAATAATAGATGTATTCAAATATGATTTAAAAGGAAATATAAAAAAATATAAAAACAGTTGTTATTAGCAAGTGGTTTTGAATACTTCTTAATGATGCCCTAAAATACAAATAATTGATTAGCATCTTATTTATTATCTTGAAGGTAATGTTTCAATCAGGTAAACTATTAATAGAAAACAATAAATATACTAAAATTTTTTGAAATATTCCTAACTGTAAAATAAGCATATGTTTTAGGTGGGGAGAAATTTATTTTTATTTTATTTTATTAGATATTGGGGAAATTTTTTATGCTTACCTTTGCCCTCAAATGTCTTACTACCCATATGACTCTAAGTGTTTTCTGAGTAGTACAGGCAGTCCTCAGGTTACGTTGGACTCTACTTACATTGTTTCATGGTTATGTCACCATCCCCATCCTATATAATAAAAGAGAAACATGCAAATTAACCATCCCTCTGCTATGCTCACAAGCCACGCCCACCAGCCAATGAGGAGTGAGTATGCAAATTAACCCAACAAAGATGGCGGGTAATTTGCATACACAGAGCAGAGTGGAAGAGCCGGCAGCTTGGGGGTACATGGCTCCCTCGGTTGGGGAAAACCCAGAGCATGGGGAGCACTAGGAATTCTGGGAATCGTAGTTCTGATGGCAGACAGATCTCCTAGACACTAGAGCAGTGGTTCTCAACCTGTGGGTCGTGACCCCTTTGGTGGTCAAACAACCCTTTCACAGGGGTCGCCTAAGACCATCCTGCATATCAGATATTTACATTATGATTCATAACAGTAGCAACATTACAGTTATGAAGTAGCAACGAAAATAATTTTATGGTTGGGTCACAACATGAGGAACTGTATTTAAAGGGCCAGAAGGCGGAGAACCACTGCTCTTATCTCTGATTTCAGAAGAACAAGCATTTCTCTCTCCTTAAAGGAACTCAAAGCATTAGAAACAAATGAGATTTGTGGGAGGAAGCAGAATAGAGGGGACAAGGTGAGGTGGAATAGAGGGGCAGGGAGAAGTGATAGAGGAGCCTAGTAGCAGGCAGGCCTGTTCAAAACTGCGGGGGGGCCCCCCCCCCCTCCACTCCCCACCCTACCCAGTGCATGAATCTTCATTCACTGGGCCCCTAGTTTATTTATAAAAAAAAAAAAGTTCTGTCATTTCGACGTATGTACATATGTACTTTATGGTTTTTTATTATTTATTTACCACAACTAAAGGTCAGGAATTGATATCTTTCTTTTAACTTTGTTTTACTGCTGTGTATGTGCCTCATGTGAGTGACGTAGGTGCTTTTGCGGGTGGGTTCCAACTTACAGCAAAAATCACAATACATCGCAACATAGGAACGGATCTCCGACGTAACCCAAGGACCTACTGAACTTTAAAAGAAAATAATTTTATTAACTAATACTTTTCAAAGATAGATATATTAAACACATTGTGACAAAACATTAGTCTCTTGAAAAAATTATGTTAACTGATTTAAACTTCGTTGTTTATGTTTCTTAGAATTATAATAAATATTATCTTAAAAACAATTTCAGTGAAACATTTTTATTGTAATTCTTCCTGCTTGTCATATTCACTATTTTATTTTTCTTTATAATAAGTGACATATTGATTCTATTCAGGTTAGTTCTTAAAATTTAATTACCAGAATAAAAATTGTACTTAATATCATATATTGCCTTTTAAACAAATAATATTCACCTGACTTGTGCTCTAATGAACAGTTCAGTTAACTAAGTGTGTCAATGAAAATCAGGTTAAATAGGTTGGGCATAATCAATACTTTCTGGAAAATATATTGGAAAAATCTTTATGTCATTTTAAACTTGTTCAAGGACACATAAATTAAGTATCTCTCACAAAGTACAAATTTTGCATTTTCAGATTCAAGTTTAATTTTCATTTTATGATGACTCTACATAAACCAAGCAGCATGCTTAAAATAGGTAAAATAAAATGTAGAAGAGTTTTAAAGGCTAACGAAGGAACTCTCTTAGTATGTTTGGGCTACTATAATAAAAATGCCATAGACTGGGTGCCTTCAACAACATCTATTTCTCACAGCTTTGGAGGCTGAGAAGTGCCCCAACAGGCAGATTCTGTGTCTGATGAGGTCTTGCTCCTTGATTCATAGACAGCTATCCTCTGGCTGCATCCTCACATGTTGAGGACATTTTGGTTGCAAAAAGGAACCATAGAATTAAGTGAACTCTACATAGTTGAAAAGCAGTATGGAATTCAGCCTGTAAAACAAAGGTTTTGAAGATGTTTGAACATATTCCAAGCACATATTTGATTTGGGATCATCTGCATAATCTTTCCAATCCATGCAAAAGCAGTGGTGTGCTCAATCTGGCTCATAATGGCCCATGAAAGCTGACTGGCAAGAGTCTGACATTATGTTGATGTTTCACTGATGACAGTCTTCAAGCCTCACCAACCACCCTTCTTCTGCCCCACATCTGGGTGAGCTGATTAAAACACAAAAACATTCTCTGTCTGCCCAGCTGGTTGAGTATCAACCTATGAACCAGGAGGTCACAGTTCAATTCTCAGTCAGGACACATGCCCAGGTTGTGTGCTCTAGCCCCAGGAGAGGGTGTGCAGGAGGTAGTGGATCAGTGATTATCTCTCATCATTGATGATTCTCTCTCTTTCTCCCTCTCCCTTCCTCTCTAAAATCAGTAAAAATATTTTTTTTTAAAAGCAACAATGAGCCCTAGCTGGTTTGGTTCAGTGGATAGAGCAGTGGCCTGTGGACCGTAGGGTCCCAGGTTCAACTCCAGTCAAGGACACGTACTTTGGTTTCAGGCTCCTCCCTGGCCCAGGCTTTGGCCAGGCGTGTGCAGGAGACAACCAATTGATGTGTTTCTCTCACATAGATATTTCTCTCTGGCTTTACCTCTCTCTTCCACTCTCTTTAAAAATCAATGGAAAATTATCCTCAGGTGAGGACTAAAAAAACACACATACACACACACACACACACACACACACACACACACACACACACAAACAAAACAAACAAACAAAAAAAACCATTGTCCACCATCTCCAGTTGTTGCTGAAATTCGTAGGTAAATTGTCAACATTCACTCTCTCTTCTTGTTCACTGATGGGACACCAAATTTGTTCAATAAGTCCAGATAAAATATTCATCCTTGTAGACTCCCATATATTTTTAAGTTAGAAGTCTGTGATTCCAACTTGACAAATTAGATGACATTTAGTAGGCCTACTGACAAAAATGTTAAAAGCTTCCTACCCATCAGTCTGGACCACGAACCAATGTCAGAGAGTAAACTAGTAAGTTACTATTGTAAAAAAAAAAAAAATCTGCCTTAATTGGATTATTGGAGAAGAAATGTCGAATGAACTGTATTCCTTGAAGAATTCTTTCACTAGCCATCCCAGTTGTGGGAAGCCTAGCTCCCAATTTCTAATTACATGGGTAAAATTAGCTCCTAGTAGGTTATACCACTGTTCTCAGATATTTCCCACATGCTCCTCAACACAATTGTAATTGAACTGGAGCTCTTGAAGATATTGAAATACAAAGTTTCCCTTTGGTTGCTAGACATCTTGAAATGCATTATTTTAATGCTTTTGATAGTAAACAACCATTTATGGAATATTTACTCTAAACCAGATACTGTTCTTATTCTTAGGTATTTTTTCCCTAAGAATGTGGACTAGAAAAATTAGGTAATTTAACCAATCAGTGTAACACAACTGGAAAGTTTTAAGCAGGAAATTTAATTGTTGGGTTGTTTTTTTTCAAAGTCTGTTAGTAGATATTTATCTCAAAAGTTCAGTTTTTTTAATTGAAGTAATTGGTATGTGATATTTTCATATAAATATGATGACAAACTGTGTTTTTCCAATCCCTCCCATGAGAGCACAGCAAACATAAATACAAGAAAATCCAAAAATATTATTTTAAAATCAATGACTAATCTTTTTTATTTGTTTTTATTTAGAATAGTATTGGAGAAACAGACCTAATTTTTTAAAAAAAAGACATACTACTTACATTTTATGTGTAGTTAATATTCTGTTGTTATTACTCACATCTTTAAGTAAGTGGAGTTAATATGTTCGTTTAGGTAAAAGATGGGTGATTGTTTCTCTAAGGAGTAAAATTCTGATATTTCATTTTTACTTTTCTAATCTCTGCCAAAACTCATTTTATCTGTGATTAGCAAGTGACCATGTGTAATTTAATGTTCCTACTTTAATAATTTAGCTCAAAAGGGCATTTACTTAAAGCTTTACAACTGAGAGGGAAGATAACTAATCAAATTTTATAAGCTTAGAATCCCGGAATGTGTTAAGCCTCACCTATTAGATCTGCTGGAAGCAACAGATGCACCAGTGAAGTTTAGATGATTCTAAGTGAGCCAAAATTATAAAATTTAAAAGCAGTCTCACTGGCTTTATGAGCCAACAAATATGACCCATTTTATGCAACAGATAATTGTTATTCCCAGTGAAATATGAGTAATCAAATCAGCAACTCATATATTTTATGTTGTGAATGGGTTTATAAGGGACTGGCTACTTGAATTTTTTGTATATTATATATGTAAATGCATTTGTTTTATTTTGTCAATATAATTTTATTGAATTTATTCAGATAATTGGAACAATCAGGATCAACATGAAATCTGAAGCTCCAAATATTTTTAAATTTGTTTTCACACTTGGCTAGATGATAGGCTGCCAACCTTTAATAATAAATATCATATATTATATATTTATTTTCCAAAATAGTCTAGATTTGTAGAAATCTATTATGATTATTTTCTTACTCTTGTATGTCCCACTTTTCATTGTAGTATAGTTTATTCTTGGCTAACTTCTTACATTTTGTTTCACTTTTATTTTGTTTAGTTTTTCTTCATGAAATTTCCCAGAATTGTATCTACTTTGTTAGTTCATTTAGGGCAGTGGTTCTCAACCTTCCTAATGCCGAAACCCTTTAATACAGTTCCTCATGTTGTGGTGACCCCCAACTATAAAATTATTTTCATTGCTACTTCATAACTGTAATTTTGCTACTGTTATGAATCATAATGTAAATATCTGATATGTAGGATGTATTTTCATTGTTACAAGTTGAACATAATTAAAGCATAGTGATTAATCACAAAAACAATATGTAATTATATATGTGTTTTCTGATGGTCTTAGGCGACCCCTGTGAAAGGGTCGTTCGACCCCCAAGGGGGTCGCGACCCACAGGTTGAGAATCACTGATTTAGGGAATAAGCCTTTGACTGGGAAGATCTTATTTATTAACACATATTTTAAAATGTTATTTTCTGATTGTATCTTTATTTTACTTAATACATAAAATAACTTTTTCTGAAAGGGTATTATTAGTCAGGAAGTAAAATGTAATCTATAATAATAAAAGCATAATATGCTAATTAGACCAGAAGTCCTTCCAGAGGACCTTCCGGACAAAGACTCTAATTAGACCAGAAGTCCTTCCAGACGACCTTCCAGACAAAGACTGGGCTGCAAGGGAAGCCTAGGTCCAGGGTGCCTGCCGGAGGGCTGCAAGGGAAGCCTGGGTCCCGGGTGCCTGCCGGAGGCTGGAGGGAGACCTGGGTCCTGGGTGCCAGAGGGAAGCCGGTGCCAGCAGCTGGGGGAAGGAAGGCCTACTCTTACACGAATTTCGTGCATTGGGCCTCTAATCATGATAACAAAAAGTGTATGCTAAATGCCAAGTTAGTACTTCAGGCGTTGTTGTTTTAGGAAGATTGAGATGATAGATTCATCCTAAGTTGTATAGGACTGATTTAATGCAGCAAAATTGACAGAATTTTTTTTTTTTTAATGTGGGAAATGCCATGCTTGAGGCAAAGTTTTGTTTATGAATAACAGCCAGGACTCATTTTATAGACAAGAATTAAGAGTGGAAGGTGTAAGGGGTGGTCTACTATAGGAGTTACCTTCCTTACCCAAAACAAAACAAAACATAAATCAAACAAACAAAAACCAGAAAATAAGAGGGTGTGTTGTGCAGAAGAAGAGATAGGAACTAAACTTGGTGCTGAAAGAGTCAAGCAGAGAAAGAGAGAGGCGGAGTTAAAACAGTTGCCCAGAGGCAGAAGAGATTCTAGAGGGGACTAGATATTGCAGCAAACTGTGGAACATACAATTCTTCTAAAAGTTAAAGCAACCTCTCAGCTTCACATCATTGCTGCTATGTGGGAGTGACAGAGAGCATTGCCAGTTATTTTAAATTTTCAATAGATTTTTAGTGCATTGTTTGCTGAAATATAAAATATGGTAGGAGTAAAACTAAACATATCTATGGACCAACTGTGTTCCTGTTAGTCTATTATGAAAGTCTTAGGAATCCAGTAATTACTTTCATTTAAAATGAAACATTAAATTTTAATATTATTCATTGGAATTTGAGATATAAGATAATAGCTTATATTGTTAATAAAAAGGATGGTGCTCCCAAAATGAAGAGTTCTCTCTGTTTCTTAACAAAAAATGTTTTGATTTCCTGTCATTTATCTGAAAGTAAGAACTTAAATTATGTTCTTCTACTTGTATTTTACCAGTTAGAAATTATATTGCTGTTTATAATACATTTTTTTATACTTTTAGATATTGGAAGGACTACAGGTACAATTTATTAATGTTAACTGTATTTATCTATTTTCAACAAACTCATTGCACAATAGACAGTTTATTTATTTTCCTCAGGTTGTTTGAATCATTCATTCACAGACATGCCCTGGGTTTTTACTGAGGGAAAGGTTCTATCCTAGGCACTGGAGTATAGTTAACAAAACAGACAAAAGCAGAGGTTCTCAACCTGTGGGTCGAAACCCCTTTGAGGGTCGAACGACCCTTTCACTAGGGTCGCCTGAGACCATCGGAAAACACATATATAATTACACATTGTTTTTGTGATTAATCACTATGCTTTAATTCTGTTCAATTTGTAACAATGAAATTGGGGATCACCACAACATGAGGAACTGTATTAAAGGGTCGCGGCATTGGGAAGGTTGAGAACCACTGGACAAAAGTTTGCCTTTAACAGAGCTAATATTTTAGTGGAAAAAAACCAACGCTAAACACTGTAGATAAAGTATAAAACAGAGTGCATTGCGATGTGTGTATGTGTGTATTAGGGAAGGAATTCAATTTTTGGAAGATGGGAGGGGGGAAGGAGAGCAAGTATTGTAACTTGGGTTAGAGTTGTCAGGAAAGAACCCATTGAGGAAGTGATTCTGCCTAAAAAGTGAGATGCATCTAAGAAATATGGTGGAAGTATATTCTAGACTGATATTTCTCAAATAATTTTTATATTATTATCTATCCACTTTAGAGCCTTTTAAGATTTTCCTTAGTGTATCATTTACATTAAATTCAATCCCAAGAATAAGATTTTGACCAGTAGGGTTGAACATTGGAGGGCTAAAACCAACTTTAACATGAAATATGTAAGAAAGAAAAAAAATCTATTTTTTTCTTTCTTTGGGGCAACATTGACCAAGTTTGCTAGACTTAGAAACAAACAACTATAAAAATTCCGAAGCCCTTATATGTGTCTAGGAACAGCAAGAAGGTTAGTACCTGAGTCAGAGAGAACTAGTGAGAGAACAACAGGAGAGTAACAGAGGTAAGAGGGTAGAGAAATCATACACCACCAAATTAGTCAATACCACAACTTTTGACATAAAGGACTTTAATCAAAGTAACAATACAGGGTGGGGCAAGAGTAGATTTACAGTTGGGAGTATAAGAAGCACAGAGTTTATTCTTGTATTGTGTAATTTGTTAGTTATTATGTTTTCCTTATAAACAGCTGTAAACATATGTTTGTCCCACCCTGCATGATCTAATTTAAGTTTTTGGCAAATCATCTTGGCTGTTCTGCTGGGTCTAGTGGGAAGGAAAGCAGAAGCAAAGAAACCAACTTCTGCAATCAAGTCTGGCTACATAAATTTGAGGGTCTAGTGCAAAATAAAAATGTTGAGTTCCAATTAAAAAATAATTACAAAATGTCAGGAAGCCAAGTGTCCTTCAATAGAGAATTGAATAAGGAAGATGTCGTATATATACTATGGAATTCCACTCAGCCATAAGAAAGGATGAAATAGTGCCATTGGTGGCAACATCCTTAAGAATATTATGCTAAGTGAAATAAGTCAGTTAGAAAAATCTAAGAACCACATGATTTGACTCAGATGTGGGATATAAAACTGAAACTCAGATACAGACAACAGTATGGCGGTACCAGAGGGAAGGGTGGAGGAGGGGGTAGTAAAGGGTAAAGGAGCAAAATATATGGTGACAGAAGATGATTTGACTTCAGGTGGTGAGCACACAATGCAACACACAGATGATGTACCATAGAACTGTACACTTGAAACCTATATGATCTTATTAGACAATGTTGCCCCTATACATTGAATTAAAACAAGTGGCTGAGAACAGGGCATTACACCAAGAACAGGATCCTTTTATTCATCTGGACCTACTGCCCAGGTTGCTCATCCATGGAGCTGGTTCTGTTTGCAATAACTCTTGGGTCAGGGTGATGACACTGGCAGTGGTTAGGGATTAAGCATTAGGTTTTGAAGGTATACCAGTCAGGATTTCTTTATAATGTATATAGGGGAAAGCAGAAACAAGCACAGTCAGGTTTTGTCTTAAGCAGCTAAAAATATGAAATAGCTCTCATCTGAGATAAAGAATATGGGAAAGAAAAAAATTGGCTTAAGAGTTTTGTTTGTGTTATTGTCCTCATTATTGCAATTTCATATAAGATGTTGTTTCTGAATTATAACTTTTTATATCTTTTATCTGTGTTATCATTTTTCACATATTAAAGTTATTTAATTTAAAAAATGATGGCAGGCATTTTGTTTTTACTTAGAAAATAAACTTATAAATTTTCAGACTACTCCTTTTTGGAGTTTAAATTAGTTTCAGTAGTTGTTAAAGAAAATATATTTATAATTATCATCTAAATATGTACATGTGCTTTTACATGATATCATGTGCATTCTTGAATTTGATTCTACTATCAGTGTCTTTAAGATTTACAATCACCTTACCCACTTGAGAGCACTTTTGATAAATCACAATAAATATTGATCTTCAGTTAAAATAATCTCTAATTTTTTGAAATTAGACGTATGATTAAATGACTTATAGATCCCCTTTTCACCTTCATTCCAACTTTTCAAGTGATTACAAGATAATCAAGTTTTGGAAATTAAAACAATAACTTATAACAACATAATGTATTTTGAGAGAGAAATTGATAAGACTGCCTATGTAATAAGTTTATTATTTTTAAAAGATCCATCTATTAACCTTAAAATGTATACATTCTGGAACCACTAAGTGAACTTCTCCATAGATAACTATGTGTCTTAACACTATTCCTTTCTTAAGTTATTGGACAGGGAGCCTGGCCCTGAGCGGTTCTGCCTAGGGCCAGCCAGTCATGTGTGGGTTCTTGACTTTGTACAGGGACAGTGGAACAAAGAAGCAACAGGAGAGAGCCAGGCTGGGATGCTTTAGCTCAATGAGAAAAGAGGGCCTTGGAGACAGGTTCGGGGAGTTACCCCTGGACGAGCTGCCTCTGCCCATTGTTGCCTGGTAGCAAGTCTCATGGAGTCCCTTAAGGTTGAGGAGATACATGCCTGAGGGTGAAGAAGAGGGAAAAGGGAATGGTGCAAGCATACTCCCCAGAGGGAGAGCTCTCCCTGGTATCTATGTCTTGAAGATTTTATCTCTCTCTTGCAAGCAAGAATTTAGAGGAGGTCTCAGGGGAAGGTTTCAACAAAATATTAATTAGTTTCCCAGGTGTGCCCTTTCAGGGTCGTGGTCTCTACTGATTGGTCAGCACCAGGCATATGGTCATTGCAGCTGGTCCTGGCTTTGACCACATAGTTTTGTTGCTTTTCTGGGTCTGGAGCTGAAATGCAACTAAGGCCTAGATATTATCTCTAGGGAGGTGACCTTCCGTATCTGGCTGCAAATTGCTCAGGCAGTTTGTTCAGCTCTCTGTCTCAGTTCCCTCACTTTACTTGCCAAGGATTTTTCCTCGCTTCTTACTACCCTGCCTCACTTATGTTGACTTTTTGTTCTCTAATTTAAAATGTTCTGAGGACACAAATGTCAAGTATATTGCTTATAATTGCATTCATACTTGTTATTAAATTCAATTAATAAGTATACTCTAAATATATATGAAAATGAAAGCATGCATTCAGGCTTTAATTTTCGTGCTAATCTTTTGCTTATTTTCCAATCAATGCTGAAAAAAGCTTTAAGATGCTCTTCAGCATCGACTCTGGAGGTCAACAAGGACAGCAAGAACAGAGAGCTGATAAAATGGGGGGTATGAGGCAGAGCGATTATTTCCTGTGTATGTTTTGCAGAAAGATCTTGTTATCTCAAAACTCAACAAGATTATAAAGGTTATTTTTCAAGGTAGGAGATGCGTCAAGAAAACTACTCAATCATACTGTCAAATATTTGTGTAGCTGAAAGCAGAATTTATATTAGAAAATATGTTTCTTGTCTATATCTGATAAAATGGAGAATTTAAAATTGATAATTAAATTTGTGTTTCCTAAATTTGATGAAGCCAAACAACTGAGGATTCTGAAAAGCTCTTTTGACTAAGATGTGTAATCATTTTGAAAAAGATTGAAGTAAAGAAAGAATGAACATACCACTCCACAGAAACTATAACAGAATTAAGAGTTAATATCGTGTTTTTATTATTTCAATTTCTAATTAAAATTTTAATTAATTATTAATAGCATGGGTCTACCATAGATACATATTTCTAATTGTAAAATATATAATTGCTGCTATAAGGTATTTACCCAAACCTAAAAGATTTTTAAAATATTTGGGAATTTTTACAATGTAATAGTATATGTGTATGTGTTTTAAAAGAGAAAGGCATGAAAAATGTTGACATATTAATAGCGCTGTAAGCCACTCTGAATTTCAAATAAGGGCTTCTCATAGTACTGTTTCAAGTAAAAATTCAATCTTTATTTGCCTTTTTTTTTAAGATTCTGCTTCTAAACTGTTGCAAAAAAGAAAGCTATAAGGAGTAATTTATTGATGAATATTAGTAGTGAAAAGTATGAAAATAAAAAGCAAGAAAGGGCACTTATTTATCTTTCATTTTTGTAGAACAAATTTTTTGACTGACCTATCTAAAATTTTTTTTTCTTTGAAAGTATAATTTCTGCATCACATGCAAAATTACAGATAGTAATTATATGTATGGATTAAATATTTTAAAGGAGTATAGTAACCAATAAATTACTACCATTTGATAATATTTGTAATTTATATAGATTCATATTCAATCAATAAGCTCATGCTATCTAAAATTTTATAACACATTTTAATATTAAAATTATACATATTTCATAATTGTGTGTACACACATAGTCCATAATATCAGTAGACACCCCGAACTCTAATTTGAAAATAAAAAACTGTTCCAAGATCCAATGTTTCAATAAATTACTGATATTAATGTTTTATTTGTCTGTGGTATTTCTATATTTTTACCTCCATTGCTACGTAATGCTCTTCATGCTCACAATGCAAGGCTCTGGCTGCCAGGCAGCTCCACTGTATTACATTTGGTCAATTTGCTTTCCTGACTCCACTGTGTCTCACTGAATAATATTCACATATGTCTTAGAAAGACATGGTAAATAAATAAAAACCAACTAAGAAGAGTAAGGGGCAATTAAAGTAGTACAATGAGGACATAGAAAGAGATTCACGTTGAGAAACTAAAGTGAAAGATTGAGGAAGGATTTATGTAAATAATATCTAAAGAATTATAATAAAGCCATTATCCACCTAGTCATTCAAATGCCATATATTCAATAGTCCATGACCCTTTGAAATCTTTATCAAATAGATTGCATGGTACTATTTTTATTTTTTCATTATTCCCCTTTTCTCTTTAAATATGATTTGTTTCTGTTTTATCTTATACTAGAGGCCCGGTGCACAAAAATTTGTGCACTCAGGGTGGGGGGGGCAGTCCCTCAGCCCAGTCTGTGCCCTCTTGCAGTCTGGGACCCCTCGGGGGATGTCCACCTGCTGGTTTAGGCCCGCTCCCTGGGGGATCGGGCCTAAGCTGTCAATCAGACATCCCTCTGGCAGCCCAGGAGCCCTCGGGGGATGTCCACTTGCCAGTGGGGAGCAGGCCTAAGCTGCAGTAGGAAATCCTTAGTGCTGCTGAGGAAGCGGGAGAGGCTCCCGCCACCACCGCTGTGCTGACAGCCATCAGCCTGGCTTGTGGCTGAGCAGAGCTCCCCCTGTGGGAGCACACTGACCACTAGGGGGCAGGTCCTGCATTGAGCATCTGCCCCCTGGTGGTCAGTGTGTGTCATAGTGACCAGTCATTCCCAGTCGTTCAGCTGTTAGGGTCAATTTGCATATTACCCTTTTATTGTATAGGATTATGCTATTTTTCATAGACCCATGATGGTTTTATTACTATATAATATATAGAACAGAATATTATTTTCACATGAGTAAAATGTTGCATGTAACAATTTATTTTGGCTGTAAAGTATAAATTGAGCTTATAATGTGTGCACACCTTAACAAACCACATACCCAAAATATATTGACTTCAAATAACACTATTTAATTGCTCATGATAGGGTGGGTCAGACACTTGAGCTGGGCTTAAATGAGGGGTTTAGTGGAGGGTTTCACTTGGAGTGCTCATGTGGTAGCAGTCATAAAAGGGCTTGATATGTCCCCTGTGTTTTCATTCACTTGTGTGGTTACTGGGAACTGCATTCGTACTATGGTTTCTCAATTCTCATTTATATAATTTCTCATCTTTCAGTGACATGACTTTATTTTTTTTCTTTGTGCAAAGGATTTCAATAATTTAGTAGATATAAGACTATTCAGATTTTCTGTTTAGTGTTGTGTCAATTTTGTTAATTTGTATTTTTCAATGAATTTGTCCGTTTCATATAAGTTGAAACTAAGTTGTGGCCTTCTTAGTTGGTTCTATTGTATGCTTTATATTTTATTTATTTCTGCTCTATAACACATATTTAAAAATTAATCGACATGCTTCTAAATAAAAAGAAATCACACAGGAATTTAAAAATTTGGTTGGAAAATGAAAAATGCAACATTGAAATTTGTGGGATGTAGCTACAGCAGTGTTTATATGGAAACATAACTTTATATGCTTCTGTGGGAAAATAAGAAATGACAAATTAATGAACTAAAAACTTCACTTTGAGAATCTATAAAAAGAGAAACAAAGCAAACCAAGACTGAAAAAAAACAAGAAATACTAAGGGTAAGAGCAGACATGACTTCATACAGTGGTCTCATGACAGTGTTTCAAGAGGAAAAGAAAAAAGTTAATCTGAACTCTCAAAATGTCATCTGTATACCATTCCATTGGTCAAGTGAAGTCATACCTCCTGCTCAGATTCAACGGATCTTACTTTTTGATAGGAAGGTGACAAAGATGTTGCCAACAATCAAATAGACAGGGATAGGAGAAATTATTGAGGCAGCAACAACAAAATCAACCCCAGTACCTATCAAAAAGAATATAGATAGCTAATTTAGCTACAGAGACAGCATTTCATTTTATTCTGGTAAGCATACTACATGAGGTGGGGGAGCATAACTTAGATGAATACAGCAATGAAGAAAGAGTGTATTTTTTACTGTATTTTTAAATTTAATATCTTATTCCCAACTTATTTAAATATATTTTTAAAAACAGAGCAGAATATTTTTTCAGTCAAAGGAACTTTTATATTATTTTTTTTAGTGCAAATAGAGACAGAAAACAATATTAAGGCATTGATACATAATTTAAATATAGTATAACAGTTTGAATATGAGGTAAATTAATTGAATAAAAATGACATGTTTTTTAGCAACTTTTATATCTTCTATTGTGATGTAGGTCCTTATTGCTAGAGAAATAGCTAGTTTATATTGATTTGCCCATAATGAATTCATACTAGGAAAGGGAGACAAAAAGAAGCCATGCATGTGAGAAAGGGAATGAGAGAGACAAGATAACTTCTAGTGTAGAGCAATAAAAGATGTTTTATTTTGTTTTTACTTTAGTATTTCAGTGATCACCTCCTTGCCCTACTTGCAAGAATTTATGATCATCACAGTAGTTGTAGAATCTAATTTATTTGCAAAGGCCTATGTGGACAAAGAGTTTACATATCTCCCTTGATAATCTTTTTAGGGTCTTGTATGAATTTCTGTCAAGTGTATCGTCCTATTGTCCAATCTAAATCACTCCTGCTGTGATTTAAACATATTTCCATGTCTTCTGCTCTCAGTGGATATGAGGAGCAGCTGGTTATAATACTCCTTCGTGTACTTGAAGGTGACAGTTTTAAAAGGCACTCATTTAATCTGCTCAGAACAAAACTTATAAATCTTGGACTATTTCCTTTATAAGTTGGTTGAAGGTTTTTAAGTGATTGTATGCCATATAAATTATTAGCATGTTAGCATAACAATAGACCAACAAAGTAGAAACAGTTTTTATATGTATTTCTCTCCTTGTTCACTGCTTTTATGTGTTGATAACTTTTGAAATGAGCACCGTTAGGCATTTGTTTTGTTGTTGCTTTTTTCATCCCATGTGGATCACAGTTAGTATATTAAGTGTTTGAAGTTGTGTGAAAATTGGAATGTGAAAAGAAAATTGGAATGCGAGTGGATGCAAAATCTTTGACTGTAACTAAAAAAATCCCTGAGAAAGTTTTTTGAGTTTAATGTGTTTTATGATATCACCTTGATTCTTGATTTTTAAATTTGAGCTGAGAAAACATGGAAATCTAGTGTTTTAGGAGTTGGTTGAATGATCTATAAAAACTATTGTATTCCAAAATAAAATTAGATAAATAATTGTTCGTAGACAGAGAAGGTGTGATTGGAAGAGAACAAGGTTTTGCCTGGTGATATCTGGCATAGTAAGCCTTGGGAAAGACCAAATGTATGAGTCTTAAATATCTCTTCTCTATAATACAAAATATTTAATAAGCATCCCAGATTAAATGCCAATTATTTTATTAATGTTAGCATCATGAAGGATTTTCCCCAGCATAGTCTATTGATACTTTCAGCATAAAGAATTTAGTATTTAATTTCATCATTTGTCAGGCATGAGGTAAGTGCAGATCAAAAGGGAATGCATGGCCCTAACCGGTTTGGGTTGGTGGATAGAGCGTCGGCCTGCAGACTGGGGGGTCCCAGGTTCGATTCCAGTCAAGGGCATGTACCTTGGTTGTGGGCACAACCCCAGTGGGGTGTGTGCAGGAGGCAGCTGATCGATGTTTCTCTCTCATATATGTTTCTAACTCTCTACCCCTCTCCTTTCCTCTCTGTAAAAAAATCAATAAAATATATTTTTAAAAAAGGAATGCATGAAACATGATTGGCACACTCAGGTAAAGCGAATCTCCTAAGGTTATTGTTAAATATCCTTCCCATACTTTTTTTAGCTGTGTACTCTATTATCATGTGGTGAGCTCTTCTATCTTTAGATCTCCCAAATACCGTCGGACATTCAAGTCAATCATTATAATCTGTCTGTGTTCTACTGATACACAGAAACCACCACAGAATTCAGTGGTTTTATATTATTGCTCATCTATCCGTAGGTCAGCTTGATATCAGCTGATCTACCCTGAGCTAAGCTGAGCAGTCTGTTCATCTTTGGAAGACTTGCTCATGAATCTACTAGCCAGTCAGAGGCCAAGTAAATCTGTCTTGTGCTGAATCACAAACCAAAGGGGACATATTCTTACAGAGATGGGAGAGCTGCCAGAGGGCAACAGAAACAGATGAGGTCTCTTTTAGGCCTCAAGTCAAAATCAGAACACTGTCACTTCTACCCATATATCACTGCTCAGTACAGGTCAATCGACCAAGCCCGAAGTTAAGGTTCAAGTTTGTACACTGGCTCTTATCCAAAATCATGGATATCTGGAAGGGTGAGAAATTAGGGTCACCATATAGACCTCAATCTGTTCAAGTTCCCAATTTTCTCCTTTTCTCCCAGGTTTCTTCTTTCTCCACGCAGTAGAGGATAAAAAATAGAAAATTACTAAAAGGGTTTCCTCATTATTAAAAGTAAAATAAAAATATTTATTTCTCTCTCTGTCTTAATTTAGTTCTGTAATATAGATTAGAATAATTCCTTCTTTAAACATATTTGAAAAATTTCCCTGTGGACCTTATTGAGCTAGGACTTCCTTTTGTAGAGGGTACAATTCTACATTAATTATCTGAACTATTTTGATATTTTTAAAAAATTAAATCTTCTTATATAAGAATATTATACATGGGTGATATATATGCTCATACATACATACATACATATACATACAAATATTTGTATATCACACATGTACATAAATATCCTATATAATAAAAGGGTAATATGCAAGTTGACTCTAAGGGCAGAATGACTGGGAATGATTGGTTGCTATGACTCGCACTGACCAGCAGGGAGCAGATGCTCAACGCAGGAGCTGCCCCCTGGTGGTCAGTGTGCTTACACGGAGTGTGCCACTCAGCCAGAAGCTGGCTCATGGCTGGCCAGTGCAGCGGTGGTGGTGGGAGCCTCTCCCACCTCTGCGGCAGCACTAAGGATGTTTGACTAACAGCTTAGGCCCAGGGGCTCCCAGGCTGCCAGAGGGATGTCTGACTGCCAGCTTAGGCCCGTTCCCCTGGGGAGCGAGCCTAAGCCGGCAGTTGGACATTTACGGATTGATTTATGTATTTATTTTTTAAATTGGTTTCAGATGCACAGCTTAGTGAAATTTATTTTTAAAGGGTTTTATAGTATGTTATATTGTGATTACATAAAATTCCTGATATAGGAAAATTATTGGTCAAATATCAGGAGATAAACACATTTTAGTGCCAAGCCACGATTAATAGATCAATTCATTCATTTTATTTTCAATGAATGAAAGAGTCAAACTTCAAATACAAACACCGGTTAGATTCTGATTTTGAACTTTCATGTGCTACAACATATATCAAATAAATGTTATATTAAAACAAATAATAGTGGATATCTGCATGGCTTATTATATATTATCTAATATCTGCATAGCTTTCTCAGCCTTTTGAATATAAGGAAGACCTTATGACAGTTAATTTTATGTGTCAACTTGACTGGATAATAAGTTGCCCACATATCTGGTTAAACATGATTTCTGGGTGTGTCTCTGAGGGTGTTTCCAGAAGAGAGTAGCATTTGAATAGGTAGACTGAGTTAAGTAGTTTACCCTCCACAATGTGGATGGGCATCATCCAATCTCTTGAGGACCTGAATAGGACATAATATACACCCAGGAAAAAGAAATCACCCATCATGTATACTTTGAATGGCTAATTTCTGGGACAGTAATTTCTCATTATAAATTAACAAATGTCCTTTGTTATTACATATCAGTATCATGGGAATGGAAATATGCTTCTGAGAGAAGGATACATGAGGTACAAAGTCAGGATTTTGAACTTGATCACGTTGACCAACCCAAGTCCATTGCAAATTCTCCATAGTGCTGCAACTAGAAAATGTCTTGCATGAGTCTATTAACCTTCTCTCCCCCACCCCCCAGTGGAGGGGTTAGGTATGGCAGTACTATTTTGCCAAGTAATTTCTATAATGTTCAGACTTCACATTACTTTTCCTCAGAATGTGTACTTACATTTATTCTTCAGTAAAAATATATGTGCTTCATGAGTATGACAACTTAAATTAATCCCACTTGTTTTCCTCTATGAATTTGAAGAATTTTGTAAGTTAGGAAACAAAAACATTCTTAAACTTATACTTACTTCAGCAATAGGTATTTCACTTTACTTTTTCACAAAAACAATGGAAAAATTTGAAGTGTATTGAAGTGGCGAAGGACTGAATGAGAACCACTGATATATATATAAAGCTAAATAAAACTTTCCATAGAACTGTAGTCTAAAAGTCATCATGCCATAAAATATATCTTAATAGAAATTAAGAATCTAAGAATACTGAGGTGAACTTTATTGTGGAGGTGTAGGTTGTGATAGGGAGTGATCTTTTCACACACATTCTTTTAATAGTGATGCAAATATGTTAAGAATACATGCAAAAGCCAAAATTATTTTGTTAGAATAGAGCTATTATAGGCAGCTTCATTTTTAAACTATCTTTATTTTCTTATATTTTTAAACTTAAACTTCAGAAAAAAAGAAAGTGCCTACATTTCATAAATAACTTGAAATCACAGGGTGACGTGAGGTTTACATCAAGATGGGAAAAGTTATTTTTTCTTGAATTTTACCTTAAAAACATTTTAGAGGGAGCCATGGGAACAATGTCTGTCATTATCACTCACCATGTTTTAGGAGAAAGGAGAAATGAGCACAAATCTGTCCCTTAGGCAAGAGTAAGCTTGTGACTTCTCTGACTCAGAGAAACAAAGGAGCCATGGATCAATTTCCTAACTATGGTACAAAGTCCTGGACTCTAAGGAGATGCTTACAGATTGCTTTAACTTTGTTTGTAAAGGTCTGCTTCACTCCAAAATATATAGAGCATACAACTGTAATAATCATGTAATTTTTATGGGTCATTCTTCCTGTGCCAGTTCTAAAGTTTTGATAGTCCCCTAGTTTCCAACCCTATGGCCTTAATGACAAAACTCCCAGATTGTACACATATGGGGAACACTGGCTATACTCATACATAGAAAAAAAAAAGAAAAGAAAACATAAGGTCATGCAGAGCTTGCATAAAATTAATCAGGTAAGGATGCAGATCAGTAACAGTATGCTTTTATCTACTTACTTTTCCATGTAAACATTAGAAATAATTAGAGGCACCAAACCAACTAGAAATATTTATATCAAATTTTAAAAGATCTTTGTTCTTAGTTAGACTAAGATATTGCCCGCCCCCCCCACCAGTCATTCTACAGATGTAAAATTCTCACCTCTCAGTCCATTGTAATCAGCCTGAAAATTTTACTTTGAATTTATTTGACTTCTAGTTTATGGAGATACCATTCTACCATTTTGTGTGTGTGTTTTTTTGGTGTCTCTGCGGCATTTGTGTCTTTTACTCTGTGTTTGAAGCATATGGAGAGTTAAATAAGAATGGTCAGAGTTATCCATATTGCAAGAAGTATATTTTTATAAGTATATTTGTTTATATTTTTTGAATCATATTTGTTCAGGTACTTTGCTGCCTAATTGTAGATACTCTATTTTTTTTTACCTATATCACATTCTATATTTTTAAGGTCTTGATTCTTTTAACATCCTCCACTGATTTGAGGGGTTTCTTCATCATCAGAAAATACCCAATCAAGTAACTGGCCCATAATTAAAAAGATGAAGATGTCCTTCAAGAAATCCTTGCACATTCAATAACCATCTCTGTTAAACACGACAGTGTGTTCAGTGGCTTTGAAATGCTACAAAACCACTATTTATTTAATCACAATACATGATAAGTAATGACTATGCTCACATTTTATATTTAAATATAGAAAATGTTTGTTACCCTTATATAGCAAGGAAATTTCATTCATTCCTTATTCTTAATCAATATTCTAAGCATATATATATTATATATATTACACAAGGAAAAAATTAACAGCAATTTTAAAGTCATCCCTGGTGTTAAATATTGGAATTTATGGGGATTAATGGATATGTTCTTTTACTTGCTAAATAAAACGTGTCCCCTTAGATGATGGTTACCATTTCTTAATTAAGAATCCACTAAAGTGCCATCTAAATGTACATAATTTATTTCCTTTATATTATTGGGCTGGGAATTTTGCCAATGAATAAAACATCTCATTCTGAGGCAAAATGGAAACTAATATTTTAAATCTTAGTGAGAAATATCATTCTTTTAACCTCCTTTAATAATAAATTGATATTATAATGAAGAGCAAATCAGGGTAGTACCTAATTTGACTTTTAGTTAGGATGCTAGCTAAAATCTAAAATGATTGTTTCTAAATGAAAGTATAGAAATTTTAGTGATAGAGCAGAAATATGCATATTTCTGCATACAATGCATCTATTTATTGATGGATATGTTATACGTATGTGCATATATATAATTGTTGCTGTTCTTATCCTTTTCTTTTTTTTATATTTTTTTATTGATTTTTTACAGAGAGGAAGGGAGAGAGATAGAGAGTCAGAAACATCGATGGGAGAGAAACATCGATCAGCCGCCTCCTGCACATCTCCTACTGGGGATGTGCCCGCAACCCAGGTACATGCCCTTGACCGGAATCGAACCTGGGACCCCTCAGTCCGCAGGCTGACGCTCTATCGCATATATATAATTGTTGCTGTTCTTATCCTTTTCTTATATGAAATAATTCATCTTGCTCCTAGCCATAGTTGTCATAACTGAAGATAAATATATTCCTAGTGTTTAGAATGACAAAAGATGTCAGGAAGTTCATAAGGGAAGAGCTTTTAAGCCAGGGAGTATGTACCAGATGACAACACTGTACAGTTTAATGAAACAAAACCAAAAAAAAATAGTTCAGTGTTTTTTATTTTTTGTATTTACATCATAAAATGTTTCTTTGAAAAAAAAAACTGTGAAGTTTTTAGAAAGTCTTTTCTTACAAGAGAAAACTGTAACATTTTCAGTAAACCTGGTTGCCCGAACTCCTTAGTGGACATGGAAATTGGATATGATGACTGTCTTCACTTTGCCTAGTCCTGATTACGGTTAATTTGTAGGCCTTGTAAGTCACTCCATACACCATTTTTATAATATCATTGGACTAACTTGGTTGATATTTCAAATAGAAATGATAATTAAAAGCACATGATATGGAATTATTACATTAAAAACACATTTGAATCATTTTTATTATGATAAAGTGTTTAAATAAAAAATTCTTTATTCTTTACTAAGATTTACAGCCCTACCTGGTTTGGCTCAGTAGATAGAGCATTGGTCTGTGGACTCATGGGTCCTAGTTTTGATTCCAGTCAAGGGCACATACCCGGGATGTGGGCTCAATCCCCAGTAGGGGGTGTGTAGGAGGCAACCAATCAATGATTCTCTCTCATCATTGATGTTTCTATCTCTCCCTCTTCCTTCTTCTCTGAAATCAATAAAAATATATACTAAAAAAAGATTTACAATAATTTTGATGCATGTCCTTTCTTACCATGTGTCCAGAAAATAAAAGTGATTCTGGGGTGTGGTATCACACCCTGTTAATTTCCCAATATTTTCCAACATCAGTCATATCAGTGATATGGTTATTTCTCTATCTGCTTTTGTCTTTTTCTTCATTGGATTCAGGACTTTCATGTGGAGAGGTGCAAACTTTGGGGAAGTTTAAAATTCTTAAAGTATTGTAATGCAGTATTTGCCATAATACTATCTTTCTTAAGCATTAAATACTAGCATTCACTTGCTTGCAAGTGAATTCCAACTAGCTTAGACAGAAAAAAATACGGAATTCAGTAGCTTTTGTAAAGGATCAATGAACAGAGCAGGAATGTTTTTGACCCCAAGAAATAACTAGAACTATACTTCTCTTCTCTGATTTCTCTCCACTCTCCTCTCTGATTTCTCTGTGTTTTTACTTCATTCTCACAAGCCAACTCCTTCCACAAAGTTGGATCCATGACTGTAAGCAGTGATATGTTTCATAAGCAGAAAGAAAGTAATATGGGAATATGTTTCTTACCTGATAACATTCCTAGAAAACAAGCATAGGAGCAAAATATCTGAAAAAGGCATCTCATTGGTCTGACTTAAGAATATGTATGTATTTCTTGAACAATCACTGTTGGCAGGGATGGCAAGTAGAACTTGACTTTGCCTCAATCCATGTAACAAAACTATGTGACTGAAGATTTAGTCTCTTACTGGAGAGAAGAAAAAAAAAAGTAGAATAGATGTAGTTCATGAGCTTCAATGTCACAGAAAATGTTGAGGTGTTTCTGGAGAAAATATAATTGCCTCAATCCATGTAACAAAACTATGTGACTGAAGATTTAGTCTCTTACTGGAGAGAAGAAAAAAAAAGTAGACTAGATGTAGTTCATGAGTTTCAATGTCACAGAAAATGTTGAGTTGTTTCTGGAGAAAATATAAATGGTGGGAACTATGTGGAATACAGAAATGGATGAGATATATCTCCTAGCACTTAAGAGTAGATGTAGAAATAAATAAGGTAAATATCTATATATATAAAAGCCTATTATGCAAATTGTTCCCATGGGAGTTTGACTGGGAGACCGATTGCTCACTATGATGTGTGCTGACAACCAGGGCATGGCGCAGAATGAAGGAAGGCCCCAGCCAGCAGCCAGAAGGCCCTGATCGACCCTGATCGCTGGCCAGGACTGGGGACCATACCCATGCATGAATTTCATGCACCGGGCCTCTAGTTTAATAATAATCCTTTATTCCCTCTGTCAATAAAAGTTAAAGTCACATTTTGGGATATGATGTATGAAAATAAAACTTAAATCCATGTCAAATCATAGCTATTAAAGGTGCTCAGATTTCAGATTTTTCATGGTAGCACAATAAGCTTTTGGAAAGATGAATCTCCTGGAACAGCTGTCCATCTGAGTAAATGTATTGTTTGTTTGTTTGTGTGTTTTTTTATGTACAAATAAGCATGATAAATTTGTCTGCATTCACTGTGACTTTGTAAGAATCATATGGCTTTAGCAAATTAAAAAAATAAATATTTCATATTTCCAATTCTTACGGAAGTAGGACATGAGACTGTTCTTCTTATGGAAGTGGAGTGAGGCATTATAAACCTTGGACTCAGAAAATTTGAACATTTAGTTTAATAAAAGTAGCAATGACAAAGTCTTGAATATGATCATATCTGGCCCAGCTTACTTTCATACTGAGATGATTAAAGAACATATTGGATGTTAATTTGATTTTTGAATTTTAAAACAGTAAATAAGCAATGTTTGTGTTTACTGTAGAAAAAAATATTCATCTAGGTGAGTCTCATTTAAAATAAATATGATTTGGCCTTAGCGGTTTTGGCTCAGTGGATAGAGTGCTGGCTTGCAGACTGAAGGGTCCCGGGTTAGATTCTGGTCAAAAGCACATGCCTGGGTTGTGGGCTTGACCCCCAGTGTGGGGCATGCAGGAGGCAGCCAATCAATGATTCTCTCTCATTGATGTTCCTTTCTCTCTCCCCCTCTTTCTCTCTGAAATCAATAAAAATATATACTTAAAAATAAATATGATTTGAACAAAATCTAAAATCTTGTTTTACTCTACAATATATGTGAAAAAAATAATAAATTAGCCTTTTAATCAGAATTACAAGAAGGATGTTTAACTTACTTTAGAGGAAAGTTGGTTTTCAAAACACCAAATTACATGTAAGTGGCTTATTAATATATGTTATTTATCTACTTTTAAAGCTCTTTTTTGGCAAAAAAAGCATTAACAAGTTCATGGCAATGTGCACTTTTAAATTAGACAGCAAAAACTGGAATAATCCAGCTAGGCTGAATTAGTTGAGGTTGGCTGTTGTGTGATTATAGTTTGCCGTAAAACATTTAATAGCTCTTAAATATAGAAAATGCTTTCCTCCTCTATTTTGAAGATAGATTTAGATAATGTGTAAATATTCTCAATTGTCACAATCATCTGTTTAGAATTAAATGGCCCATTTGATAATAGAGATTCTGGTCCTGTCTTCCAAAGAATGGACGATCTCTCAGAAGAGCTGAAAGAAAAAAGAGTGAGAGATAAAGGAATATTTCCAAATAGAATTTAAAGAAGAAAGAGCTTTTCAGCAAAATTTTGTGCTAGCTTTTATGTAAGAACACTGTAATTTTTCAAGCAACCTGAAAATATGTGATCATTTACTGCTGGGGAAACTGAGGCATAGTCAAATGAGTTTTTTCCAGTAAATGTTACAGTTATGTTATAAAACTAGGGATTTGTAGTTCCAAGTTCCTATTGTGTGGTATTTTTTTTAGGTCCAGTTAAGGTTTCCAGGCATGGTTACCCAGTTCAGTTATTTCAGACAAGAAACTAAAACATAACAATATAGAATGGCAACAGGTTAAGTATTTGGCCCATAGCTATTTCTGGAGGGAGAGGAAGGCAAAATGGAGTAAGAGCTCAGGAATAAAACCCAGATTTGGGGGAATATGATAAACTGAACTATAACTCTAAAATCAGCAATATTTCTAATGTATTCTTTATTTTTAATAAATATATCAATGCATATTGGAAATGTGTGGTAAAGCACACATTTGTTAGACCATTCTGTACTAAGCCAATAGTTGAATAAGTAGCAATTACATGTAAAGATTTACACTAATTTTGAACTAGCATGGTTACAAATGCCTTTGGTTGGAACATTTCTGATTATTGTGGTAATTTACACTGTGCCATTCTTTACCAAAATTAATCTGCTTGATTTCGTAATTAGCAATTTATTACACAAACTCAAGTTACATATTCATTAAAAAAACTCTTCCATTTTTAGAACATAGCACTGTTACAACTATCAAACTTCAAAATATTCAGTATATGGGTGGGTGAGAACACTCTGGTGGGGTTTCATCTGTTCAAGAAATTTTGAAGGGGCTGCCAAGCAGGAAAATACATTAATGACTTAATGTGTCTAGAGAAGCCTATAAGGAATAGATTATCTGTCTAATTATAGAATAAATTTAGGAAAATCCAAGAGTAGCTCAGAATGACCCTGAGAATTTAAAATGTGAGGAATTGAGTAAAAAATGAAAAAGAGAGAAAGAACTCCTGGACACAGAAACATTGTGGTGATTGCAGTGGATGGAGGTGGAAGAGGGTATATGGGGGATCAATGGTGATGGGGGGGGGGAATAAAGAAAAATGTTTTTAAAAAGCATTAAAAGCAATTATAAACTATTTACCCATCACAAGATTTACCAAAAATGATTATCACTTTTACAGCTGGTGATACCATTTCGTGTATAGAACTGAGCACTTCACCGAATATAATTTCAATGGTGAAATATGAAAGGCAGTCTGTAAGTAAATAATATACTTTATACTTTAATGGTAATTGATTTTCTAAAGGTCTGTAAGAGGATGGACTCAGTGGGCTCAGTTTTATTTTAGCAGTTTTTGAAGTTTGTTACATTTCAGGCAGAATTCCAAGTCCTGTGTCACTAAATCAAACAAGATACTCTCACTGGGGATGTGCCCGCAACCCAGGTACATGCCCTTGACCGGAATCGAACCTGGGACCCTTCAGTCCGCAGGCCGACGCTCTATCCACTGAGCCAAACCGGTTTCGGCAGCAGTTTTTGAAGTTTATTATATTTCAGGCAGAATTCCAAGTCCTGTGTCACTAAATCAAACAAGATACTCTCTGCTCTTAAGAAACTTAAACGGTCAAGCCTTTGAAATTGTTATATAGATTACATGTACCCTATCAGCATTTCATTTTATTCCAAAAGAAAAGAGGAAAAGAACAAAAATACATGCTATTTTTTGAACATCTTTGCATTCCAATAATTAATCATGTGCATGAGAAAATTAGGTGATGAATACATTCTGAAAGAGAATGGAAGTGGGGTGTGTGCAGGTAAGCAGGACAGAAAGAGATGGAGAGAGGATGGTGAAATCCTAGGTTGTGTTTATGCTATTTTACATATATTATCATTAAAAGATTAAGAAACAGATGTTTGAAAACACAAAGATAGTAAATTATCTCTGATTAGGCAAGAGATGAAAACGTTTTAATCTTGACCAAAATATTTTTTTGATTGTCATTTTTATATTAATAACACTTTTGTTGCTTTACAAAAGAATAAGTGAAGAATCGTGTGACACTATATAAAACTCTATATGTGATTCTGGATCATTATGTATTTCTGGCTATGGGAATTTTGGGAAATGCAAAATTAATGTTTTGTTTTAGGTAAAACTATGAATGCACGAGCTATTCTCACATATTGACGATACAAAACAACAACACTGTTTTTGTTTAGCAACTTACTTTCTTGTAAAAGTTACTCACCATTAATCACCTTAGCTGACAAAAACTAAGAAGGCATCAGGTAAACCCACTGGAAGGAAAACATCAAATTTTTACAGCTGTACACCTAACGGCAATCCGTGTGTATTTGAAGATTCACGTTCTGATCTCTGGTATGCATCTGGTTACAGATTGCTTTTCACATAAATCTATGAAATGTTGTGTAGCATGTGAACATTTGCCCATCTGGAGGATTGTTCATAAAACTCATTTTCTGTGATTTAACGAAACTAGAAATACACCAGCAAGAACAGTTTTAGTTTTATATTCAAATGTTGGTAAGTGTTACAATCACTTGCATGTTTCATATTTTCCTAATTTTACAAATAGTAAATTCATGTTTCAAAGATAATAAACCTGGTAATATGACTTGTAAATATAAATTCATGGCAATATACTATATCAATGACATCTATGTTTCAATGTCTTTCAAACCTCTTCCCTAACATATCTTCCCATCTTCCTAAAATACTCCCTCTTATAAAATTTAGTATTTCAGAAGCTGAACGTCTTAGAGAAAATGATTATGTAGTTTAGTGGAAGCTGTTGCTGGCACTGCGTAAAATGAAGCATAGATGGTATGACTCAAATCTACCAAAACAAATGAATTTTTGGAATTAAATTATAATTTTATTGCTTTCCTGATCATTTGCAAACCATTTATAATAAAAGATTGTTACCATCCATGCATGCACCGTAGAATCTCTCCAGATGTAGACATCAGATCATAAATTGTCCACCAATAGCCAGTCAGAAAAAAATTAAATTTTCATGGAAAATGTTAATAACCAGAGAAAAATATTTTCATTTACATAAAAATAAGCTTATAGTCTGTTCCAGCTTATAGTCATAAAAATAAGCTTATAGTCAATCTTATAAGTGTCTTTGAGATAAAGAGATAAATATAATATGGTTCAGGGTCCCCAAAATTTTATAATATTTTTTAGAACTATGTGGTTTAGAAACTTATCTCCTTGGCAAAAGTATATAATAAATTTGATTTAAGACACTAATATGCTGTTGCCTGATAATTGTCTATTTCTTTACAGGCTGTTTAATTTACTAAAATAAATACTTTTTAACAGAAAAAAATGAAATTCTATTCATCTAGATTTATAAGTAAGCATTACTTGGTGAAAACTACCAATTGTATGATAATTCTAATAAAGACAATTAATATGTAAGAGAATAAAACAAAAAAAGCTATATGTAGTATACTGTATGTTGAAATTAGATTATTCTCCATTTTGTTTTGTTTTTTCCTTGTTGATTGCCATACTTAGTTATAGAGATGATATTAAAATAGAACTAGACCCGTGCTTTCAAATATGGTGGCTGTTGGCCACAAGTGATTAATGAGGAGTTGAAATGTGGTCAGTCTGAATTGAAATGTGTTTTTAAGTATAATATACATACCAAATTTTGAAGATTTAGTGAGAAAAAAACATGTGGTACATCTCATAAATTTTTAAAGAAGTCTCTGTTCTCTTTATAGATCATCATTTTCATGAATTAAAAAATACATAGGTGTTTTATTTTCTAAGCAAGACTTATGTATATCTTAATGTGTAATCTGAATATTAGTTTATCTTGCTATGTTTGGAGGACAAGATGAAATTTTGACCAAAAAGGAAAATAAAAGTCAAATTATGTATATGTATATTTGTATGTGTACAGTAGACCAACAAACAGATCCAGAGGAAATAATTAGAAAGAACTGGAAAAGTGGGCTCAACTGAAAAAAAAAAGAAAGAAACCATCTTTGAAAGCAAGTTAAAGCTTCCAAGTTACCAGGATTTAAGGGGACAAAATCGTAGGAAGAAGGAAAGTTCAATAAGCTTAACTACAACTCATGCAATAATGTTTTGAGTCTGGAAGTATTTTTCAGTTCATAAATGGCTCATGGGGAAAGGTTAAGAAATGGAGACTAAGAAACCCAGGGAGTTCTGGAGACAAAAAAAGGGAGTTCATAGACTGCCCAGGATAAAGGGTAAAATCTCAGGGTTTCAGTTATAATCCATGGAGTACTGTGCTAGAGAAATCAGCAGTCAGCCATTCCTCACAAAAGTTAATCATAGTCTTGAATATTCTCTGTTTCTGCTTGGATTAAGATGACCTGACCATAAACTAGCCCTCAAATAGAAGAGATTGTAAGACTCACTTGGAGATTAAAAAAAAAAACATGTTATTGAAAAATTGGTTCAGATTCTCCATGTGGCACAAATTAAGTGCTTGGGAATGCTATGTGATTTCTCTGTGCTTCAGTTTCTCCACTTGTCAAATTAAAAAAGAAGAGTATTTTTGAAGAAATTAAATCATTTTACACATTCTAGCTTTAAGAAATGATGTCTTGCAGATGCTAAAATCAATAATAGTCCTCTTTATATTTTACATTCATAATTCCAGAGGATATTAATAGAAGTTCTCAGTACATGAAAAATGTGTTTAAGTTAGGAATAGGCAATTAGAATTCAATGACAACATTTAGAAAACTCATTTTCTTCTGTGTTTGTTCAGATAGAATAATCATTATATTCGGTGGTTAAGGTCATCTGTTGTATTAAAAGAGTGCCCTATTTTACCATGAGTTGTCAGTTTGGAAGTTTATATTGATTTTGAAAACTCATTTCTATTAAAAATAGTTTTTGCTGCACACTTTTTTGTCATCTGTTTATTCTATAAGGAGAATATAAACTTTTTCTTTTCGGATACCAGCTTTTACATGTCTTTAGATTCCTTTCTGCTCATTCTGTCACCTTCAGATTACCAAATTATCCCGTGTGACCTTGAAGTTTGAAATTTGTTCGTCAGTTTTTCTTCCCTTTTCATGATGTTGTTTTTCATTAAAAAATGTTTTGTGAAAAAGGGCAACATTTTTTTTAAACTACAGTCACTTTGAAGGTGTTTGATAGCAACAATTATTTTCTTTTGTTGAGACTTCATCAAAGACGACATGTAATAAGGTCAAATTTCAGTTTCTCCACTTGTCAAATTAAAAAAGAAGAGTATTTTTGAAGAAATTAAATCATTTTACACATTCTAGCTTTAAGAAATGATGTCTTGCAGATGCTAAAATCAATAATAGTCCTCTTTATATTTTACATTCATAATTCCAGAGGATATTAATAGAAGTTCTCAGTACATGAAAAATGTGTTTAAGTTAGGAATAGGCAATTAGAATTCAATGACAACATTTAGAAAACTCATTTTCTTCTGTGTTTGTTCAGATAGAATAATCATTATATTCGGTGGTTAAGGTCATCTGTTGTATTAAAAGAGTGCCCTATTTTACCATGAGTTGTCAGTTTGGAAGTTTATATTGATTTTGAAAACTCATTTCTATTAAAAATAGTTTTTGCTGCACACTTTTTTGTCATCTGTTTATTCTATAAGGAGAATATAAACTTTTTCTTTTCGGATACCAGCTTTTACATGTCTTTAGATTCCTTTCTGCTCATTCTGTCACCTTCAGATTACCAAATTATCCCGTGTGACCTTGAAGTTTGAAATTTGTTCGTCAGTTTTTCTTCCCTTTTCATGATGTTGTTTTTCATTAAAAAAATGTTTTGTGAAAAAGGGCAACATTTTTTTTAAACTACAGTCACTTTGAAGGTGTTTGATAGCAACAATTATTTTCTTTTGTTGAGACTTCATCAAAGACGACATGTAATAAGGTCAAATTTTGTCTCCAAGCTCAGAGTACATACTCAGCCTCTATTACTGCATTTCATTTTTCAATTTAAGGGGGGGGATAAATATTATAAAAAAAGTACTCATGCATTTGAAAAGACTTTGAACTACTAGGATTTATCACATGTCAGTGGCATCTAGCTTGCTCCAGGATTCTTGTATGCTGTCCAGCAGGAAAGAGCATTCACTGATAGGTTGGCACCTGCTCTCTAGTTGCAACAAGCGGGGAATTAACATCTGCAAGGAGGAGATTATACTCATGCATCATACTGAGATTTTTCACACACTTCTGTTACTGCTTCAAAAAATACCTCCCTTGTGACATATTCCATGAAGGGGCTAACAAATCTGCAGGCAGCAGACAACCTTGAAACGTTGCCACTGCTGTTGAAAAGTAATTAATGATAATATCTTCTCCTTACCACTATGCTTGCCATTTTTTAAAATCTCTTGACTAGGACACTCATGGATTATTTTTTTTATTTGAAGTTTCTATTCATAGTATTCCTTAAATAAACCAATTATTTGCTATTAACTCCAAAACATCTCTTAGAATATCAAATTAGAAAGTGTTTGTATATATTAAGAAAAAGGAAACTAAGATAGTATTTTGTTGGAGTATAAAATACAATTATGCTTGAGCTTTCCCTTTGAGAGCATGTGGTTTCATGTGTATTTTAATAATTTTTCAGTTGCTTTGTGACTCTTCATCTGGTAGCAGTTTATTATGAGGAATGTTTCGTTTTAGCTGTGTGTGTGTGTGTGTGTGTGTGTGTGTGTGTGTAAACAGACTAATACCGAGGTAAGCTGGTAATTTCCTGATCACTTCAATGACTTTTCTGTATTATACAGAAACTGTGTATCTTAGAAGCATTTTCCATCTTGGTAAAAAATAAGCTCTTTGCTCTAAACAGTATATGTAATAAAAAGGTGTTAAATACTCTTATTTTTATATGTAAATCTCTTTTGTTTGCAGTCAAAAGTTCAAAACCCCAGGTTGTCATAAGTGGAATGAACTAAACATATCTCTGGAATTTATTATATGTCAAGTAGATTTTCTCTATTTGCTTAATGTAAATGTGTTCCGTTTATTTTAAATATCACATAAAAATGGGTTATGAATATCTGCCAGCATTATTATTGGATAGCCTGGCCTCATTGGGTGTTTATTAGGTGTCAGGCACTATGCCAAGCATTTTATATAGATTACCTCGTGTAATTTTTACATCAACTTAAAAGGTGAGTCTCATAATTATTTATTTTTAATAGTGTAAGAAATTGAAGTTCAGAGAGGTTAAATAAATTTCCCAGTGTCATAAAGAACATAAGAGGCAGAGCCTGGATTCAATCCCAGGAAACATACTAAAATTCCAGTACCTATTCTAACTGTCACAATTCTGTGTGTGTGTGTGTGTGTGTGTGTGTGTGTGCGCGTGTGTATGTTTTAAATCTTTAAACAATAATAACCATAAAAATGTACCTCAAGTAATTTCCCACAGAGATAAAAATGTTGTAAATTCTTAATTTTTCCTCCAATGGAATCTTTTTAAGTCCTTTATTATCCCAGTGTGTGGATTTGCTGAGGGTTTTTTAAGCTTGTTCAATTCATTGTGTCTTTGTTTTTGTTAATCTACATAATTAAAATATACTATACTTATAAAGGAAGGGAAAGTTAATACAGATTGAAAAATTACTTATTCCCAGATTCATTTTATATGGAGTTTAACTGTAGGTTTGTGATGGTACAAAATAGTAATTTAATAAGTAATCAACCGCATTTAAATTTAAATTAAAAGTAATTTACATAAAACCCATTATCAATCTTTACTCCACAAAAGAAAAGCCCCTGCACTGTGAACAAGAATTATGATGTTTTTAGTCGTTCTGAATTCTTTGCATTAAGAGACGCTTGGAGAAAACAAAATTTAAAAATAGAGTTTTTGATCCTGGAAATTAAGTTTACATTGTTGCTTCTTGATATGGATTCTGACTATAACCATGAATTAAACTATGCGGACCTAGTAACTTTTACCCTATAATCTGACAATTTGCTAAACTTGCTGAATAAATGCAATGCAAATTTCCTTATGTTGTACTTTCTATGAACTCAGTCTTTGAGTATTTTGCTTGCTCATGGAAAAGTAGGTCTTTGATGAATTTTAGAAGCACATCTATACTATTCATCTGCTGACATTAAATGGACAATTGATTCACAAATGTTATTAGTCTGCTTAGGCTGCCACACAAATGAATACATCTGGATGGCTCAGACAACAGAAATTTTGTTCCTCCTAATTCTGGAGGCTGCAAGTCCAGGATTAAGGTGTCAGCAGGGTTAGTGGCAGGTAAAAGGTCTGCTTCTGCCTTACAGATGGCACCTTCCCTTTGTGTTGTCACATAGCTGTTCCTCTGTGCATGGAGAAAGAGAGAGAGAGAGGGAGGAAAGGGGGAGGGGAGAGAGAGAGACAGAAAGTGAGAGCGGATTGGTGTCTCTTCTTACAAGACACCAGTCCTATTTTGCTGCATGTTCTAGGCTTTGAAGAATCATAGGGAAACAAGGTATATAGCCTCCAATATTCTTGCATTTCAGTATGAGAACCAAGAATCAAAGTGTAAATAAATGATTAGTTCAATCATTAAAGCATGGAAAGGTGGAATGCTAACCAAGTAGGGAGGATGGGTATGTTTATGGAGAAAACGATTTTTAAAATATTACAAATGTCACAGTACAGGGTCATGTAGAATAAACCAGAATTTACAGGTATATTAATGATTAGAGTTCATGCCCAGCTGTGTATTATATTTGCACAACTTTCGATGTAATTGCAAATAGTTTAGTATGCCTAGAGCAATGATAACATATATGATATTATCCAAAGAGGCATTAAAGTACAAATGTACTGGAGGTTTGAGCCAAGATGATTTTGCAATAGTTCAATTGTCAGTAAAAAATGACCTAAAACTGGAATCATATCTGTAAGAAGGAGAACAAGTCAAATAATAGCTTGAATGCTTCAATAAGTATCATGATGTGTGGTAACGAACAAGGGGGAGTTATATCAAGGCCTGGATTCTAACTTTGACTTAACAATTCATCTGGGTTGAATTTATTGCCTGTAAGTAGTTGTTGGTTGTTTTTATTATTGTTTGGAGTCAGAGGATGTCTGTTTGTTAACATTTGTCTAAAATGGTGCACACATATTTGTCTGATGCATCCAAGATATACACTACTTACAGAGTAAGACATCTGGTTGGTAGTACATGAGCACATGGATATGGAACTCAGAGGTGAGGTATGGGTATGGTTTTGGGAAGAGGTAATATTAGATAGATGATTATATAAGAGACTAGAGGCCCAGTGCACGAAAATTCATGCACTCAGGGGGCGGGGAGGGGTCCCTCAGCCCAGCCTGCGCCCTCTCGCAGTCCGGGATCCCTCTGGCAGCCCAGGAGCCCTCGGGGGGATGTCTGTTTAGGCCTGCTGGCAGTCAGACATCCCTCTGGCAGCCCGGGAGCTCTTGGGGGATGTCCGACTAACAAGCCGTTAGTCGGACATCCTTAGTGCTGCCACAGAGGTAGGAGAGGCTTCTGCCACTGCTGCTGTGCTGGCCAGCCATGTGCTGGCTTCTGGCTGAGCAGCACTCGCCCTGTGGAAGTGCACTGACCACCAGGGGGCAGCTCCTGCGTTAAGTGTCTGCCCC
>NW_005353967.1:56389-72934 GCF_000412655.1 Myotis brandtii | reverse complement strand
TTGATACAATGTTGCGGTCAGGCTGGCTGAAGCCCGGCTGACTGAAAGGAGGTTTATGGGTTTTGTTTAGCTTCTATATTTGCAACATAGTTGCTTAGAGTCGCAGCTGAGAGGCCGGCAAGTCAGGCGGGGAACGTTGGAGTCCGCAGTCACTGGAGCAAGCAAGCCTCCCTGTTCGCTTCAGTGCATGGCTGCCGGCCGCCATCTTGGTTGGCAGTTAATTTGCATATCTCACTAATTAGCCAATGGGAAGGGTAGCGGCTGTACAGCTAATTACCATGTTTCTCTTTTATTAGATTAGATTGCTTAAGGAGAACTGATGAATAAAACCTAGAGCAGCGGTTCTCAAACTAAGGGTCGCGACCCCTTTGGCGGTCGAATGACCCTTTCACAGGGGTCGCCTAAGACCATTCTGCATATCAGATATTTACATTACGATTCATAACAGTAGCAACATTACAGTTATAAAGTAGCAATGAAAATAATTTTATGGTTTGGTCACATGAGGAACTGTATTTAAAGGGCCAGAAGGTTGAGAACCACTGACCTAGAGCCAAGCAAAAGTTCTAAGAGAAATAGTTAGCTAACTCAACACCCATTCCCAAATGACTTCTTTCTTGCCAACTTTACTTCAGTGATTGGAGAAGCGAAATCCTTGCTTCCCTGTCTCCATTGCTGCTAGAAAGGATCAATAAAGTAATTCTTATCAGTGAAATAGAAAGCAAAACTGAAAATATTCATGGAAAGCTTTTACTTTCTGGATACAAGATGGTGATTTTGCGGTGCCATCTCTTTCCCCCTTCTTCCTGTGTTGACTCTGAATAGGATGACTGAAGTTGCAGGACAGACTCTGGAAAAAGCCACAGAGATATCATCCTTGTGGATGTGTATCATTCAGTTATGCAAAATGAATAAGTCCCAGGGAACTGCTACATAACACAGTGTCATGTTACAGTTAGCACTGTATGGTGCACTTAAGAAATTGTCCAGAGGGTAGATTTCATGTAAAGTGTTCTTTCCCTTTTCATTCCCCTCAAAAAAGAAAAAAAAAAGGCAGCATGAGGAAGCTGTTGGAGGTGATGGATATGATTAATTACCTTGATATGGTGAGGATTTCAGGGATGTATGCATATGTCCAAACTCATTAAATTACATTAAATAAATGTAGTTTTTATCAATTTTACTTCAATAAATGTATTTTTTTTTTAAAAAACACAGGAGCCACATGCCTCCAAATATTTTGTTATCTTGAGACAATATAACACTTCTGTTTAAGGCATTTAATAAAGTTCTCAATCTCTTGAAGGATGCATGCTATATACTACAGTGTCATAAGGAGTAAGGCAAAAAAGGGCAACTCAGAAACAGGCCATACGTGAATATTCATTATCAATTATATACCAAGAAGAAATTAAGAGGAAGGAACTCCAAACTGTTGATGTAAATCAAAAGTGAGGCATACTTGGATTTGTAAAAATTTGATTTTATCTTAAAATTTAGGAAATCTCCACAAATGGACCTAAATTTATAATAGATGCCTCCTAATATTAAACAATGCTTTCCAACCACTTTAAAAATTAGTATTAAGTATATCTTACTCAGATCAATTTTTAATAGAGTGATCATCGAATGAACGTTATTTTTAAGATTAAGACTAAAAGATGTTCACATTATTTTCCTTCCAAATTGTAAATAGACATTTGAAGTTATAAAAGTAATGTATACTCATTAGGAAAAAATCAAGTAATATAAAGGAGTATACATAAAATGGTAAAAAATACCTAGCATTCCCATTATCAAAAGAAAACTTATATCTTTACTATTTCCCCCTAAATATGATGTACACTTATTTTGTATGTGTGCACCTCTGCACTTGTTAGTTTATTATGACCATGGAACAATAAATATAGATGCAAGTTGTCAGCTCTTATAATTATTTATTATATTTTCTAGAGATATCTTAATTTAAATAAGTAAAGTTCACCGCTCAATTAACATGAAACTTTCTTTACCTTGTCAAGATAAGAAATTTGTATTTTAGTTGCTTTAAATTTTTAAGGCTACTGATACAATTTATTTTACAAATGATACATTTAGTAACATGCACTTTTTTAGCATTTCTTTTTTTGATATTTGAGGTACATTTGTTTTAACAAAATAAATGAAAATGATCATTTGGTGATTTCATGCAGTTTGGACAATTCCAGTGTCTATTTCTGTATCTTTCTTCATGCATTTTTGCTTATAGTCTGATTTTAAAAAAATATTTACAGAATATCCCACTTCATGAGAGTAAACAGTTTTTTGAGTAAAGAGAAAGATTTGTTTATAAAAAAACTACATGGTTTAAATTGTGAATTTGCCTATCAGAAATTAGATACAACTTACTGATTGATTTTATAGAATCATCTAGTTTACAATCCCCCCCCAAAACACACACACACACACACAAAAAAAAAAACAACAAAAAAAAAACAACAAAACAAAACAGAGACACACACACACACACACACACACACACACAAAAAAAAAAACAAACAAACAACAAAACAAAACAAAAAAACAACAACAACAACACTCTTTTACTTCATGGCAATTATTAGATATATTGGAAGTAGAAAATTAAAACATAAACTAAAATATAATAACTAATAATATTTTATTTCAGAATATATCTTTATATACATAGCACTTCACAGGTTAATAAAAAATAGGGGTAGACAAATATTGAGAGACTATGTCAATTAATAGCACTGCATAAAAAAACATGCACAAATATAGTGGCTTAACACATCAATCATTTTGACTTCTGATTATATGGGTAGGAATTTTGAACTTGACTTAGCTGGGTGGTTCTTCTGATCTCTGCACAGCTTGGCTGATCTTGGCTGAGCTCACTTAATGTGCCTGTGACCACATGGCTTGGCTAGACTGGTTTATAATAACCTCATCTCATATTTGGTCTTTTCCCACTTGGTCTCTGATTCTCTAGCTAATTAGCCGGGCTGTTTACACCTAGTGGGAGAAGTAGGGACTGAGTATAAAGATAGCAATCTTAAACTTTTTGCTTTCCATGGATTTGCTGTTGTCCCATTAGCCAAAGGAAGTCACACCAGCACGTCTAAAGTCAGAGTAGGAGACAACTGCACAAGTAAATAGAGAAGGTTATGCAGAAATATGCCATTATATCTAATTTTTTATTTTAATATAAAAATAGAATATCTTAAGTTTCAAAATCACTCTATGACAAAAAAGGAAATGCAATTTTTTTTGGTATTTTTCTTCTGCATCTTTAGACTTATAATGTTTGGTCTTAATTCGTAAAATTAATTCCCGAGTGCATTTCCTGATTTCCTCCTATGATTTAGATTTTATTCAGTGTGAAATTATGCTGAATCCTAGTAACGAACACATTTGAGTTTGTATCAGAGAATAAAATAAAAAATCTTGATGTTATCTTGTCTTTCTGTGAAAATAAAGAAAAAAACTGGATGAGGTGTCTATGTTATTAGTTTTCTCACTTGTTATATGTACTTTTTAGCTCTTTTGTAATGTGATTTTTATTTAGTTTTTTTAGTATTTCAGTTTCCTCATTTGTAGGTTGTAAATGGTAACTCCTATTTATGAACATATGACAACCCATGGCACCCTTTCTAAAAGTTAGTAAAATATCTGAATTATTATACATCTTACTAATTCAGTTTCTGGGTTATTTCATCAGCTAGTGAACACAGATATTGACATATTCAGAGATTCAATTCAGTAAATAGTATAAGAATGTGGTGCAAATCAAAGCTACCAAGGCTCAAGAAAGCATTTGTGTGTAAGTAGGAGATTAAAGTTATTTGGTAAACATTACTTACTAGTATGTACACATCTTTACAGAGTTTCTTTGCTTTGTTTTGTTTTCTTTTAATTTTTTCTTTATTGATTAAGGTATTACATATGTGTTCTTATCCCTCCATTGCCCCCCCACACTCATGCCCTCACCCCCCTGGTGTCTGTGTCCATTGGTTAGGCTTATATGCATGCATACAAGTCCTTTGGTTGATCTCTCCTCCTTACCCCCACCCTCCCCTACCTTCCCTCTGAAGTTTGACGGTCTGATCGATGCTTCTCTGTCTCTGGATCTGTTTTTGTTCATCAGTTTATATTGTTCATTATATTCCACAAATGAGTGAGAGCATGTGATATTTATCTTTCTCTGGAGTTTCTTGCTTCATTATCTCATACTAGTACCCAGCTGTTTCTTAAGTTGTCTTTGGGCATTCCTAAATTGCTACCTCTACACAATGGGAGCCTCAGGAAATTAAAATGCCAATTTGACTATAGTTATTAAGCAAAGGTTTTCTAAATTATCCAAGAAACACTGTGGAATAGCATTGAGCAAAAGTCTACAGCAAGTTAAAGAGGTTAACTAGCATTTTTCGCTCTTGCATATGATCATAGTGAAGAGGCAGTTAGAGAGAAGAGCAAACATTTTGTATAGTCAGCATTTGTTTAGTCTGCTTTTTCAAAACCTTGACCTTCCTATAGCTTTATATCACTGTGTCTTATTATTTTCAGACTCTATGGCTGTATTATATATTTTTTCTTTCAACTAATGATAACAAGTTGGTTTAGGAAATTTTTTGCCATGCTTCTCAGAAACAAATACAGTTTAAAAATAGAGGGATGGGCCCAGCTGGTGTTGCTCAGTGGTTGAGCATCAACCTAAGAACCAGCACCAGCTTGACTCTCAATAAGGGCATGTGCCCAGCTTGGGGGATCAATCCCTAGTAGGGGATGTGCAGGAGGCAGTCAATCAATGATGTTTCTATCTCATCAATGTTTCTATTTCTCTATCCCTCTCCCTTCCTCTCTGAAATCAATAAAAATATTAAAATAAAAATAGAGGGATGGTTGATGCAACCAAAGTTGTGCTATAAATTCACCCATTGATAATAATTTTTGCTGCCAATATATTAAAATGATACATAATATATAAAATAAACATCACAAAGTCAGGCTCAGAAAAAAAGATGAATATCAACCAGTTAAAAAAAAAGTACAATTTAAAAATATAGTGAGCACACTTATACCATTTTCAAAAGGAGATTCAGTCCCATATGCAATGCTGACCAGAAATTTGGCTCCCGCAGCCTAACTGATAATAAACACATTCCATAATAGATGAGGCACTCTTGTCAACAAAGACACCGGAACTGCTTTTGTCTTGGGTAGAACAATAGGACTGGGTAAGAGGAAAGCAGATGAGAATGTTAGTGACACTCTTAATGGCAAAGTGAGAGCTAGCGTAAGAGTATAAACTGTCTAGAGAGTAATAGATTGAAAGGCAGACTACAAAATCAGACCGTTCTTTCCACTGCTTTACTAAGTGCTCACAGAAAGACTAAAGGCAAAGAAGAAGACCCAGGAGAGACCGCCCTGTGAGGCAGAGATATGTCAGACCTGAAGAACTCTTAGGGCAAAGCAGAAAACTGATAAAAACACATCAGGCACTTCAGGCTTTTACTTAATCCAAGGCAGTTAGCCCTGTACAGTTGGAGAAACAGCAGGGGAGGTGACAGAGGCTGTGCTAAACACCAGTCTAGGGGCCCATTAATGACTGAGAAAGTCTCATGAATCTTATACTGAGCATCAGACATTGGACATCTGCATCTGGATGAGGGGCAGGAGAACTGAAAAAGAGAGAGAGCTCTCCGGGGCTGCAATAGCCCAGGGCAAGCTGAAGGCTGAAGGCTGGGAAAGCAACTGAAGTCAGATATCCGGCAAATTAGAAGCTTTTGGTCCTGAACTCAAATAATTTGAAGTTGCAAGGAACCTAACAAATGCAAGATGATGGTGATGATGACGATAGGAGGAGGAGGAGGAGGAGGAGGAGGAGGAGATTTCAACATGGACCTGACCACCTCAAAAAAAGATTCATCTTGTCAGAAGAGTAGGCTTAAAATCTCCTGTATATAATTATTACCTTTTAATTTCTAATATTATGTGACCAAAATGTCTAGCATTCAAGGAAAAAAAATTACAAAGCACAAAAAAAGAAAACAAAGCAAGACAAGAAAACATGACACATTAAAAAATGAAGCAGTCAACAGAACAAGAAAGAGAGATAACATAGATTTTTAAAATATGCAGTTAAAATAACTAATATAAATACGTAAAGGAATCCAGTAAATAAAGTGAACAGTACTTATGATATGTAGGAAAGTAGTGTAATAAAATAAATAAATAAAGGAGCCACATGGAAAAGTGTTATACAAAAAATAAATTATATTTTTGGTTTATCAACAGAGAAACAGTTCAATTAAGTTGAAAACAGGTTGAAAATACAAATACAGTTGTTTAAAAAAATAAGCATGGCACACTCCAAACAGAATATGTCTAGAAAAAAAATACCAATACACATTACATTCAAATCACACAATATTTAATATATTAAAAGCCATCTGATAAGGAAAAGGAAACATTACAACAAAGGAGGAACAATTAGCATGAAAACTCACTGTGCCAAAGAAACATTAGAAACCAGTAAACAATGATATGACATTAAAAGTTATGAAAGAAAGACAACTGGCAACTTAGAATTTTATAAATTGATGTCAATATCCTTCATCAGTAAAGTCAAAATAAATACAATTTTTAGGCAAGCAAAAGCAGCAAGAATTTTTCTGGAATGGACATATAGTACAAGAAATGAAGAAGTAAAAATTGGAATTACATTTCAGGCAGACCTAGGAAACATAAGAATTCAGTTACCATAAAAATAAATGTCAAGTATCAAGCATAAAAATAAATTAGAACCAGAACCCTTAAAGGCTAGACTTGTTAAAACTAGACTTTAAGAAACATATAATTCCCACTTTATATCAGCTTTTCAAGAAATTAAAATGAATCCAATATATTTTAGGAGAATATTATTTCTCTCTCAAACACGCACGCACGCACGCCCACACACACACAGTAAGAATTGTGTTTTGTGGGTCTGTCAGCCAGATATCATTGAACACCTCCTGAACAGGTTTCCAAAGGCCTAGTGAAGCATCTATTTATTCTCAGACTTAACACTTTCCCCAACAGGACATTATCTGGCAAGAAAAAAAAATGTAATCCTGAACTTTACAAAATTTTACATCTAAAAGAATAGATTCTATTTGTAATAAAGTAGATATAATAAAAGACAATGTAAAATGCAAAAAAAAATATGGAATAAATGTACCAAAATCTGAAATAAATAAGTAAATAAATAAATAAATAAATAGATAGATAGATAGATAGTTCAGTGGAAAGAGAGGGCATAGAGAAGAGTGAGAGTGAATGTGAAAACAGCCAAGAGCACTGCCTAAGTTAAGGCAACAGTATGACTGGACTCTAATGTTTATTTAGGGACTTAAAATAAAACTGCAATAACACAGCCGCTCATATCCTACTGTTCCGCATCCAGTTAATTGAAAGTAATCTGGAAATTCAAAACATCCTTCCTGCGGATATTTGCTCACTTACAAGGCAGGCACATTTTATGATGTGTTTAGCCAGCAGATTAGTGAAGTGGGTATGGCAGAAGGGTTCAGCTGCTAATTAGCATTTTTAATGAGTTTTTGCTATGTCACTCTCTGGTAGTCTATTTACTGTTTTCCATACTGTACTTTGGAAGCCAAAATCCTAGTGGGTTTAAATAACTCAAAGTATTTATACTAAAATGCAATATTTAATTCATTCAAACAACAGTAAGGCAACATGTAACAGCAGTAGAGAGTAATAATGAGGCAAGGTATAACAACAAGTATATAAATAAACACATAAATGTATAACAGATCCAAACATTAAAATGACAAAATAAAAACACAAATGTGTTCATGTAAAATTCAACAAAGAATTGCCTATATAATACATGTTACTTTTTTTGCAATAATATAGGGTGGGGCAAACAGATTTACAGTTGTAAGTATGCAAAATACAGAGTTTATTCTTCTATTATTATTTATTAATTATATTTATTCCATATGAACAACTGTAGTCCTACTCCTGCTTTACCCTGTATTTATTGAAGTGAAGTTATAATGAACTTGCAGCAAAATTCCAACTATTTAATTTTGCAAGCTGCATACTATGTGATACATTATTTCATTTGCAAATTTGGTGCCATTGGTGAGTACATTGTAACTTATAAGCAGTACTTGTATCAACTACAATGCTTTATTAATATACTAGAGGCCCAGTGCACAAATTCATGCATGGGTGGGGACTGGTCAGCCCACCCTGATGAGGGCCCATCAGGCCGGGTGGCAGGGGGGAGGGGCCACAGGAGGTTGGCCAGCCCCACCCCTGATTGGGGGGAAATTGGAGGTGGGGCCAGCCGGGGGCAGGGGCCATGGGAGGTTGGGGGGGCCAATCAGGGCCCTGATCAGGCCAGTTGGCAACTGGTTATTCTGGTTGTTCCAGTTTTTCCGATGTTGCAGTCACTTGGCTTTTATATATATAGATTGCTAATTTAATATACTGTTTATGGTAAATCCTAGCTTGGCACATATAATAGTAAAATATATATATGTGTGTGTGTGTTTATGTATTAAGTGATGGTTTATACTCCAGGACAACTCCCAATTCAGAAAATCTTACCTGTGCTATTACCTGGCTTTCACTGTATTATAATTTCACATCCAAGAAGGAATGTAGAGCCAGATTTCATACTTGGTGAGTGCTAAACTATGTACAAAGCTGAGATTGATTAACTCTGTTCCAGGTGAGAAGCTTCTTTTAAATTTCCTGATGATTTTTAACATATGATTGATTTCCAAAATCTGTGTCTCCTTTTCCATGTCATACAGCTCTCACTGGGAAGTGGCATCTCAGCTAGTGATGATGTTCCCTAGACCCTTGATATGTGGTAGTCGTATGAGTTGCCCACAATGCAATATGAGCAGAGGTGAGATGTATCTAGGTAAAGCTAATTAATAATCTGGAGAGCCTTCCTCTCATTCCCTCTTGTCCCTTTGGAGGAATGATGGCAGAGGACTAGAGTTTCTAGGGGACCACAGAACTCTAGTTTGGAAGCAACCTGAATCGAATCACCATTCAAAGGAGACAATCCCACATAAGGCAGGAATACCCACATCAGCTAGCTGAATGGTTGACCATAAACTTCTTCATTGGAATGTTGGGGGTTACTTTTTCCATTATGGAGAGCTTCTCTAACTACAAAAAAAACCAAAACAAACAAACAAACAAAAAAAACACCTCAGAATTCTTCTTCACACATCAATTTTTTAATTGCAGTATCTCAGCAATCATTTGAATGAATGTTAGCTATATTTATATATTATTCTCCTAATGATGTCCTATAAACTGAAACACAATATATATATACATATATGCACATCAGTTATGCATATTTTAAAAATGTGATAAAATCAAAAGTTGAATCTTAAATTGTAGAAAATCGCCTCAAATGCAATACACAGAAACACATTTTACTCACACAACTTAGCAACACGTGTGGAATAAAAAGGCAAATAGAAAAATATGTTTCCTTCCTCTGGGGATTACTTCTCCTCTTGCTTTGTTAAATTTTATCATTTGCATTGCTACGGGGATCTAGAAGGCCAATATTAAAACAACCCTTAATCCCAAGGAAAACAAACAAGCTGGTGATGCAGATGGGATCTAAGTGAAGAGTACAAGATATAAGAAAGTTCAATGAAATCATATCACAGGAAGAATATACAGAACACTGGTTTCCCCATAGAAATCTACTATTATATGATGTTAACTTTAAATCCCACTTATTGTTGCTCTTTGATGGTTGAAGGCAACGTAGCTAAAATATAAAAAGAGGAAATTTTAAATTAATCATGACTCTACTTTTAATAAGTCTTTTATTCATATATGAATTATATAATGGTATTAGTAAAAGTCCCACACATAACTGCCAGGAATTCATTTGAAGGGTGAGTGTGAGTTTGTCTTCCAGCTTTCCTTTTGTGATAAGATCAGGTAATTCATTATTTGCAGAGATTTCACCACATCTGTTCAGATCACCTAACTGAACAAGGAGTAGACATCTCAAGTGAGAACAATCAGAATTTCTTCTGAAGAAATTTATAATTGGTGATGTTAGGAACAGTTTTCTCACAGGGGATGTTAAACTATTAAACTCTGCAGATCTGAATAGGTTCTTTTGCCATGTGGACTCAATTGCCCTTCTGGAGAAAGAATAATGTCTCAGGTGACCATCCAGATAAAAGGAGAATCAGTACTGATCAGCTCCTCAGGGATATCTGGGAGTCTTTCGATCACTAGAATCAGTGGCCTATACTGGGACTAGTACAGCTACCTCCTCATTTTTCTGAATTCTATAATGTATTCTATCTTTAAAAATTAACCTCCAACATTTTGATGACTTAATACAGGCAAAGTTTACATCTCATTCATTCAGCTAGCTGATGTGCATATTCCTGGCTTATGCCAGATTGTCTCCTTTGAATGGTGATTAGGATCAGGCTGCTTCCAAACTGTAGCTCTGTGTGACTTTAGTGCGCGCGCGTGTGTGTGTGTGTGTGTGTGTGTGTGTGTGTGTGTGTGTGTGTGTGTAGGGTGGGTGTCCTGTATCATTTTTGCTTAATCTGCCTTCATTTATTAATGTCCTATTACTTGAAATCCAAAATAAAGCTCTAATAAAAGTCTTATGATGTTAGAAGAAGAAATGAATATCTTATTCTGGTAACTCCTTGAATCATTTATGCTTCTTCACTTGCCAGAGAACTGCTTCAGTGAAATTGAGAGGCATCAATGGCCTATATTGGGAATAGTACAGCTACCTCCTCATTTTTCTGAATTCCAGAATGCATTCTCTCTTTGAAACCTGCGAACTTATTTCTCTTCTGTGTGTAAAAGTTCAACTTCTCATAGTTCACCCTACAGCAGTTAAGCATAAAACCCCTTTCTAGTCAAAGTGAACCCACTTTCTTTCTCTTTGGTGAAACACAACCCAATTAGTATAATTCTAACTTTTATTGCAGGTTCTGATATATTTATAACACTTCACAAAAAAGAAAATCATTTTGATGGCTTTAAACTTTGCCTTACTTACCTCATTGATCGTAAAAAATGTGTGAGATATGAGTATAGGTAGTAAGGTTAGACCCTAAGGTTGTTTGTGGTTGAAGCTCAGAAAATATGTGTTTACCTCTAAATCTCAGGCTAGGAACCTATATATATTGTTTGAAAGTTTTATTGTAATTCATTCACTAACTGATATAAGCAACACAATACATTTTTTACAAGCTTAGCTCTTGCTTGAGAGAAATTGATAATAGTACTTTATTTCCTTTCCCTTGTAAACCTTTTTATTTTGAATGGAATATACAAGGTTCACCTTATTCTAATTATTTTATATCCACTGCATGGACCACTGTAAAAACCGAACACAACCAAAGACATTGGTGAACAGGTGGGTGAATGAACTGTGGCCCAAGACACTAGGTAGAGAGTGGGGGGTTCTGGGGAGTCCAGCTCAGGCAAATCCCTGAGTTGGGTTCAGTGGGTGATACCCACCCATGAACATCCTTGTATTTTTTCTCTTTCTGCGGTGGCAAACTTGGCTTTAGGAGCGATGCCCTTGGACAGAGTCAGTGGACAGAGTCAGGGGATACTCAGAACATCATTTTTACATAAGCTTCTCAGCAACCACATTACAGAAACACTGTTGCTCAAATACCTCAAAACTGAAGGACCACAACTACAAATACTTTATCAGCAATTAACTCTCAGTATTACATTTAGATATAAGCACCATTTGTTAAGAACTCCAGGCATACCAGGGTTGATAATGTGATATACACTGAGTGGCCAGATTATTATGACTACCTGATTGTAGGCAAATTAGCTATAATTTTGCGCTGAAGTTGCTAGAGGGCCATATCCCAATGGAGATGGCTTCTTCCAACAAGACAATGCACCATGCCACAGTGCTTGTATTGTGCAGGAGTGGTTTCAGGAACATGAGGGAGACTTTACCTTGCTTAGGTGGCCCCCACAATCACCAGATCTCAATCCAATTGAGCATTTGTGGGACGAAGTTAAAAGAGCCATCAGGCAGCTGGTTCCACAACCATCAAATCTCACAGAACTGGACAGTGATATTCATCAGGCATGGTGTCAGATTCCTCACATCACCTTTCAACATCTCGTGGAGTCAATGCCCAGAAGAATCGCTGCAGCATTGAACGCAAAAGGTGGCCCAATGAAGTACTGCTGGGGTGGTTAATAATCTGGCCAATCATAATAATCTGGCCCCTCAGTGTATTGCTATCCCCACCCCCTCTTCCATGGGATATACATGGCTCTATTCATAGTGACAGCTGTCAGTTAACTCCACACCAAACCATCTAAGGATATGAGGAAAACAGACATCCACACCCAAAGAAGAGATAAACATGTTCAATTCCAAAGTTCATAGGAGTCTACCCAAATATTTGTCTGTCTTAGCATAATGTTTTGTTTTTTATTTGATTTCTTGCCTTTTTTTTTTAACTCACTCTGAGAGCTTCCAGGACAGTCTACAGAACCAATTTTTCCCCAGAGAAGGTAGAGGTCTGCCTTTCCAGGAGGAAACCAGGACGGTAGCAGGGAGAGCAATAATAGGGGTGTGGAGGCTGACTCCCCGGCAAGGCCCATTGGGAGCTGAAACAATGATGTTTTAAACTGTTCTCCTAATCATTAGTTAAGACTGTGTGTGTTTGGGGGCAGAAGGGATGTACTCAGGAATGACCCCATGGGCCAATAATTTCTAAAACAAATGGTTTTTACATATGTCTACAGAACAAATTAGGAGCAAAATCACACCTTAGACACCCAGGCAGCTTCCATGAATGTATAATGTTGTATTATCTGTGACCCAGATGCAGAGGAATGTTGTCCAGATATTATGAAATCTAATATAACAAATTGCTTTGGACTGCCTTTCTCAAGGCAGCCTGCCCAGCTTCATATCCTTAGTCACTTCCCAGCCATGTGCCTCGGGAAAGTCAATTAAATGATGATGTTGATATTAATAATACTCTCTCAGAAAGTGTGAGATTTAAAAAATAACTCACACAAAGTGGTTACACAATATCTGACTCATCGCAAATATTTAATACATGTGAGCTAATAGCAATAGTAGTAGTAACATGCATCAGAAGAACTTTTAGCATGCTTTCTTCCACCTAAACTATAAGATTCTTCCATGTAAAATGTAGGATTATTGTTATTCAACATTCGAAGCAAAAAAAAAATGCCTTTCAAACAAAAGTGTAAAATGTAGGATTATTGTTATTCAACATTCGAAGCCAAAAAAAAAAATGCCTTTCAAACAAAAGAAACACCAGTTGTAAATAGAAGACACATTTTTTCAAATACGTTTGGGAGGAATATCTTGGTGAGAAATTGTTGGTAGTTCAGCAATTGTCCCACAAATAGCAACAAACTAGAAAGTAGACAGAGCACGTGCTTGCTCATGAGGCTGGGAAAAAAATTCTTCTTTTTTCTGCTTTTGCATTGCTTGACTGCCTCCAAGACTGCACATCTAATGTAGCTAAGAGACCACTTCCAAGTAGTGAATGGGGGCATTCACATCTTTGTTCTTGGTGGCTATTGAATGTCTAAGGGCTTTGCTTGGCTGAATACTGATTTGTCTCACTTTGAAATTCCTTTCCCATAACATAGCACTCAGAGTAAGATTCCTCTCATCCTCCAGTCATCTGCAGCCCATTTTCCTGACAATATAGGCAGTTCATTAACTACTGTCTAAAAGGCTTTGTAAATTTATACCTTACCATTATTGTTATTATATAGGGGCGTTGGGCAGCATCACTGAAATGAGAAATACTGCTCTTCATCCTGCTCATTTATGGGACATACCCATGCCTTCCTCAGTCAAAGGCAACTCTCATGGGTCTCACTTTGCCTGTGCTATAATTAACATTACCTTTCTACTAAAATTCAATGTAAATATCTTTTCTTTCCTTCATGTTTCCAAAGCTAAGGCTAATAATTACATATATCAAAGCCTATTGAGTAGTATAATCTATTAAAAGTGCTACTGGAGACCATTTCATACTTTAGGAACATATTTTTGCTTATTGATTTCTAAGAGGAGGTACCATATTTGTGAAGGCGTCCTTTCATAACATTAAACTTAGAATTAATTTGAGCTTTGGGTATATTGATATTATCAATGGCTAATTTTCTACTTTTGTGTAATAAAAACATACCTCACTTCTCAAAATGTCTGCATGTAAATATAAGTGTACTTAAATCACATGGGAATCAGAAAAATAACTGGCGGTTCTCTGTCATCAATTCAAATACGAATTTGTTCACAAAACCATGTATTCTTAAAATGATTGTGGTTATACAACATTGCATTATGTTAGAATTGTTTTTTTTTAATAAATGACAGCCACAAAATCTGACTTGCATAAAGAGTGAATATTTTTCAGTATTTTATTATCATATAATAAATATTGTAACAAATATGGGAAACCTGCCCAAATGGGGGCAGATGAGTAGTTCATCGTGACAGCTGCTGGCTTGACAAAATCATTTTGTCTTACACCAATATTTTTTCGTGTATGTAACTTGCTATAACTAAGCTTCATTGACACTTCAGGAAATATGAGCCTTTCTCCATCTGGCACATGGCTTTTAAAACTCATTTTCTGTAATTTAGAAAATCGGCAAACAGCTGGCAAAAAAACAATGTATTTTTACTAAGTTCTTTAGGGTCATATCTGAAAGACCTGTAGCTTTGCCTGCATTTCTAAAACCAGGCTATTTTCTTCAATTTTCAACTCTGTAATCTCTACAAGCTCTTTCTAAATTCTAAGAGACTGGGTGGCTTGGAGTTCATGTTTCAGTTTTATATTTGAATAATTGTACCTATATATTTTCTTTTCTGATTATTTTTGACATGTCTAGACCTTAGCACTGTTAGCAGACCAGATTCAGGTGATACCTCTACAATATAAACAGAAGGTAAAAAATCAAAATAATTTTTAAAATTCTGCATTCTTGACAACTCGCAGAAATAAAAGCAAAATAACTTTTGTAAGATTTACCTAATTGGTAAGTTAAATACCATCATTTTGTAAACAAATATCAAATGCATTACAGTTCAAATAGTGAAACTATAAAAACATTTTATTTTTACCAATTTTGTTAACAAAGTGTGCAATTTTATTATAGTAAATAAAAGGGGCATACTTTATTGTTAAAAATGCCCATTTCTGCTTTATTTGGATTAAACATCTTGACCTGATTTATGGTGCTTTAATTATTCCCTGTATTTAAAATTGTCGACTATTTCTATTTGTGAGTCTTTCCATGTATGTAGGGGAAAAAAACAAACAAAAACCCTCTTCTATCTCAACCTCATTAAATTATTTGTCTGATTATGTAAATTGTAAATGTTTTAATAATGGTGTTACTTGAAATACATAATGCTACCAACAGCTAATTATATTGTAAATTGTATTATAATATGTTTGCTATTTCAATTTAACTCCTCAGCTAGGAGGTATGAAATTTGTAGCTAAGCAATCAAAGTATAATTACTTCAATAAATGTGCCATACCTTGCATATATTTTCAATCTCCTATTCATTAAAAGAATTATAACTATGTTCCAACCAAAAAATAATTTGATTCTTGTGTATCAGAAGATAATTGAAATTCAAAACTGTAACATTAAAATGGAAAAGTGTTAACGGCCTTGAAAACATGTTAATATATATACCTAATACACACACATAAGATAACTAAACTCTATTTTCTTGTATGTGTTTGCTCTAAAATTTCATTAATTAGTTCCTAATCAAAAATATAAACTAACAAATATATGGAAATATTTTATAAAAATAGATAATAGCTTTTATTTATATTATATTATTATTTTATTTTATAAATATATATATAGTAGCTCTTCAAGCAGAGAACATGAAGAAAAATTAGACTATATGTAAAGACAACTACAGATACCAAACATTCAGGCCAGAAAGAAAAAATAGGTGGAAATCTATTTTATACATTTATTGCTTCATTCTTATCGAGGACATCAGGCCTTGTCAATCAAGGACCTCTGTTGCCCAAATGGTACAGCATTCACACTATATAAATCAGAGGGTTAGCAGAAAATGTTCAACAAGTTGAATACATAGCTAAAAAAGCCTAGAACTCAGATAGACAAAATAATGTGTAGAACCCACAGTTTTGAGGGTTGATTTTATTTGTTTTCTCTGTATTACAACATCTCTACAAGAATATGTCCTACTAGAGCAGTGGTTCTCAACCTTCCTAATGCTGCGACCCTTTAATACAGTTCCTCATGTTGTGGTGACCCCCAACCATAAAATTATTTTCGTTGCTACTTCATAACTTAATTTTGCTTACTGTTATAAATCGTAGTGTCAATATCTGATATGCAGGATGGTCTTAGGCGACCCCTGTGAAAGGGTCGTTCAACCGCCAAAGGGGTCGCGACCCACAGGTTGAGAACCGCTGCTCT
>NW_005353967.1:0-56255 GCF_000412655.1 Myotis brandtii | reverse complement strand
CGGGGGGGGGGGAGGATTGCCCAGCCTGCACCCTCTACAATCTGGTATGCCTCAGGGGATGTCCGACTGCCGGTTTAGGCCCAATCCCTGGGCCTAAACTGGCAGTCGAACATCCCTCTCACAATCTGGGACTGCTGGCTCCTAATTGCTCACCTGCCTGCCCTCCTGGTTGCCACTAACTGCCTGCCCATGGGCCTGATCGCCCCTCCTTGCCCCCCCTGCCAGCCTGGTCACCCCACACAGCCTGCTGTTCAGTCATTTGGTCGTCCCTCACTAACCCCCCTGCCAGCCTGGTCATAGGCAGCCATCTTGTGAGGGTTAATTTGCATATTTCCTCTTTATTATATAGTATTAGCTGCATGTAATACAAAAACAAAGCTGGGAAACAAATCTTACTAAAGCCTAACTACAAAATATTCTGACCTCAAAGCAGTCAGGTGGTCTACATGAACTTCCGTGTACATCTGTGCTGAAAAATATTAATACTGCATGGCTGAGACTCTGATGCTAAGAAACTTCTTCTTGCTCAATTGACCCTTGGCCAGTGTCTAGGAATTTGGTGGGTAAACATATCCTTAAGCTATTTTCCTCAGTGATAAGACTGGCTTACTGAGCTAAAACTGTGGTTTATGCTGTACACCTGCTTTCACTTTAGGATCTGAAATTTTGGTATGTTTACAGTAAGGTGTAATGAAGTGTCTAATTCCATATTTTGATGTTCACTACAGACAACTTTTAAGCCTTGTCCCTCACTCGTAGGCTGATGGCTCACATTGGAGTAAGCTAATAGAAAAGTACGGTGCTCCCTTCATTGGTGCTGGCAAGAGATTCAAACTATGCAGCCCTCATCCCAGGCCCGGCTCTTAAACACTATAAAAACCCTATGTCAGCCTGCTTTCCAGGACCTATTTGGGTGGCACCCTGCTCTCCACACACCCCTCTTCTGAAAGTCTCATTGTACAAGTCTAAACCTTTCTGTGTCCTCATAAAACCCTATGTCAGCCTGCTTTCCAGGACCTATTTGGATGGCACCCTGCTCTCCACACACACCTCTTCTGAAACTCTCATTGTACAAGTCTAAACCTTTCTGTATCCTCATAGAGTAAGTGTGTGTGTGTGTGTGTGTGTGTGTGTGTGTGTGGTACCATCAGTCTTGAAACACAAACCAAATATTATGTGAGGGTCCATGCTGCTCTGTAGTTTACCACATGATAGAGAGTGCCTACACAACCAGCTCCTGTAAAAACCTGGGCTATTGATGAGTTTCCTATAGATAACACTTTATATATGTCACAGGCTTTTGTTGGAGGAATTGTGTCCTTTGTGACTGCCCTGGAAGAGAAATCTGAAGCTTGTACTATGTTTTCTCCAGACTTTACCCCATGTGCTCCCCCTCTCCTAATTTTGATTTACATAATTGTGCTATAATAACTATAACCATAAGTCTAACATTTTTGTACCATAAATCCTTCTAGTTTGCAAAAACACAATATTGAAGTAAAACTATATTTAGCAAGCCTTGGAATACATAAAATAATTGCATTTATGCAGATTATTGTAAATATGCTTTAAAAATTAAATTAGTTTTGAGATTGATCCTGACAAAACTATGGGCTCCTGTTTCAATTGGAAACATTGTTCTCATTATGAAAGTAATATTAACCATGCAAATTGCAGGAAAAAAATCTTTAAGGACAAAAATGATAGGCACTTGTATTCCCATTATTCTGTGATAATTTTGTTATGATTTCAGGCTGAGTACTTAGCATGTGTATGTCTCAATCTATTTTCCTCTCTCTCTCCATATGAAAATTATATAATTAGTAAAGATTTTAAAACACTTTTTAATTTTTTTCACTTAAAAATACGTTATGATCATTTTTATGTTTTGTTTGTTTTTATTTCCAAACATCATTTTTATGATTTCACATCATAGTTTTACTATTAGTATTTCTTATTAGACTGGAGGATATTAAGAACAACTTTATGCCAATTAAATTTGACAATTTGTCTAAAAGGTGTAATTTTTCAAAAACACAATGTACCAAAACAAATGAAGGAAGCAATGGATAATTTGAAAATTGGTATCTACTAATAAAATCAAACTTTTTATTTAAAAAAACTACAAAATATAATCTTCAAACTTAGAGCCATCTGGCTTCTACAGAATTATTTCAAATATTTAAAAAAGAAATGACATCAATATCAAACAAAATTCTCTAGATAATGGAAAAAAGAGGAACACATAGCAGTTATTGTTATGAGGCCTCAATAACTTTGATATCAACACCAGACAGATACATAACAAGAAAATAAAAATATAGACACATCATTCTCATGAACACATATTTAATAACTATAAAAATATTAAAAAAGAAATCAGTTGATAAAAGGGGAAAATATACTGAACAAACTAGGTTTATTCCTAGAATAGTAGTGATTTAGCATCTACAAAGTATTCAATATAGTTCATCTTAACAGAAATAAAAGATTATATTATTTCTATAGATACAGAAAATTTAATTGATAAAATAACCCATTCATGATATATACTATTGGTAAAGTAGAAATAGTAAATGGAGTCAAGGATGCTTGATATTATTAGTACTGTAAAACATTCTATAGGAGTAGGTCATGACAGAACAATAGGATCAAAAACAAAACAACACAAAAACAATACAATGCAATGCCAAATAATATGATACAATACAGAAGTACACTTAGAAAAATAAAAAGGATATGGTTTGGAAAGGAAGAGATAATTACTCTTATTTGCAGATGACATAATGTCCCCAGTAGATTAACTAACATATCAAAGAGAGATAAAAATAAATATTGTTGAGGTCTTGAAGTGCATAAAATATCATAATCTGCTATTGGGACTAAAAATTAGTAGAAAAATGAAAGAGTGAACAGATACATGCCTTGTGACTAAGCAATTTTACTACCAGGTAAATAACATAACATGCTTTTATAAGAAGACTAGAGGCCCAGTGCACGAAATTCGGCCTGTGCCCTCTCACAGTCCAGGAACCCCCAGGGATTGGGCCTAAGCTGGAACTCAGACACCCCTCTCGCTGTCTGGGGCTCTCACAGTTCAGGATCCCTTGCTCCTTACTGCCCACCTGCCGTGGAGGCAAGAGAGGCTCATGCCACCTCTGCTGCACTCGCCAGCCATGAGCCCAGCTTCTGTCTGAAGGGGGGCGCAATGTGACTCAACCAGAAGCAGACTTGCTGCTTCTTAGCTCTGGCCCTGCCCCCTGCCCACTGGTGGGGGGCGGCGATCTGGGGCTAGGCTGGCTAGAGAAGGGGTTGGGGGAGGTTGAGGCACTGCGGTCACACCCTGTCCAGCCTCTGTGGAGGCTCTCTGGGGCTCTCACAGTTCAGGATCCCTTGCTCCTTACCGCCCACCTGCCGTGGAGGCAAGGGAGGCTCACGCCACCTCCGATGCACTCGCCAGCCATGAGCCCAGCTCCTGGCTGAGGGTGGGGTGGGGGGAACAATGTGGCTCAACCAGAAGCAGACTTGCTGCTTCTTAGCTCTTGCCCTGCCCCCTGCCCACTGGTGGGGGGCGGCAATCTGGGGCTAGGCTGGCTAGGGAATGGGTTAGGGGAGGTTGGGGCACTGCGGTCGCACCCTGTCCAGCCTCTGTGGAGGCTTCGGGACCATGCTGCCCCATGTCCCCCCACCTCTGTGGAGGCGTGGCACCAGGAACAGGCCTGTGCTGCTGCCTCTGTGGCTGTTCTGCAGAAGGGGCAGAGTTGGGACTGGGACCGTGCAGCCCCCTCTTCTGCTGCCTCTGCAGAAGGGGCATTGCTGGGCCCGGGACCAGCAGAGGCATATGCCCAGTCCAGAGTCACCTCTACCGCTGCCTCTGTGGGTGGGAAGGGGTGGCACCAGAACTGGAGGTGGCAAGGGCCCAGTCCTGGCGCCACCTCTCCCACTGCCTCTGTGGAAGGGGGGGCGCTGCCAGGACTGCCATGGCTGGCCTGGCGATGCAGGCTCACTGGCCCTGCCCCCCACCCACGTCATTCCAGCAGAAGGTCATCCAGAATGACGACCGGAAGGTCGTTTGACTGTCTGGTCTAATTAATATATTACTGTTTTATTATTATAGACTAGGGGCCCGGTGCACAAAATTCGTGCACAGGGGGGGAGGTCACACAGCCCGACCTGCACCCTCTCCGATCTGGGAGCCCTCAAGGGAGCCCTCTCCAATCCGGGAGCCATGATGACTTAGGCCCACTCCTTGTGGTTCTCTGCTCTCTGAGGGGCCTGGCCGCTCTGCACCCGCTGCCCAGAGGCTCTCCGCAGCCCAGCGGCCCTCCACAGCCAGGGCGGAATGCTTGCCTCATCGCTGTGGCGACAAAGCAAGCATTCCACCAGGCTGCTCATGCTGCCAACTCTCAGCAGCTGCCCCCCCCCCCCAGGACTGGGGAACTTCAGTGGGGCTGAAGGGACTGGGCGCTGCCATCTTGTGGCTAAGGGCGCCACCATCTTTGTGATGGAGTGATGGATAATTTGCATATTAGCTTTTATTAAATAGGATGTGTACCAGAATGCTCACAAAGGCACTATTTGTTACAACCCAAAGCTGGATAATCATAAATCAGTGTAGTGACTACTACAGTGCCTTTCAACTTGATCATCATGCATATACCCAACCATAAGAATATTCTGTAGCAGGCCCAGTTGTACCAATGAAGGCACTGACTCAATTTGCCGAGGACTGACAGAGTGGTGAGTTAGAAAGGATTATAGTGTAAATTATTAAAGAAATGGAGATTGAAATGGAATAGTAAGTGACTTCTCAAGGATCACCCATAATCTGTGGTTCTAAATAAGAAAGAAGAGTGTGAGAGAAATGCATACTTAGTTAATTACTTGAAAATATATTAAATGACTGTCCATAAACTTCATTTGAAAAAAAAAGATTTCATTTGATCAAAGAAGGACTGGAAGTATGTAATTAAAATGCAAACATGCTCATTTTAAGATTGTCTTGCACTATCACAAGCTGTTTGCATTCTTAATGCAAAGATAAATTTTAATTAAAGATAATTACTTTATTGTTTTTTATAATGTCTTTAAAAAGGTTACTGATGTTGAGAGAAGTCATAAAATATACATGTTACACAAAGTGGTTGTTATTCTATATGTTATTTGATGAGAACAAATTGATTAAGTTTTTATTCTGGAGTGAAATAAAATTCCACTTACTAGTATATAAAATTTGTTAATACTGTTTAGAAATAGTAAAATTGTAAGAACATGTTTTTTTTCTGTCATGATAAATCATTTTCCATATTTCTATTGAACTTGACACTTTTGTTCCTTTGAATAATATTTTCAATGAAGGCCTGAATCCGAAAGCTGATACTTATTTAGTGACACCAAGAAAATTCTCTGAACTTTTATTTTTCATGTTATCATCCTTAACTCATACTATCCCTTTGACAGTTTGAATATTGTCATAGATGTTTAATGATTGCTGATCTATCTCGTTTTCAAGCCATTGTATATGCATTTAACATACATAAAGGATTAAGTAGAATTTATGACAATAATGCAGTGTTTCAGTTCAATCTTTCATAGCATGGTGGCTATGTATAGAAAGGTTGCTAAAAGAAATAGCCCAACATTATGACTATAGATTTCCAAAGATTCCCTTCTACTCTCTACTACATAGGAAGTGTGGATGTAGGGAGATATTTCTCACTCCCATTAGTTTTTTTATCCTATTTTCCTCTCTATAGTCTTTAAACTATTCTGCCTTCATGCTGGTAAACTAATGTTACTTAGTGAAATTATCACCTCTTCCTTGTCCTGAAGTAGGTGTTGCTATAATTTCCATCTGCTAAAATTTGGCAGAGGTAAAATTTAGCAGAAAGAAAGGAATAGAGACCTAAAACACTTAGTCTTGGATAGAACTTGTAATTTAATAATCAAAAGTGTTTCACTGGGAAGAGACATAGAAAAGGAATTGAAATCTATTGTTTAAGTGTGATTCGTTTTCCTTGATTTGGAAACATTTGTCTTCTATCCAAATGGTAACATTTACTTTAGTTTTATGTTTCACTCTCCTGACCAGCTGTTCTTATTTTCTTTTCCCTTCTTGTTTTTAACCATCTCCCAACCTTGATCAAGAAAAGATTAATGGCTAATTTGCTAGTGATTTACTAGACTATCCACTCCATTTATTGTGGAACATCTCATTTCTTTACTAATGTTATTATTTGCTAAGCAGCAGATGTCAAATGCTGCAGCGAAAACTGCTTAACTGCCCACATCAATTCTTTAAAAATCAACTTTATGTGTAGTGTTAAATAACGTTTAAAACTAGCTTTAAGTGAAGCTATGCTAAATGTCTCAAATTGGCTTGCAAAATAATTGACCACTGCAGCAGCAAGTTTAAAACCCGATTAATATTTACTTGGCATCTTTCCATACCCATTATTTCAGACTTAAATATTGTCTTCTCTAGGAACATTCCCTAGCCTCTGTCTCTGTCACTTTTTAACTGACTTCTAGTCATTGCAATCTTTTTTCTTAAAAATATGAACATTGGGTTAACTTAAACATGTATAAACTGACAAAGACAAAACTGAATTTCAAATGAATATTTAAATTCGAGGGTTAAGAAAACAATAAAACCCACCAATGACTAAAGTTGAGACCATTTCTAGCCAACTGGTGTGGCTCAGTGGTTGCGTGTTGACCCATGAACCAGGAGATCATGGTTCAATTTCTGGTCAGAGCACATGCCAGAGTTGCTTGCTTGATCCCCAGTGTGGAGCATGCAGGAGGCAGCTGATCAATGATTCTCTCTTATCATTGATGTTTCTATCCCTTCCTTCCTCTCCCTTATTTGTATAAGGCATGCTGTTAACTTTAAAACATATATATTATATCTATACAGTATAAAATACAGTTTACTTCCTTATATATTTCCTTTGTTTCATTATTGACTAAATTTTATACATTCAGTCATTATAATTAAAGTTGTTAAATAAATAAAAAAAACTCATTGCAAATTTTTAAATGTTTAACTTTCTGTGATTGCCTAACAAAAAAAGGAAATTTTTAAAAAAATAAGCTTTGATTCCCATATGATTTTACAGCTGACACATTTGGTGCAAATTAATGTTGAATTTTCTGAAACTCTTCACTTTGATCTCAACACAGTTTAGCTCTTGACTTAGCACAGCTCAATAACCATTTTACGAGGCTATTTGTTCACTTGCTCATGTGTCTTTATTTCTCTTTGTACGTGTATAAACCCTTAACTCATTTTATCCCCTCCCTCTGGCTTGACTCTTCATACTGTCTAATTGGAACTACTTTCCCCCGCTCATTTCAGTCCTTGACTAGTTTGCCCTCAGAAATCTACACTCAAGTGTATTTTTCTTCTATTGTTGCAATTTAACTGTCAGGAGTCAAAACATTCCTCATTACATTTTTATTGAATTTATTGGGGTAACATTGGTTCATAAAATTATATAGGTTTCAGGTGTACAATTCTATAATACAGCATCTGTATGTTGCATTGTGTGTTCACCACCACAAGTCAAGTCTCCTTCGCTCATCACATTTTTTTCCTCATCACATTTTTTAATGAAACTATAAAAAACATTTAACTCAAAGATAACAATAAATTAAAATTTAAAAATTTCATATTGTTTCAAAGCACAGTAAGCAGAGTGTATTTCTTAAAGCTTCCTCTACTGAGACATATGCAAACATACCAGGAAATAGATATGCCAATTTTACTTGAATTGAGGAATCAGTGTCAGAAAGCCATGTCATTTGCATGACGTTAAGTATTAACAGCTTTTTAATGTGCATATATATATATATATATGTATATATTTCTTTATTGATTTCAGAGAGGAAGGAAGAGGGAGAGAGAGATAGGAACATCAATGATAAGAGAGAATCAGGCATGTATCCTTGTCCAGAATCAAACCTGGGACCCTGTAGGCTGACGCTCTATCCACTGAGCCAAACTGGTTAGGGCAGTATTAACAGCTTTTAAAGTCAAAGTTGATAAAATAGTACAATTTCTCCTTTTTACTTTATTGAGTATATTGCATTTCTACTTGGGCAGGAGGAAGATAATTTATAAAATTACATTTTTACATTTTCACAGTATCCTATTTGATGTGTTGATATGTTTCTTATTCCCTGTGCTGGTAACTTTGAGGTTTCTTTGTCAACCAGAAGAGAGTGAGTTATTACCAATAGAAAGCATTGCCATATCACAAAGAATGTGTGTTGCTAATACACCATCAATGTAAACCAGAGGACTTTATTTCCCACTATTAAAAAATATAGAATAACATCTACCAATAAAAATCATATTTTTCTTCAGTCAAATCATTTTCTTAAAATGTTCTCTGCACACTTGAGATCTAGTCCAAACACCAGAAAGACTTTTCCATGTTCTCCTTATAGAGTAAATTGCATTTCCTCAGAAATCTTATGGGATTGATGGTTTAGAACAGTGGTCAGCAAACCGCGGCTTGCGAGCCACATGCGGCTCTTTGGCCCCTTCAGTGTGGCTCTTCCACAAAATACCACGTACAGGCGTGCATACAGTGTGATTGAAACTTTGTGGCCCATGCGCAGAAGTCGGTTTTCGGCCTGGGCGAGTCTATTTTGAAGAAGTGGCATTAGAAGAAGTGGGGGGTGTCGGTCGGTCGGGCGACAGGAGATGTGGCGCAGCGCAGGGGAGGCACACGTGATTCATGCACGAGTTCAGTGAGCCAGTCAGTCAGCAGTCTCACGTGCAGTGGTTAGTGCTAGTCGCATCCACAAATCGCGTGAGGGTGACAAAAGATAGACGAAACAAGTATACAAGACGAGTGTGGATGGGAGAGTTGGAAGGGGTCGACCTCAGCGAATGTACCTCAATCAGATTGAGGACATTTTTAGCAAAGTTCGGCTTAGGAGTATCCTAATTAAGTTAATAACAATGTACCTACCTATATAGTTTAAGTTTAAAAAATTTGGCTCTCAAAAGAAATTTTAATCATTGTACTGTTGATATTTGGCTCTGTTGACTAATGAGTTTGCTGACCACTGGTTTAGAACATTATTTATTCTTATTGCACACCATCCTTTTTCATCTTATAAATTGAGGAAATTAACCTACTTTAGATCTTTCTACTGTACTCTTTTCCATTTATGCTTTAGTTTATGTTTACTATTTTTAAATAAACCATTATTATATTCTTTGTCTTCAAGAACAATGACATAGCCATTCTGTTTTAGGAAGATATACCTTTCAGAGTTTGGTCAAAGAAGCAGAAACATTAAGAGTGATAAAAGGAATTTAATATGCTGATGTAATCTTTTATTATTGTGAGTTAAGCCCTTTATACATATCTGTTTCCCTGGCATCTGGTACTGGACTGGTCCTGAAGTTAGAAGGTCTGGCTACAAGAAGGAAAGATGAACATGCAAAGGGAATGGCCAGGCACACTCTAAAGTGAGCTGGAATACACTACAATGAACTGGACCCCATGTTTCTCTTCTCTCACTTCTATCCTCCGACTTCAATGATTCCTATAACTTGCAGAGGAGCTAATACACTTTATCACAGAACTCCATATGAACCTCACCCAGCAATGGGAGAAGCTAAACAAAGGGGTTTGGTGGAAAGTTAAGGAATTAAAGTTTTAGCTGCTGCACTAAGGAGATGCAGAATTTTGAGGAAGTGAGGGGCCTGTGGACACCCATTACCAACAGAGTGAACCAGCAGAGGTGTGCCAATGCTCTTGAGCTCTAGCAGCACTTAAACTTCTTTACTTTTGTGTTTCACTTTCCCCTACTAAGTCCTGAGAATATCTCTCTTGTGGCTGAAGGAGCATAGTTCACTGTCTTTTTAAGTCTATATTTCCCCATTTGTGATTATTTTCATTCTCCTTTCTACTTTGTCTAGATATGGCTTGATAATATTTTTCAGCAAATTAATTTTTACCTGTTGAGCATCTGGAAAATTTTGATTTCTCTTCAAAATTGTGACCTATTAAATATTATTTTTTCTTATTGGTAGCTGGTGGTATTGCTATTTTTGCTGTTGTTAGTGTATTACTGTTATTGTTGACTTGAGATCTCTAAGGACACAGCTTCCTTTATACTCTGCCTTGTAACTATCTTCTTTTTTTCTCTCCTAAAGATGATTCTAGAAGTTTATAATAATCTTTAAAATTCAGCATTTTCAGTGCTATAGTTAATATTGTATCTTTCTATTAACTTTTAGTGTAATAAGTTAGTTATTTTCATTTGCAGATTCATGTCTATCTCACCTCAGGTTATGTTTTGCTTAGTAATCCCTGAAGTGTCCTGTTAGTGGCTTTTAAATTCTTCATTATATTTTTTATTCATTAGGAGTAAATTATTTGCATGTTGAGGTGCTATTTGAAGTCCCATTTAGTTGATTTTAAAATTTTCTGCAGTATTCATTATTGTCATTATCTAAAAAGTTAGGAAAACTCAGATTTCAAAGGCTCTTTCACCATAGTAATCATTAAATATTTTTCCTGGTTGAGTTTGTACTTATGTGCTTTGATGACCATTGAAATTTATCTCTGCAATTATTTGAATCATTCCTCTTTTTCATAAATCTGATGACACCTTTATTTCAATATCCATATACATATTTTCCACTCTTTTTTCTACCTTTCCTGAGTTTTACAGTCCCTTATTGCACTGAGCTCTAACTTCTTCTACCCATTTTTTTTTATAATTTCAAAGTTGCTCAATTTTGTTTTATAACCAAGTCTTCTGTTCTTTATTCATCATTGGAAACTAACATTTAAAACCCATAAACAGTATTTTCACTGTCTTGACTTTGTACACATTTTTCTATAGTGAAAAATATAATATACTAGGATTGCATTTTCTCATATATGGTGTGCAAACCTCGGGTTGACTAGAAATTGAATGTTATTTTTAGAAATTGAATGTTATTTTTAGAAATTAATGCCACATACTCTATTAACTACTTAAAAATACTACTTTAAAAATTTATATTTAGACACATTATTATGGATTTCTTTTCCTTATTATCTTTTGAGTTTTAAAATGTATTTCTTATATGTACTGTATTTGCATTAGAAATATATACTCGATCAGACCGTCAAACCTCAGAGGGAAGGTAGGGGAGGGTGGAGGTAAGGGGGAGAGATCAACCAAAGGACTTGTAAGCATGCATATAAGCCTAACCAATGGACACAGACAACAGGGGGGGGAGGACATGAGTGGGGGAGATGGGGGGATAAGGACACATATGTAATACCTTAATCAATAAAGAAATTTAAAAAAAGAAATATATACTCAATATGGTTCAAATTTTTAGTATATCGGTTTTCTGGTTTCCAGAAATAACTCTTCCAGATTTCTCCACATTCCTTTTTGTAGAGTGGGAAAGAGAACTGCTGACACTCAGACTGTACAGACATCAACCATTTATTTTATTGGTTGGTTGGTTTTACATTTTCTCCATTGTCTGGGACTTCAGCAAACTTGTGTCTACAGCAGTGGTTGTAATAGGAGCCTGCAGTGTCCAACATTTGGAGGGACTGGAAATAGCTCCTGTATTTGGGGTTGTGGTTTCAAGCAAATGGGACCATCTTCTGTTGCTTTTCTTTTCTCACTGGCCTCCCATCACTTAACCTTGGATATATGGTCTTAGTTGCTGAGGTGAATGGCAGAGCAAATAAATTAAAACTCTCCCTTTATAGTTGAAAGAGTGAAAAAATGGAACCATTGGGAACTAAAAATTACTGTGGGGATCAAAGAAAGGAAAGAGCTTAGGAAAGTGACCTCACAAAAATTGTTATGAATAACACAGCCTACCACTGATTTGAAGCAAAGTCTTAAATCAATAATTAAGGCCTTAGGTGGTGGGTGAGGACAGGCTAGAGGGGGTCAATGGGAATAAAAGGGAAACATATGTAATACTTTAAACAATAAAAATAGTTGTAAAATAAAGTAAAATAAAATAAAAAGCATTTTCCATTTAAATAAGCATAAACATATGAGCAAAATAAACCAAAGAAGGCAAATAAAGGACATAATAAATATATGTTAAATCAGTAAAATTGAAAACAGAATTACAATAAAGAAAAACAGAATAACCAATAACTTTTGATTTAAAAAGAGCAATACAATTTATAAATGTTTAGTAAGACTGACAAATAAAAAGAGAATACACATATTCTGGTATCAGAATGAAAGGTGGGATATCACTAAAGATCCATAGACATCAAGAGAATGAGGAATATTATGAAGAAATTTATACACACATTTTCAGTAGCATAGATTAAATAGAGCAATATTTTGACATCTAAAAAATACTGAAACTTACTCAAGATCAAATAGCTCATGTCTACAGTCCTATAACTACAAAGAAACTGAAGTAGTTATTAAAAACATTTCATAAAAGAAAGCTTCAGGCCCAAATGATTTTCCTGGAAAATTATACCAAACATTCAAAGAAGAAATAATACAAGTTCTACAAAATCCCTTCCAGATAATAGAAGATGAGAACATTTTGCAACTCAATTATTGAGGGCAGCATTATTTTCATTCCAAAACAGAGAAAGACAGTGCTAAAAAGAAAATAGCAGTCTAATATGAACATACATGCAAAATCCCTCAACAAAACATAAACAAACTCAAGCTAATAATATATAAAATGAATACACCACAACCAAGTCTGGTTCATTTCAGGAATGTAAGTGTGGTTTAATAATTGGAAATCAGTTTAGTTCACCATACTGTGAGTCTAAAGAAGATAAAAAAATCATATCAATTGATACAGAAAAGTATTTTCACAAAAATACAAATACTGTATGATTCTACTTATACAAGGTACCCACTGTAGACAAATTCATAGACACAGAAAAAATAATAAATAAATGGTTTCCCCAATAATAAAAGATTGGGGAAAACAGGGGAATGACAGTTGTTTAATGTGTATGGAGTTTCAGTTTTGCAAGGAGAAGATGTCTGGAAATGGTGGTGGTGATCATTGTACGACAGCATGAAGGCACTTAATGATACTGAACTGTACAGTTACAATAGTTAAGATAGTAAGTTGTATGTCATGATTTTTAACCATAATTTTAAAAAATCTATTATATTTATACATACACTTTTTCTTTTCTTGTAGTTGTCTTGTAAAATTTATTGTCTTCGCAACTGTACTAACATTTCCCTACTTATTTTCTCCAGGTGGTACATCTTCTCTCTATATACCCTCTAAATATCAATATCAATGTATTAATATATTTATTCAAATCACATCTATTAAGTGCCAACAGAATGTAGGCACTTGTGTAAGTACTAGAAAAAAAGTGGCCAGTAGTACAGGAATGTTTTAACTTGACAGCCCAAAACATTAAAAAAGTATATATTTCCACTAGTCTATAATAAACTAGCTGAGTACTAGCTGAGTAAAATCCTTTCTGTAAAATTAGTACAGTGGATAAAAGTATTGCTGGAATTCAAAAATGAATGTGAACTATATAAACATAACACTAAAGCTAATCTCTCTCTCTCTCTCTCTCTCTCTCTCTCTCTCTCATTATGTAAACATTATTTAAATTAAATAAATAGAAGGTAATAAAGGTGAGGTGTTCAGAGAAAGCCAGGAGGACATTTAGGCTTAGATATGGACTGCAGGTAGAAATATGTTTTGTGAACAACTTGGGAATGCTTTCATGGGATGTGGAAGAAAAAATATAAAAACTCAGAAGATTAGAACATGTGTAGGACTTTCAAGGACTGTAATAATACTAATGTAAATGGAATAATTAATAAGAAATATGAGCGATAGGAGTTTGGGTTGTAGGGATAGGAGAGGCTAATTATACAGGAGCTTTGTAAACCTTGCTAAAATTTTAGCTTTCACCTGGCTGGTGTGACTCAGTGGTTGAGCGTCCACCTATGAACCAGGAGGTCACGGTTCGATTCCTGGTCAGGTCACATGCCCGGGTTGCAGGAAGTAGTTGATTAATGATTCTCTCTCATCATTTATGTTTCTCTCTCGCCCTCTCCCTTCCTCTCTGAAATCAATAAAAATATGTTTTTTAAAAAAGATTGGTTTTATTTTTTAGCAACAATAGAAGGTAACAAAAGTGAAGTAAATGAAATGATACAATATCTATCTTTTTTCACATAGACAATATAATGAATGGTAATATTACAATGGGGACAATTGAAAAAGGCAAAGTACTAAAGTAGATAAAAGAGACTCTATCCTCCAAGAATGAGTTTAGATGAGAGCAGAAATGTTTCTTTTAATGTGTCGGGAGGAAAAAGAAGCAGAAAAAAAAACTGTTTACCAGGAAGCTAATGAAGAATAAGCGTTAAGACCACTCTTTTTCATGGGTCCAATAAAAATGTATTCACATGGTCATGCTTTTTTGGGGGTAAATTTTGTAATATAATCAATTTTATCTGTAATTAGTTAGCATTGCCATTTTCTTCTGTCAGTGTTTTCTCCACAGTCACATTCACCTGGTGTAAGATGTTGTTGCAATGGCATCAAGCATTTTTGTATCATTAAAAGGGGAAGGTGACTAAAAGACACCCTGAGTGTGACATCAGTGTTATGTTTATGTCATTCATAAACATTTCTGGCTTCCAGCTTTACTTCTACCCACTGTACTGATCTTGTTACAAAAATGATTTTACTCAAGTCACGCATTGTAGAGTAATAGAAATCATCTCTAACTTTGACATTTATTCTAAACAGAATGTGCTAGAAAAGCATACTTAATTGATCAGGAAATCACAGTATGTGAGAGTGAAGTGTATTGAATTATTATAATTAGAATTTTAGAAATTCAATTTAAATAAGAAATTAGGATTTCCTCTCTTAGAATGAAAAAGGAAGAAAATAGAGGGTAGAGATTTACTAAATTATATAAATACATGAACACATTATTTAATTTAACAAGTTACATCAATAAACTATTATAGGATAGTCCTGTTATGTCACTTTTTTAATATATAAATTTTTGAGAAAACTATAGTTATAGCCAGTTCTCACTTCTGGATTCCCTTCAAAGGATGTTAGTGCCATATAAGCACTTAATTGCTCCTTTTAAAATTCTCATACTCACCAATCATAGTTATAGAGTATAGCTTCATAAAATATCAAGAGATGCAGAATGGTATGTACTTTCTCGGCTTCTAATAAATTACACTCTTTTGACTTCTCTAGTAATACTTGGGACAATAAAAGTGAAAGAAAAAATGTATCCAGTAACTATTGATTACTATATGTGTAATCTCCTAAAGCTATATGATTTTTTTTCTTTTAATGATGGATTATTTTCTATAGCCCACAAATTAGAACAAGTGCTACCTATATATTTTATAAAAGGCAACAGTGACAGAATTATTTTTTGTTCTTTGGAAAAAGAAGTGATTCTACAAGTTGGCAAAGCAGGGCGATGAAGTGGAAAGAGAACATAACCCAGATTCATGAGCTCATATTTTCAGTTACTAACTACTTATGCTACCCTGGGCAAAATAGTTCATCATTGTGAACCTCAGTTTTCCAACCTATGTAATCATGTGATTAGATTTATGTCCTCTAAGTTTGTAGATAGTATAGCAAAGTATACATTGTCACTGGGCTGGAGATACAGTTGGTCATTGCATTTTATAAATACCATTTTAATAAACTAAATAAACATTATTTAAGTAGATTTACTTTGGAAATACTAAAAAGATGGGATATGGCACCAAAAGTTAATTCTTAAATATTTTAATAACTCAATGAGACATAATGTTTTCCTCTTTTGTCAGAAACTAAGGTATTTTCACATAAATGTTCTATATTCTCATTGGGAATCATTCACATACTTCACTCTAGGTGTATAGAAGATTCTATCTCACCTAATAATAGACAAACATGTAAATTAACTGTCCCTCTGCTATGCTCACCAGCCAATCAGGAGAGTATGCAAATTAACCCAACAAATATGGTGGATAATTTGCATACGTAGGGGCGAAGCTGCAGAGCAAAGACTGAAGGCTCTGTCCAGAGCCGTGAAGACTGAAAGCTCCAGCTGGAGCGAAGCCTGGGTCCCGGGTGCCAGAGGAAAACCAGTGCCGGCAGCCAGGGGAAGGGAAGGCCTATTGCACGAATCTCTTCGTGCAATGGGCCTCTAGTAGTATTATACTTACCTTTTTACAATGTACTGAAGAGGAGACTGAATGAGCCAACACAGAAAGATACATACCATATGGTAGGTGGGTCATCCTAGGAACCTCACTCCATCTGGCACAGAATTGACTGACTACCAACAATTTTGGATGTAGCAATAAAGAAAAGTGAAAGCCTAGTTTTATGCATGTTTGAAAAACAATGAATTCCCTTCATTCAAGTAAACTATTTCAACACGTTTTAAAACAAAATCTTACGAGAGCTTCACAACACCTTCTGGGATAATGGCATAATGAAGTCTGTAGACATATTTCCTAGTTAAACAGCGATAACTGGTGAAGATTATAAATTGCCCCAATTTTATACCTCTAGAAATAATCCCAATGGGATAGAGTAAATGCAGAAACATTCATTCAAGTAAGTCTACCCAATCTTATTAAGAACAGTGAGAATCTATTACATTCGAACCCTGACTCTGTCCCTCTATCCACAACAGTAAAAGGACAAAAACTTCAACTTCTGCATGTGCAGCCAAGACCACAGAAACCAGTCAAGGACCATAGCATTTCCATCAGCATTTCCATCCACCCCTGCTTCTAATTGCAGAAGCTCTGTGCCAGGCAAGAAGAGAGAAGGCTGGGGTGTGCTACCTAGCCCCACCTCAGTCATTGCAGGCTGAGAGTATGGGGCCCCAGTTGCACTCAATAGTAAGGTTGAGGTGTTACACTAGGAGTGGCAGCCCTTGCTGAGTCCTCTGACTCTTTTTGTTTAATCCTCACCTCAAGATGTGTTTTATTGAGTTTAGAGAGAGGGAGGAGAGAGAGAGAGAGAAAGAAAGAGAGAGAGAGGAGAAACACGATGTGCAAGAGAAACATCGATAGCTTCTCTTCCATGTGCACCCTGACTAGGATCGAACCCACAACTCAGGTATGCGCCCTGCCCAGGAATTGAATGTGCCAATTTTGGGCGTGTGGAATGATACTACAACCAACTGAGGCTGAATCCTCTCACTCTTGAAGAAGGGTGTCATTCTAAGAGAGGTGGACCTCTGCATCCACACTCATATCTGGAGCCGTGGCACAGGTTTTGGCCCAGGTGGAGCCTCTGCAGCAATCTCAAAGAACGGATTTTACTTGAAGCAGAGCATGGGAAAGATGGAGTTTAAGATCCCTGTATAACACAATGGAGATTCAGACTGAGCCATAAGAATGAATAAAGTACTGATATATATACTAAAACATGGATGGACCTTGAAGCAATATGCCAAGTAAAAGAAGTCATCCTCAAAGACACTACATATTGTACAATTCCAAGTACACACATTAACTGACTAATTGTGAAATCATTATGTTTAGTTCATAGCACATGCATTTTTAGAACAAAAGCTACCAATATAGTGTAACAGAAAACCCACTCATCATTTTAATCAGCACCATATTAGCTGCATAAAAATTCTACTCACGCAGAAGCATAACTCTTACCAAACTACAAATATTTATAAAATGTTACCAATGAAAAGGTATAAGAAATAGTAATTCCAATTTAAAACAAAAAATCAAGAAAGACATTATTTTGTATCTTATGGTACTTAGAAATCTTTTCAAATTAACCGGTATTTTTGTAAAAAAAAAAATCTAATAAGTTACATATAAAGTTTAGAAATCTTTACTACATAAATTCTACTCTACATTAGTTGAATGCTCTGAAGCAACCAGTGTTGATGAGGTGCCAAAGCCTTTCGGTTAATTAAGTCACTATATTTGGCTCTTTCTCTGGTGGATTTATTGCTTATTCCAAGCAGGTGTTGATGGATTAGAACATTTCTTTCTGTCTGATTCCTCATTAAATTTGGACAAAGAGCCTGACAGCTGTCATGTCTCTGTTTTCCATAACCCTTTCCTCAAATCAGGAAGCACCCAGCCTTCCACAAGAGAAAAGCATGGAAAGCCATCTTGAGGAGATAACGCTAAAGTAAGCAAGAGATAGAGAAAACTATTATTTTAACCGTTTCTTACTCAGCCACAAGGTCCATTTAAATGAAATGAGAGCAGAAACTTTTAAAAAGTCTAATTTATTTTATTCAATGAAAATAAGGAAGTAATGTTCATTTTACATTGTTCCTAATCTTATATCCTATCACCAGGGCAATATTCTCATGGTCTCACATTCTCACCCTCAAAATGAATATGGGTGAGGGTGAGTGCATGTCTAATTTTCATTTATGAGGTGTGATTGGGCTGTACCACATTCCTTTTAAGCCTTTTTGTCCAGAGAATATTAAAAAAGATAAGTTGGATCTCAGATTATCAACAAAAATAAAATTGTCGATTAACCCTTTATAATAACCAAATTATTTAAATAAATTTTGCTTTTGTAATGGAAAATTATTTCAGAATAAGTTTCTTAAGCAATATTTATGTACCCTACAGTTCTTTTTCTTTTTTTAATGGAAATAATAGCTTGCCTTGCTTCAATCTTCAAGGAAGTTGGATCTGAGACATAAAGGCAATGAGCTTTATTTCTCATTTGCAACAATCCTTACATGAAATTGTGCTATAGGGTATGTAAGAGATTGCCCTACTGTGAGGGCCAGAGAAGGTTTCTCAGAGGAAGTGACAGATGGACCAAGATCTGAAGCAGGATATAACGTCCTATATAATAAAAGCCTAATATGCTAAGTGTCCGGTTGTCCAGTCGGCCATTCAACCAATCAAATTGTAATATGCTAATGATATGCTTAGACAGCTCAACTGCTTGCTATGACATGGACTGACCACCAGGGGGCAGATGTTTTGACTGGTAGGTTAGCTTGCTGCTGGGGTCTGGACAATCAGGACTGAGCGAGATGGGCCAGACATGTCCTAGAGCCCTCTCGCAGTCCCTCCCTGGTTGGCCAACCTCCCGCATTTCTCCCCGGCCCCCATCCTGCACCGGTGGGGTCCCTTGGCCTGGCCTGTGCCCTCTCAGAATCCAGGACCCCTCGGGAGAATGTCACAGAGCCTGTTTCAGCCTGATCCCGCAGGCCAGGTCATGGGACCCCACTGGTGCATGAATTCGTGCACTAGACCTCTAGTATATATTTAACATTTATGCCTGAGTAATGACATCCTTAAAACCAAAAAAAAAAAAGTAGACACACTTATAATTTGATTTTATTCTATTAACAAGAACAATATATTTTGTATTTCCCACCTAAAAGAATGAAATAAACAGTAGAAAACATATCATAAAATATATATTAATCATCTATTACACAGACCATAAACTCAGAATGAACTGGTTTGTTAAATTCTCTAAACCTCAATGTTAGGTTTCATGATTATAGGAATATAATATTTAAATAAAAAGATTTTGCAATGGCTAAATTGAATGAGGACATATAGCAAATGGCTAGATACTACAAACATAACTTTTTATTTTTCTCTTATATGGATAAAAATTGTCTTCATATATGTTGACCATAAGAAAGACCCCCCCCATTAGTCATTTCTAGACTCTGTACCTTGTTCCCTCTTACCTTTTGTGCATTTGTTTATCTCATTCATCCATTCTGCAAACCTTTTTCCTAACTACTCTGTGTGTGATACAGCAATGAACAAAACAAATAGAAAACCCTTGTCCTTTTGGAACTTATGTTCAAGAAGATGGATTCTTTTCTACTCCTTTAATCTCTCCCAAACCACTGGATTACTTATTCCCAGCCTAAAATGTACTCAATTCCCACCCATAAACAAAACAGAGCACCACATGTCTTTTTTCTCCTTTAACAATCTAAAGTAGTTTATTTTAAAGCCAGGCTTCTACAGTCTGCAAATATTATTTTCATTTTTCTGACCTCCCATTAACTCTTCGACCTACTATAACAGAGCTTCTACCATCTACATTTTAATAAAGCTGTGTTTCCCCCAGTTTACAAACTATTTCTTAGTTTCAAAACATAATTAATTCTTTTCAGCTCATGTCTCACTTGACCTCATTGCACTATGTAATTTATGGTCCATTAATTTATTCTTGAAGATGTCCTTTCCAGTTTCTCTATTAGTTTTCTTTAAGTCCCCTTGGGCATTCAAGCTACATATTGAATTTCAATTTTTTTGACTTTGTCTATTTTGTTAAAAAAAAAAAAAAGTGTTGCTGCCCCAGGCCCTCTTCTCTTTTTCAATGCACTGGTCTTGCTTCTGAAATTCCTGCCCCTGCACTCAGAAATCCCCCCACCACGCCCGTACCTCTATAGGCATATCTCCACCCCTTCACATCCAGCTTCTGACGCTTTTCTCGTTACATGTTTAGTACTTCTGCACCATGTGGTCCTATGGACAAGGGCAGGATTTTCATCAAGTTAGATTATTCATTTCTAACATAATTTTGAGTATATCTTAAGCACTCAAGAAATGTGATTTTTAATATAATCTTAATTAAGTAAAATAATTAACAAGTGATATTATTTTCATGGCATATGACTCCTACCACTTCTAGTGACTCCCATATTTTTATATCAAGTTCTTTTCTTAAAGAAGTCTTGTTTTTTCCTTTTTTTTTTTTTTACAGTGGGGGTAGAGTTATTGTAAAATAAGCTCAAATCATGACACTTTTCTTAACTAAACTTTTTCCGCATCTCTTAATTTTTTGCAGGATAAATTCATACTCCTTAGTATAGAACTTCATTTTTTTCTGACTGCTGCTACAGGCTACATGTAATTTTTCTTTGGGGTCATTTTGATACATCGGTTTGTCTAGGTTACAATTCCTAGTTGTTCAGACACTCACTTGGTTTTTCTGTGAAGATATATTTTACATGTGATTAAACTGCATAATCAGTTATTCAAAATTGGTGTAAGTAAGGAATATTATCTTAAATAATCTAGCTGAACCTGATTCAATCGGATGAAAGTTCTAAAAGCAGAATTTAGACTTCTTTGAAGAACAAATCTTGCCTATGAGTTCAACCTACGCCCAGGTGTTCAAGCAGGCCCTTCCTGATGGCTTGCCATATGGATTTTGGACTTAACTACCCAGCTCCCACAATTATCTATCCCAATTTCTTGCAATAAATATCTTAATATATATATTTTACTCCTCCTGGTACTATAGAGAACCTAGACCAGTGTTGGCGAACCTTTTGAGTTCGGCGTGTTAGCATTTTGAAAAACCCTAACTTAACTCTAGTGCTGTGTCACATATAGAATTTTTTTGATATTTGCAACCATAATAAAATAAAGATTTATATTTTTGATATTTATTTTATATATTTAAATGCCATTTAACAAAGAAAAATCAACCAAAAAAGTGAGTTCGCGTGTCACCTCTGACACGCGTGTCATAGGTTTGCCATAACTGACCTAGACTGATACAGAGTTTGGCACTGAGAGTAGTTCTAGGAAAATATCTTAAAGATGAGTTTTCTGATTTTTTTTGTTTTGTTTTGTGTGATACAGAATTGGTTCTCTAATTTGATTAGATTCAGAGGTGCTAATTATTCTGAGTTTAATGGGAAAGGGAGTACAGGTAGTCCATGGCATAATGTGGCAATAGATATACACAAAATATCGCCATTGGATACTCCTAACCAAATACTTATATGGAGCAAGTTTCTGGGCAACCATGTATTTGACACCTTGGAACATTTTTGTCAAACTAATTAGTGTAATTGCCCCTAATTGAGCTGGACAATGTGAAGAAAGAAAATGAGCTTGAGGATGATATTGGCAACTCAAGCCCTACATACATGTCCAGTACGGTTTCATGTCTGCCCTGAAAGAGACCTTTATATTCTAGGGTCACAGGGCTGAAATTGCTAAAAAGTAAACCTAGAATCTAATTCTACAAGTGGCTCAGTTACTATACACATTGTTTTTTACTTTGCAGAGTGTGTTCTATTAAAGCAAGGGCATTGATTGAGAAGAAATAGGATCCTAAAAAGCGTAACGGGGATATATGGCCATGTCCAGATGAAGTTGGGGACATGTGGGGACATGAACCCCACAGTGTTATATGTCTTCTTTGCCAGTAGAAACAGTCTTTTCACCTCTGCCAATGATGTTAGTCCTTGTTTTCTCAACGAATCTATTATAGTCTCACCGAACCACTGATTTTCCTCAGAATCTATTCCTGCCACACCTCTTTGCTTTTAGACCTATAACTGCACTCAAGTCCAGACGAACCCTAATGAGTGAGGTACAAAGTGATTCACAAGGAAGTGTGCTATATATCAACAGGATTAAATAATTTTCCACAACTAGATACACAGAAATATGAGGGGACAGATGTGCTACTATATCTTCAGGGTGGGGATCAAGGAACAAATATAAATTTGAATCATGCTGACTTTATTGATGTGGGTCAACTAAGTGGGAATTCTGTGTTCAATGTTTTAGCTTGATGGGTTAGAAAGACTAGCAATTGTTTGGTTGGCTGGCTGTAGCATAGGACAAAGGTGGTCAACACAAAAGTGAAGTTGAAAAATCAAAACTATTTATGTGTTCAATAGAAAGGGGATCTAAAGGTTTAGAGATTTAGAAAAATTGAATGTTAGGGTAGATTTTTCATATAAACCTGTTCCTCCTCATTTGTGAAAGTTCATAAAACACAGTTTTCACTGAGACTATGAGTAATAAATTTATAAGAGAAGCTCTGAGATTTTTGAGGAATTATGTGACCCTTGTTCTTTGCTGTTCTCTCCAGATAACTGCTCTCCTTTTGAGAAACAGAGTTTGGCTTGCTAAACAGGGTCTTATGATCCCCACACTTACAACCTAGTCCCACATTTATTCCTCCAGATTTCTGTCTATCTAATTCCTGTTTATCTACTTTCTGTCTGTCTAACCTTGTCAATGTAACATAAGGTTTAAAATAGTTTTAGTACATTTAATGAAAACTGAGCTGCTCATTATGAACAGCATATTGCCTGAAGAACCAAGCCATAAATATGAGCATGCAAAGCAACACTCCAATATCAAATGGAAGTGATATATAAGAGAAAAAGCTCCAGCTGGCCCTGAAGGCACAAGTACCTTGCATTTAGAAGTGGAAAAACTTCCAATGCTCCTACTTCCACGACATTATCTTTCTCTCTTGCCTGTACTTATAGCTTCATTAGGAATTTCCCATGACCAGTAGATTGAAGAAGACAAAACCTGAGCAAGGTTTAAAGATAGTTCTCTACAATACATAAGCCCCCACTGGACATGCACAACTGTAGCCCTATAGCTTCTTTATGGGACATCCCTGAAGGACACAAGTGAAGGGAAGGAAAACCACCTGGATGAAGAGAACCACCTGTGTGACCCTGAAGATACCCAGAACACCACTTCATGCACGTTTCCTCATCCGTCAGAGGCGTAAAATTAATACTCCTTGCATGAATACTATTTGAGATGCTGCATATGGGCATTTAGGATATGTGTTGCATTGTAAGCATGTCATGTGTGTGCTTATTGTCTATTAGTATTTGATAGTATTCCTTGATTCTTCTTAGTGTATAATAGTATTGTCAAAAACCTCTAGTTTAAGTGCTACTAAGATATTGAGAGAAGGAGCTTGTTAATTGGTAGACCATTCAAATTTTGCACTAAGGATTTCTAATTGAAACAGTTACCTAGATGTTAGCCTGACATACATGACTCATAAAATTTAATAATATAATTGAATGAGAAATCCAGTGTTATATAAGTTTATATAAAAATTAAATGTACAGAATCTATTTTTTGAAAGATTGGGTATCTATAATAATAAATGATTCACCAACTTTCTTTTTGGGTGCACAAACATATTATCTATAGCAGCATAAAGTGCCATACAGAAAAAAAAAGAAAAACAAATATAAAAAAGAAGTGTCTGAAGGTTTGAATTGAACCAACAAAGGGTAACTTAAAACTGACATCCTTTTAAAATACCATTATGAAATAAAAATTCACAACAGGAGTTAGAAGTGTCAACTCTAAAGAATGAATTTCTTTGCTCTTGTCAATGTAACAAAAGGCTTAAAATACTGTTTTGAGTACATTCAATCTTTTCATATTTAAAAATATCTCAATGGTTGAAAAATTACTATTATCCTAATTTAAAAGCATATTGCATATATGCCTTTTATGCTCTCATATTATGGATAACTCACAGGCATTTTGCATATATGTAGATTTTTGACAGGCATTGTTAATAGTTGAAATAATCTGCTGAGGTGTGAGCAACTTCTAAAAAAAACTTCTTTCCTCTGAAAATGTGGAAAGGGACATGTGGAAAGGACATGTTATTTTCTCCTATGGAACTATCCATGACAAAAATCTCAAATGCAACATTAAATCTGTTATCAAATCCTAAATAGCTACCCTCTTCTTTCAACCAACGAATCCATATAATGGCCTGTAAGACATGATATATATATATCTTCTTGATCATATTCCTATACCTCTGACCATGCCTGTTATAATTGGTGGCATCCTTGTTTACTGGATCCAGGGAAAATATTGATCAACTAATTGATTTTTAAGCATCATCTCATTGGGACCTATTTCTTCCTATTTAAACTTGCACCTTATCTCAAGGTTCTCCTTCTTTCACTTTCACATATTTTTTAACACTCATAATTATCTGCCATGAATTTTGCTTATTTATCTATTTCCTTTTGATAAACTGTAACTGACATAAGAAAAAAAAAATGTTGCCCTAGCAGCCTGTGGAATGAAGGGTCCCAGGTTTGATACCAGTCAAAGGCACATGCCTGGGTTGCCGGCTTGATCCCCAATAAGGGGATGTTCAGAAGGCAGCCAATTAATAATTCTCTCTCATCATTGATGTTTCTATCTCTCCTCCTCCCTTCCTCTCTGAAATCAATAAAGCAACACTCCAATATCAAATGGAAGTGATATATAAGAGAAAAAGCTCCAGCTGGCCCTGAAGGCACAAGTACCTTGCATTTAGAAGTGGAAAAACTTCCAATGCTCCTACTTCCACGACATTATCTTTCTCTCTTGCCTGTACTTATAGCTTCATTAGGAATTTCCCATGACCAGTAGATTGAAGAAGATAAAACCTGAGCAAGGTTTAAAGATAGTTCTCTACAATACATAAGCCCCCACTGGACATGCACAACTGTAGCCCTATAGCTTCTTTATGGGACATCCCTGAAGGACACAAGTGAAGGGAAGGAAAACCACCTGGATGAAGAGAACCACCTGTGTGACCCTGAAGATACCCATAACACCACTTCATGCACGTTTCCTCATCCGTCAGAGGCGTAAAATTAATACTCCTTGCATGAATACTATTTGAGATGCTGCATATGGGCATTTAGGATATGTGTTGCATTGTAAGCATGTCATGTGTGTGCTTATTGTCTATTAGTATTTGATAGTATTCCTTGATTCTTCTTAGTGTATAATAGTATTGTCAAAAACCTCTAGTTTAAGTGCTACTAAGATATTGAGAGAAGGAGCTTGTTAATTGGTAGACCATTCAAATTTTGCACTAAGGATTTCTAATTGAAACAGTTACCTAGATGTTAGCCTGACATACATGACTCATAAAATTTAATAATATAATTGAATGAGAAATCCAGTGTTATATAAGTTTATATAAAAATTAAATGTACAGAATCTATTTTTTGAAAGATTGGATATCTATAATAATAAATGATTCACCAACTTTCTTTTTGGGTGCACAAACATATTATCTATAGCAGCATAAAGTGCCATACAGAAAAAAAAAGAAAAACAAATATAAAAAAGAAGTGTCTGAAGGTTTGAATTGAACCAACAAAGGGTAACTTAAAACTGACATCCTTTTAAAATACCATTATGAAATAAAAATTCACAACAGGAGTTAGAAGTGTCAACTCTAAAGAATGAATTTCTTTGCTCTTGTCAATGTAACAAAAGGCTTAAAATACTGTTTTGAGTACATTCAATCTTTTCATATTTAAAAATATCTCAATGGTTGAAAAATTACTATTATCCTAATTTAAAAGCATATTGCATATATGCCTTTTATGCTCTCATATTATGGATAACTCACAGGCATTTTGCATATATGTAGATTTTTGACAGGCATTGTTAATAGTTGAAATAATCTGCTGAGGTGTGAGCAACTTCTAAAAAAAACTTCTTTCCTCTGAAAATGTGGAAAGGGACATGTGGAAAGGACATGTTATTTTCTCCTATGGAACTATCCATGACAAAAATCTCAAATGCAACATTAAATCTGTTATCAAATCCTAAATAGCTACCCTCTTCTTTCAACCAACGAATCCATATAATGGCCTGTAAGACATGATATATATATATCTTCTTGATCATATTCCTATACCTCTGACCATGCCTGTTATAATTGGTGGCATCCTTGTTTACTGGATCCAGGGAAAATATTGATCAACTAATTGATTTTTAAGCATCATCTCATTGGGACCTATTTCTTCCTATTTAAACTTGCACCTTATCTCAAGGTTCTCCTTCTTTCACTTTCACATATTTTTTAACACTCATAATTATCTGCCATGAATTTTGCTTATTTATCTATTTCCTTTTGATAAACTGTAACTGACATAAGAAAAAAAAAATGTTGCCCTAGCAGCCTGTGGAATGAAGGGTCCCGGGTTTGATACCAGTCAAAGGCACATGCCTGGGTTGCCGGCTTGATCCCCAATAAGGGGATGTTCAGAAGGCAGCCAATTAATGATTCTCTCTCATCATTGATGTTTCTATCTCTCCTCCTCCCTTCCTCTCTGAAATCAATAAAAATAAGTTGTTTTTTTTTAAAAAAGAAGAAAAATGTTACCGCTTACTGCTAATTAATACCTAGAACAATGCCTAACACATAGTAGGCCCTCAATTATATTTTTTGAATTTTAATGTGAAAATTATAAATATAATAAAATAGGACACCAAGATTTGAATATGTCTTCTTGATCACAAAACATATTCTTCTACGAATCCCTTGTATATTTTAACCCACATCTATTAATAATGTAATTTCTATGTGAAACAAGTCATTTTTATGTGGCAAATATTTACTCATATCATGTGAAAAGGTAAGTTTTATCATATTCTATGTAGTTTGCATATACTATGCAGTTTGCATATATGAAAAAGTAAAATAGGCTCACATAAAAAGCATATTTTTGCATAAATACTCTAGGTTTTTAAAAACATGGTATTACAGTTATATATTAGTGTGATGAACAAAATTTAAATCCAGTTACCACAAAATGCACTATGAAGAGTGAGCATATTTCAAAGTAATTCAAATCGGACTTTGAATATTGATGGTAGGTAAATTGAAAAGAAGCATCTACTTTCTATCTCTCCCCCCACGCCCCCAAAATATACTAACACTAGGATTGGAAATAGGTTTATCATGATTCCAGTTAATATTAAACTTTAGAGCATCTGAAATCCATGGACTGCATTCAAGATTTTGTATTTAATTTTTTATTTTATTTATATTTTATATTATCTTTCTCAAAGAAAACTCCACTGCACTGTATAATCGCTCCATATATCCCCAAAACTATAGGTGCTTTTGGGAGTAGAATAAAGACTATTCTTTAAGACAAAATCCTCACAGGCAAGGAGAAAAATGAAAGAATAGCAATCAAATATTGAACAATGGAAAGCTTGAATGAGTGTTAACTAAACTAGTAGACCATAAAAAGGAAAATTTTAAATTGGTAAGGGGATAGGTAATTATTAACTTTATTTATAACACAGAATATATTAATGCTTCATGAATTGACAGCATCTGATATCCATGCAAGTATTAATAAGACTGGTGTCACAAAATCAGAATAATCATTTGTAATTTATTAAAGAACTAGCTGTACCCGGCCATGCGTTGTTGTGGCTCAGTCTGGTTAAATGGAAAAGAAAGAAAAGAAAAAGCACACGTTTCTAATATGTTTAATTTCACAATGCTTGTGGGTATACAATATTTTTTGTTGTTCCATTGTCTGTGCAGATATAGAGATTGTCTGGTTTGCCGACTCTAGAACACGCAACATATAATTGTCCATGTGAGAAGCAATCCACGTCTAGATCTAAACCGCACAATTCTAAAGATTGGCCCTGAGCTTTGTGGATGGTGATTGCAAACGCCAATCGAATTGGGAATTGCAATCTCTTAAATTGAAATGGCATATCCGTTGGAATCATAGGAATGCGAGGAATGAGGACATCTTCACCTTTGAAAGGTCCTGTCAAGATTGTTGCTTCTACGACATTGCTCATTAATTTTTTTACTGCAAGCCGCGTGCCGTTGCAAAGCTTTGGCTAGTTGATATTTCGCAACATGATAATTAGCACGCCGATTTTCAATTGCAGTACGTGCGGTGGCATCCCTGGCAGATCGAGTGAATTCAAAAATTCTGTTGTATAATTAACTGCTTCATCTGCTTCCACAACAGTGTTGATGGACTTGTATGTGACTGCCTCGCTTTGAATGTTACTGAATAATAGTGTTAAGTTCGTAGACGTCTTTGTTCTTGGCCTCGTTCACTTAGCTAATCGTGATTCTTATAATTGGTTTGAATATTGGGAAATACTTTTTCAACCAATTCTTCTTTTGATGTCACTAAATTGCAGAAGTTATGAGGCAATGAAATTCATCCTGAGGTCATCAGATCAACCGGCACCTTTCCGTTCCCAATTCCCAGCAATTGATGTGAGAATATCTCAGCTGATGGATCGTTTTGCAGCTGGACACGCATATCTGTGGTTAATTTTATCTACAATTTATAATTGTAAACAGAAACATTGAAATGGAATCGTAAAATATTTAGTATAGCGTGTGTTGCTTTTACGTTCAACAGATGGCGCTGTTTTTCCAAAAAAGCATGTTTTTACCTGTCACAGGTGTGACATCTATATAATAGTAGGTATATAGGTATATAAAAACACGTGCGTATTCGAATGCAACGTTGTTTCAAAATTTCAAAGCAATTGGTGAAGAACTTTCGGATATTTAAGATTTTGAACAAACAAACATTTACATTTTTATTTATATAGATAAGAAGATTTCTGAAATCCTTCCTCTATTGCTTTTAGTCATATGACTAATAGTCCCTCAAACTAGAAATAGAATGCCAATTTGTTCTCTGTAGATGGTAAAAGGCCTATTAATTAGTGGAATTCAGCCCTAGCCAGTTTTGCTCAGTGGATAGAGCGTTCGCCTGGGGACTGAAGGGTCCCTGTTTCAATTCTGGTCAAGAGCACATGCCCAGGTTGTGGGCTTGATCCCCAGTAGGAGGCGTGCAGGAGGCAACCAATCAATGATTCTCATCATTGATGTTTCTCTCTCACTGCCTCTCCCTTACTCTCTGTAATAGTTCAAAACTGACCAGCCCAAGAGGAAAAATCAATTAGACTGATATTGAGGCATTTTCCTTATATTCACTAATCCTATCAGCATTTAGTGAAGCTCTTTGGAAACAATAACAAGCCAGCCGGTGTGGCTCAGTGATTGAGCATTGACCTATGAGCAGGAGGTCATGGTTTGATTCCAGGTCAGGGCATATGCCTGGGTTGCGGCTCAATCCCCAGTGTGGGGCATGCCAGAGGCAGCAGATCAATGATTCTCATCACTGTTGTTTCTATCTCTCTTTCCCTCTTCCTCTCTGGAATATTTTTTATAAGATAGAATTTTGAAAAGAAGCAATAACAAAATAGAAAGTTACCTAATCTGAGAAAATTATCAAATCTGAACATAAAAGACTAAATCCAACAGATGATAAGAAACAGGGAACTCATCCCCAAAAACCATATATTTATAAAATCTTCTCTGGAATGTTATCAGATTATTAAATACTAGAGGCCCGGTGCACAAAAATTTGTGCCCTCGGGGGGCGGGGGGAGGGGGGGTCCCCCAGCCCGGCCTGTGCCCTCTCGCAGTCTGGGACCCCTTGGGAGATAACGACCTGCTGGCTTAGGCCTGCTCCCGGGTGGCAGAGGGCAGGCCCAATCCCTAAGTGCAGCCCCTGGTCAGGCTCAGAGCAGGGCCGATTGGGGAGTTGGGGCGCCGCCCCCTGTCATGCACAGAGCAGGGCCAATCGGGGTTGAGGAGCTCCCCCCTGTCACTCACAGAGTAGGGCCGATAGGGGAGTTGGGGCACCGCCCCCTGTCACACACAGAGCAGGGCGGATCAGGGGGTTGCGATGCCACCCTCAGTCATGCTCAGGGTAGGGCCGATTGGGGGGTTGGGGCACCGCCCCCTGTCACTCACAGAGTAGGGCCGATAGGGGAGTTGGGGCACCGCCCCCTGTCACACACAGAGCAGGGCCAATCAGGGGGTTGAGGAGCTCCCCCCTGTCACTCACAGAGTAGGGCCGATAGGGGAGTTGGGGCACCGCCCCCTGTCACACACAGAGCAGGGCGGATCAGGGGGTTGGGGCGCTGCACCCTGTCACACTCAGGGCAGGGCCAATGGGGAGGTTATGGCTCTACCCTGTCACACACAGAGCAAGGCCCATGGAGGGGGGTTGGGGCGCCACCCTCTATCACCCACAGAGCAGGGCCGATCAGGGGGTTGAGGAGCTCCCCCCTGTCACTCACAGAGTAGGGCCAATAGGGGAGTTGGGGCACCGCCCCCTGTCACACACGGCGCCGCCCCCTGTCACTCACAGAGCCGCAGGGCGATCAGGGGGTTTGGGCGCTGCCCCCTGTCATGCTGATCCGGTGCTGGGAGCCTTGCTGCTCCGCTGATCCCGGTGCTGGGAGGCATATTACCCTTTTACTATATAGTATAGAGGCCTGGTGCATGGGTAGGGGCTGGCTGGTTTGCCCTGAAGGGTGTCCTGGATCAGGGTGGGGGTCCCCACTGGGGTGCCTGGTCAGTCTGGGTGAGGGGCTGAGGGCTGTTTTCAGCTGGTCACACACTCTTCAGGGTGTGGGTCCCCACTGGGGTGCCTGGCCAGTCTGGGTGAGGGGCTGAGGGCTGTTTTCAGCTGGTCACACACTCTTCAGGGTGTGGGTCCCCACTGGGGTGCCTGGCCAGTCTGGGTGAGGGGCTGAGGGCTGTTTTCAGCTGGTCACACACTCTTCAGGGTGTGGGTCCCCACTGGGGTGCCTGGCCAGTCTGGGTGAGGGGCTGAGGGCTGTTTTCCGGCTGGCGAGTGACTGAAGCTTCCAACCGCTCCTTGTTTTCTTCTCTTTTTTTTTTTTTTTTTTTGGGCCAGCTTTAGCTCTGGGGCCTTGCTGCTGAAAACATAGATACAATGTTGCGGTCCGAGCCCGGCTGAATGGAAGCCCTTTTCTGGGGTTTTGTTTAGCTTCTTATTTGCAACATAGTATATAGTTGCTTAGAGTTGCAACTGAGAGGCTGGCAAGTTAGGCGGGGAACGTTGGAGTCTGCAGCAAGCAAGCCTCCCTGCTCGCTTCAGTGCCTGGCTGCCGGCCGCCATCTTGGCTGACAGTTAATTTGCATATACTCACTGATTAGCCAATGAAAAGGGTAGCGGTCGTACGCCAATTACCATGTTTCTCTTTTATTAGTGTAGATATTGATTCTATGATTAAAAAAAAACAAGGTACCATAAAAAGGGACATTCAGAGAAAAATTTAATGGAAATTATAAATAAAATAGAAGAACCATTTTAAAAATAAAAAAAACCCACATTTAAATTTTTGAAGATGAAGTTAAAGAAATAACTTAGAAAGTAAAAAATGTGAAGAATAAGAGAGAAACAGGGAGGATCATCCACACAGATTGCATGGAAATTTGCAGTTTGAATCCCCCTCCCCCCAAAATAGGGTAGGTAATCAATACATCAGTGAAAATTATTAGAACTAAAGAAAAATTTCCAAGTTCATAAAGTCCAAAGAAATGCAGAAATGTAAAGTTTTACCAAGGCAGGATGTTAAGAAATTTTAGAACAGTGGAGAGGAAAAAAATATAGGGGTGGAAAATGGATCCTATAAGAACATTATGAATCATAATGACTTCATATTTATGAACAGCAAAACAGAAAGCTAAAAGATAATAAAGGTAGTGGAGTAAGGTGTTCAACACTGTGAAGAGAAATTATTTCTACCTACATTTTACATCCATTTAAACTATCAATCACATATCAGAATGAAAAAAATATATTTTTTAAGACATGGAATAATCATGTTTATCACTCCTGGCATACATTTTCAGGAAGAGGAAACATATTGAGAAGATGATACTGGCTGAAAGAAACCAAACCCAGCAGGAAAGAGACACACCTTGTCTTCAGAAGGAGAGACGGATGACATATAGATATGCCCATGGCCACCAAATATAGAAGGAAAACAATCCAGACTGAAGCATATCTAAAGAGTTTAAGAGAGAATTGTTTAAAAAAGAAAGCTATTAATAAACTGAAGTAAATGCACACCTAAAGAGAAGATTTAACTACTGGCAAAAAAATCCTATGGCTGAATTATTGATAAATAGCAAATTAAGAAAATATAACTGTAAAACATATAAATTCCAAATAAAAAGATTATGCAGATATGAATAAGTAAGCATGTCTAATATGTGATTGTATTTGTGAATGAAATTCACAGATATCATAATATTGTAATCACTCAATATTGACCTCACACATATAATGATATATTTATTTTTGGAAGATGGTGGATGGGAAATGTATGTCCACATGTTGGGGCTTGAGGCAGGAAAGATGGTTAAGTCTTCAATGTCTATGGCACGAAATCAATAGAAAATGCCTGAAAGATCAATAAAGAACATTCTCTGGAGATAGAGGAGTATTACAGACTTAGCTAAAAATTTAAAAACACCTACGGAAGAGAAAATGAGGAAGATAAATGGACAGGGATTGTTTACTGCATTTTTTCTTAAACATTATAAAACTGTGTCTTTACATGGGTGTGTAACTTTGAGAAATTAAATAATTCAATCAGAAGATGCAGAAAGTAACATCACCATCTATAATAATAAAAGCATAATACGCTAATTAGACTGGACAACTGAACTACCTTCCATACGTCCTTCCGAACATCCTGCCAGACATCCTTCAGGACGACCTTCCAGATAAAGCCTGGGCTGTGAGGACCAAACTCCTTGCCTAAATTTCATGCATTGGGCCTCTAGTCTGCATATAAAAACTTGAGTTATATGTCAATTTTCAGAGCAGATGTGCCAGAGGCAATCAACGTAACAATAATCAGAACATTAATTGGAATAAAAGACTAATAAACTTCAACTTGCAACTAATTCTTATGTGTAAGGAAAATGATTATTCAGTGAGAAATGTGGTTGATAAATCAGACAAAACTGAGTATGCTTGTAAATTCTTTGATGATACATGTATATTGTATTTGGCCTGAAGTGGTGTTAATAAGACCACTAGAGAAATGTGGTGTGTAGAATTTCCTTTTAAGTATCAAGTGAATTAACATTTAATCTTCTTTATTTTAGTCAATTCCCTCCTTTGTTCTTTTCACAAATTAAATCAATTTGTCTCAAATAAAGTTTAATGTAGTTTTATAGAGTGAAGGTTTGTTTTTGGAAAAGGTGTTTGTCCTGCTCTGTTCTTTGGAATATATTAGGTGGAAATTTTCATTTTATGCTTTTTTTCTAAAATCAATGAATATGTACTATAGCTTGGGGGAGTTACATATTAATTAGCAATTTAATAAAAGAATGTTAAGATTGCTTTGTTGGATAGAAACTAGTTAATATCTCACAGGGCAATACATTTGGGGGTTTGATCCTTTTTAACAGAATTAAATCATTTGAATTTCTACCAGAAAAATAAATATACAGAGCAACATGTGATTTCTTTAATTTGAAGTTCTGTAATCAATTATATTATGGTCATTGAATCAAGTTTCTATTATTGGAGTGAAGGGAGCTCAGATATCTGATGCTTTGTGTCTTCTTCAGTTCACATGTATCTCTATTCTATCTAATAAAAGAGTAATATGCAAATTAACTGTCACTCCGTGACAAAGATGGTGGTGCCTATAGCGGCCAGGGCAGGACACTGGCAGCGTCACCCCAGCAACGTGAGCCCAGCAGCCAAGCGCAGCCTGCAGGCAGCACCCAGCAGGGCCTGCTTGCCCATCGCGGTGGTTTGGAGCAGGCAGACCCCGCAGAGAGCAGAGAACCACAGGGAGTGGGCCCAAACCATCAGTAGGACATCCGAGGGCTCCCGGATTGGAGAGGGTGCAGGTCGGGCTGAGGGACCCCCCACCCCAATACACGAATTTCATGCACCGGGCCTGTAGTTTCCCATAACAAAGCCTCCTCACACCCATCTTAGGCTGAGTGCCATATTCTGAATTATCTATAGTCTGCAGTTAAGGACCATAGAAAAAAGCTCTTTCGGATTTAAAAGCCTATTTCTAAGAATAAAATGACAACAATCTTATTTATATTTTTTACTTTCTTTCATTTCTCTATTTCTAATCACACTCATTAGAAGAAGGGATATATACAATTCAATAAAAAAACAGCATTATAGCTAAATATTAAATTTCATGCATAGTCTTAGTCCCGTATTTTTAACCCTTGGCATTGCTATTAGTTAAGAATTATTATTCCCATTTCACACAAGAGAAAACATGGGATAATGAAATTAAAATGATTGATACAAATCATAAAGAAATTAGGTGTACAGTGAGGGTTTTAGATTGTCTCTAACACAGAGACCATAGATAATTCAGAATATGGTGCTCAGCCTAAGGTGGGTGTGAGGAGGCTTTCTGATGGGAAGTAGAAATACATGAGAACCAAAGAAGACCCAAAGCATCAGATGTCTAAGTCCCTTCACTCCAATAGTAGAAACTTGATTCAATGAACATAATACAATTGATTAGAGGACTTCAAATTAAGGAATTTTAATTTTATATTTATTTCATCTTCTATTGCTAAAGTTGTCTTATCACTATGCACTATACTTCCCCTTTTCCCCCTTTTTTAACTACTTACACACTAAACTATATCAAAATTACCTATCAAATAGAACATTCAGTGCTTTCAACTACATACTCTGACATGCATAGCATTCAATTAAACTATAAGTTTGGCACATTTCCAAAGACAATTTTTCTTTTATTATCATACTAGAGACCCGGTGCACAGATTCATGCACCAGTGGGTCCCTGGCCTGACCTGTGGGGATTGGGCCGAAACCGGCAGTCTGACATCCCCCGAGGGGTCCTGGATTGCGAGAGGGTTCAGGCTAGGCCGAGGGACCCCACAGGTGCACGAATCCATGCACCGGGCCTCTAGTCTATATATAGAAAATCCTAATATGCTAAGTGTCCGACTGATCGGCCAACCTCCTGTGGTCCCTCCCTGGTTGGCTGGCCAGGGAGGGACTGCAGGAGGGCTCCAGGGCGTGTCTGGCCTGTCTCTCTCTGTCTTGAACAGCTGGACCCCAGCAGCAGGCTAGCCTACCAGTTGAAGCATCTGACCCCTGGTGATCAGTGTAAGTCATAGCGACTGGTCAACTGGTCAACTGCCCCCTGGTGGTCAATGCACATCATAGCGAGCAGTTGAGTGGCCTTAGTATAACATTAGCATATTATGCTTTGATTGGTTGAACGGCCGACCAGGCACTTAGCATATTAGGGTTTTATTATATAGGACTAGGGGCCCAGTGCACAAATTTATGCACCTTGAAAGGAACTGTGGGCTGCGAGGCTGTGGTGGGCACAGGGGCGGGTCTCGGCCCATCCTCCGCACTCCTGCCCGGTCCCTCCTGCCATAGCCCCCGGTCCCCTGTCTACCAGCAGCCCCGCTCCCATGTGCTGATGGCACCGGCCCCGCTCACACCCGCTGACAGCGCAGAGTGATTGGGACCAGCGTCGGGCACTGGCAGTGGGTGTGAGTGGAGCCATCGCCGGGAGCAGGTGCGAGAGGCAACTGCCAGACCCAATCGTCCCTCAGGAGCAGGGTGAGGTAGAGAAGCCCTGAGAGGTGATTGGGTCCAGCAGCCACCGCTTGCACCCGCTGACAGTGCCAAGCAATTGGGGCCGGTGCCGGGCACGGGCAACAAGTGTGAGCGGCAGCTCCAGCACCGGCTGTGGGTGCAAGCAGGGCCGGCGCCAGCAGTAGGTGCGAGCGCCAAGCGGGACTGCGGCACAGGAGCAAAGAATTTTCAGTAACCATCAGAGGCTTGCCCCGATGACAGCAACCAGCCCCCCGCCTTGGTCTGGCACCCCCGCTCACCTGCTCCACCATCACTCCACAGCCAACACCCGCTATGTTCCGCGCTCTGCCACCTGCTGCCAACGCCTGCCATATTCCGTGTGCGCCCCCTGGTCGGCGAACATCATAGTGACTGGTTGTTCGGTTGTTATGCTGTTTGGTCTATTTTCATATTAGACTTTTGTTATATAGGATATTTCCATTGCTGAAAATAATTTATTTTGTTTGGTTTTAAACCTGATATCCAGTTGTCCCTAACTTCAATAAGTTGCTATTATGCAAGAAATTACTGGGAGCCATTTGAGTTATTTCTATCAGGTGGCAAAAGATGAATTAACAGTATCAAAACACACAATTTATGGTAGTACATTGTTGAGGAACAAACACATCTCTTAATTGGAAATTGACAGCTTTGGCACCGAGTCCAAAAAATCATCATTCACATTCACAATAGGTTCCATTTCCTAAAGCTCTATTAAGTCATTTAAATGCCATGACAATCTTCTCCACAGGTGTTAAAAACCAGATCTTTGCCTGTCGCAGACTTAATTAGATAACAGCTGGCTAATTACACTTAAAAATGTGAAATCCAAAACATGATAATGCCTGAAATGAAAAGAGTAGTAGGGGAGTGGCCTGGTTTGTTCCTATCTTATTCCAACCTTGTTGCATGGAGATTATCTAAAATAGATGCTTGCTAAATCTGTAACCAAATTATGATTAAACTAAGTTAATCATAACTTCTAAATGATATACACATTGAGGTTACATTTAAATAATGTTTAATTTGCTGTGTGTCATTTTACTGATAGCTTCTCAATAGCAAGAATCCATTTTTGCTATTGCTTTTTTTTTTCTCCAGTAAATGGTCTTCTCTTCTATCTTAATTCCATAGTTTGACATAATCATTTCAAGAACAAAGTTTCTTGGACTTTCTGGCAAGGGGAGAAGAAGAACATCTAAATTTTATGAATTATGTTGTGACAATGAAATTATCACTAGCTTTTAATAGTTTTTGTGGTTCACAATAGTATCCTTCTCTTCAGGAAGGTATCTATTTGCCTTGAAATTTTCTTGAACAGCATGTTATTTTAACCATTAAAATACTACAAATCTGATCTCTTTAAACAATTTGACTTTCTTGAGTTGACTATAGAGTTTGATTTTGGAATAGATTATTCTTGATTCATAATCTCAATTTAAACCTAACCTTATTAAAATGTATCCTTTCTATAACATATGGAATGTTCCTGACTCCTTCCACAATTCTCTTTCTTAGACAAAAATCCAAGACAATTGAAAACATTTTTCTTTTCAAAATTTCCAAAACTTGCAATTTTTCTAGCCATTTTCTCCCTGTGGATCAGAATTAGGTTCTTAATTACCTAATAAATAAGTCTATTTTCTGGGAAATTGTTAACAAATCTGCTGTGGGAATTTCAAATATGTCCTGCTTCAAAATGAAACTTTTATTAGATGTTTGAATAGCTTTTTTCCCTCCTATTAAGTAATTGGTATAATGCCAATCATATGGTTTTACATTTGCTGCTCTAAATAATAAATTATTTTTGAATTTACTTGTCTTTTTTATCATGATGTCTCCAGGACCGAACATATTGAATGAATGTATTATAAATACATAATAAATTCCCCAAATTAGTTCAGTACAAAATTGTCAAATATCTTTATATTTAGTATGCAAGATCACTGTGAGAATTGATAAAGCTAACTCATATAAACCATGTACTGGCCTGATACACATGATACTAGAATAGATAAATCATTTACTTGGTGTTGATGCCAATAATTGTAGAATATCCACATATGCATGAATTTCATTAATTATTTTGACAATTACAAAATGCACAATATTGTTTTTCTTTTTGAGCTAATTGACCTTGGCTTAGAAGAGTGAAATAGAAAATATTCAGAGTCAGCACTTCATTATTAAGCTTTGGATACCTATTAGATATTGAATACATTCCCAATTTTTAAAGTTGTTTAAATGATGTTAGGGTAAGCTTCTTTATTCTTGTTCCCCTTTCCACTATGTTTTCAAAATTGCTTAACTATTTTTGTTTCATAATAAATTGTCTTGAAAAGATTGGTGCTATATTTGGCAACAAGTTAAGTTAGCTTTTTAATTAGAGCATTGATGAGATTTAAGTCAACAGTTCAATTGCATAGTAGATCATTTAGTTTATTTACGTTTCTCTCCACTCTAGAAAACTCTCCTAAAAATCCATTTTATTTATCTGACTGTTGATAAAAATAAAAGAATGGGCTTATGCCCTAGCCAGTTTGGCTCAGTGGATGGAACATCAGCCTGCGGACTGAAGGGTCACAGGTTTGATTCCGGCCAAGGGCACATGCCTGGGTTCCAGGCTCAATCCCCAGTGAGGGGCATGCAGGAGGCAGCTGATCAATGATTCTCTCTCAACATTGATGTTTCTATCTCTCTATCCCTCTCCCTTCCTCTCTAAAATCAATAAAAATATATTTAAAAAAGAATGGGCTTATAAATTCAAAATACATATTCTAATCACTCCAGATAAATAGCATAATTTTACATACACATTTGCACAAAAATATTGCACACCAAAGAAATTAGGGAAGAGAAATTATTCATTTCCCCAGAAATCACCTAAGAAGAATTAAGCATGATATTTTACATAGCCTGAGATAGATATAGTGCATATGAAATTTATCCCTAATCAAAGCTATAAGGAAGGGGGAAATTTTATATCTATCATATATTTGCATGTCTATATATTTCTATCTACTATCTATCATCATTTAATCTGTCTATTTAGTCATTTAGTAGGAAAACAGAACTATGAAAAGGCTCTTTCTACCATACCCTGCTTTCCCCTTCTTTACAAGGCCTTCATTAAGAATAAATTTTTTCTTAGGAGTTAAAAAAAGTCTTGGTGTATGTCCTGTGTTTGTAGTGAGATAAAATTTATTTATTTTTAATTATGCATATGAAATTACAAATTGTGTGAAATATTTTTTATTTAAAGAGGGTTATATTCAACAATATACATTTTTAAAAAGGTGTTATTAATGAATCTCCACTTGCATAAGTGTGGTAACTACTTATCATAGATAACAACTATTAGTGTATAATTACTCCACATACAAGAGCTTAATTCATCACAATATAATCACATACTACCTAATTATATACAAGCTGATTCTATTTCTATGGTTGCTGCTATTTTTCTACTCCTATTTTAGTGCTATTTATTTGTTCCCTTAAGACATATGATATATTTATTTTCAGTGATTAACATACAAATTCCATTTACAATAAAAACTTCAATATTTCTGTCTACATAGAAATATTAATACCTAGTGAAGGCTTCTGATTATCTTGAAACTCTATTGGCTTTTACATAAAATATAAGCCTATACTCCACAGAGGGTTGAGCTCTGGGATATTTTCAAAAGTATCTCTAATCTCCACTCATCTTGCATTCTCTCCAACATAAATCCAAGCAGCCTATCCCTTTATAAAATTCTGATTGAAGTCATATCTATCTTAGAAGGTTTAATATGTTAAAATATGCTAAGAGTTTGGAAACTTTTGATCAAAGTAGCTATCAAAATGCAAAATATTACTGTCATTGTTTTCAAAAGGTAAATAGCCAACATTCATGGGCTTCGTACATTGCCCTCCAGTCACTGTGATCTGATCTGCTCCTTGAAGCTAGTTTTCCATTGATTAAATGCTCTTATCTCTATTGCCAAGTTAATCTTGTGTGGCATCCACGCTTTTATTTTATCTTCTTTACACAGTCTCCTTCAAGCTCTACAAATGTGAGTTAACTTTAAAGGAATCAGAAACCAGCAGTCATCCTTTCATTCTCAACAAGTTGTTTTTCAGAAAACGTTCTGTAAGTCACTAAGTTCTCTTTGGACACAGACTTTCTTTTCTTCAAGAACTGAAAATAACTTGAATGTAATAAAAGATTTTGCTGTCTTCCTAAGAACTACTGTTACAAGTATATTATCAGCCAGGGCATTTGTGTGATAGGTTAAGGTCCTCATAGATTGAAGAGGTGGGGAAAGGAAGAAGAGTTAGAAAACTTCAACTGCTGTCTATCCATGTGTATTATTTGTTATTTAATTAGACATTTGGTGAGGAGACTTGTTTTCATTGTAACATTAGTTCATATCCATATTAATATCTATGATATTATTTGACCAATTGATTCCACTTTTAGGAATATATCCTAAGAAACTGGAAACACCAATCAGAAAAAAAAATGGAAGAAGAGTTAGAAAACTTCAACTGCTGTCTATCCATGTGTATTATTTGTTATTTAATTAGACATTTGGTGAGGAGACTTGTTTTCATTGTAACATTAGTTCATATCCATATTAATATCTATGATATTATTTGACCAATTGATTCCACTTTTAGGAATATATCCTAAGAAACTGGAAACACCAATCAGAAAAAAAATGTATGCATCCCTATATTCATAGCAGCACAACTTACAATAACTAAGATCTGGAAATAGCCCAAGTGCCCATTAGTAGATGAGTGGATAAAAAAGCTGTGGTACATTTACACCATGGAATACTGTGCAGCAGTAAAAAAAAGGAGGATCTGTCACCCTTTGAGAGAGCATGAAGGGGCCTGGAAAGTATTATGCTAAGCAAAATAAGCCAGTCAGAGAAAGACAAGTATCACATGATCTCACTCATATGTGGAATCTAATGAACAAAATAAACTGATGAACAAAAGACATAGAAACAAAGAACAGAATGCGGAAGGAAGGCGGGGGAGGGTGGGTAGGTGGGAAGTGATCAACCAAAGAACTTGTGTGCATATACGCATGACACATGGACACAGACAATAGGGTGGTGAAGGCCTTTCGTGGGGGGGAAGGGTGGGCCCAAAGGGGTCAGTGGGGATAGCAGGGGACCTATGTAATACTTTCAACAATAAAGATTTTTTTAAATATATTTTATTGGTTTTTTACAGAGAGGAAGGGAGAGGGATAGAGAGTTAGAAACATTGATGAGAGAGAAACATCAATCAGCTGCCTCCTGCACACCTCCTACTGGGGATGTGCCCGCAACCAAGGTACATGCCCTTGACCGGAATCGAACCTGGACCTTTCAGTCCACAGGCCAACGCTCTATCCACTGAGCAAAACCAGTCAGGGCATCACAATAAAGATTTTTAAATATTTTACTAATCATATTTTGATTATAAAATGTTTAATAATTTTGATCTGTCATTCATCTATTCATGAGAGTTGAAGCACTACATGACTAGAAAATAATACAGTGGCTGAATAAAATTATTTACTATCTACTACTTCTCTATCTAATACCTATATACCCATCTATCTTAGTCATAGATATTCTTATTTGTCCAATTGCAAAAGAAAACACTGGCTTATGTTCAGCTTAGCATTGACTCCTTTTTGATGTTTTGGTGATGGAACACACATTTGGCTGTTTTTTGTTTTATTTTGTTTTCCATGTAGGCTGAGTTAGAATGCCATTTTCTGTTCTTAGTATTATTCGGACTAAAAATGGCTTTGGCTTCCTGTGATTTTTCTCAGATAATCCCCTTTATTCTCTATATTTCAAAGTGTCTAGACAAACAAGTACAGAAACGTTATAGCTCATCCACTAAATGTAGTTTTAAATCTAGAATCATAGTCATAAGTCTGTTCGTGTTTGTATCATACAAAGAGAGAAGAGTTGTCTTAGTGCCTATGAATTTTCTTCATTTGCTATTTGAATGCATTAGCCTCAGTTATGTGTGGACGACAAGGAATATTGCTGGAAGGCCTCTTAGACCTGTCTTGGATGCTGATTACTTCTGCACCAAAGCTATCACTGTAGTATGATTTACTATTTTGACTAATCGAACCCCATCTCTTCATAAATATGCTTGTTACCAGGTTCCCCCAAATAGTTGATAAACTTCTGCTGAATATATGCCAACCCACCTGCACAGTATATTTTTGTTGCTCTTTAAAATCATGCATTGCATACAGTGTGACACCTTAAAAACATAATCTGTGTCCTTAAATATGTGTTCGAAAATGGTGTTCTTATGACCTGTACAAAATATTTAAACACATTTTCAAATTTTTATTTTATTAAACACAATACCTTTAAATGTTTCTACTTTGCATTCAAAATACTAAGATTCCTTGGACTTGCCATCCATATAACCTTACAAAAAGTATTAAGATTTTTCTTTAGCCATGTCATGCAGTAATTGAGTGTACCTCAAATTTTTTAAAAGGCGGGAGGTTGGGTTAGGGACTTGTATTCAGATTGTGTATAATGAAGAATTATTGATGATGTTTTAAGGCAATGTAGCATTCGGTAGCAGAGTTAAACTATCAAGAACAGTCAGCCTGGCTAATAACAAATCTGATTGATCAGTTGCTGATTGGTGGGTTGGTGTGTCGGTTTATATGTGTGTGTGTGTGGGTGTATTTTTCCCCATGAACCCTTTTTTTATCCTGTGGCTTTTTTCACTTACAACTAGCCTAATCCTTTCATTTGTCTGCATCCAAGAAAACAATCACAAAATGGTGTTTTAAATACTTTGATACATTTGGCTAATTCTTCTGCCTTAGTGCAGCCTATTAGAGTAGGATTAAAAGTCAATAATCAGTCTTATTACATCACTGAACGGAAACCTTTGCTCATTGAAGATGGAGGGAACTCTATCAGTCTTAAATTCAAGGTAGTGACAAGGTGGTTTTGCAAATTTGTTTTTACCTCTTGGCATAATGTGATCTGAAAGGCTTGGAGTTTACCCTCTGCATGATTTTTACATCTGCATCCTAAATGTTTTGTTATAGTTGGCAGAGAGTGCACTGTCCTATCATTTCTAAACCTGCTCACCTTTCTACAGTCACCTGGTATAGAAACCATGTGACTTTTTGTACCATTTCTCCTGATGTTCCTTGTAATGGAAAGTGATCGACATTAACCGTTTCCATACATGTTATTGCCTTCACAATATCAGCATTTTTCATGGTGTAAACTTAATTTGATGATCTTATTGGAGTCAGAATAATTACAGCATTCTAAAAAAAGATACAAAACATACCATTACTTCATATGCTGGAGTTGTTCCTAATACCATGCTTTTATCCAAATAAACACACATAGAAAAGACTTGATAACAAGTGGTTTTCTTTCATTACTTGCTATCGAGGTGGAATGTGGATAACTGGGGTAGGTTATGGCTGTATAATGATGCTTTGGTCAACTATGGACCACATATACAATGGTGGTTCCATGAGATTATAATGGAGCCGAAAAAGTCCTATACCCTGGTGACATCATAGCCACCCTAATCTATAGTACAATGCATTACAAATGCCTACAGTATTCAGTTTAATAATATTATATACAGCTTTGAAGACTAGGAACAGTAGGCTTTATGCCATATAGCCTCAGTGTGTGATAGGCTATACCATCTAGGTTTGTGTAAGTGAACTCTGATGGTCACACAGTGATGAAATCACCTAACAGCACATTTGTCAGAACTACCCTGGCTGTTAAGCTACACGTGCCTGTGTTAGATTCTGAAATGTCAGATTGGTTCATCTTTACCACTGTTTTATACTGTATTAAATTAAAATTGCTTTTCCTTGTTTATATTATACAGGCTAATTTTCTTAAATATGCATATCAATGTAAGGTACTATCTTCAGAGAAAAGCTAAGGCTCTCTCTTATGAGACCCCTGGACATGCTGACCTAACAGTTTTAATCTTATTTGTATTTGAAGCCAACTTATGATCTTCCTGCTCTGCCTCTGAGGAGGGGCATCTCTGCCTTTCTTGGAGGTTAATTCTGCCATCTGTGCTCAAATTTCCATTCCATCTCTTCTCAGGCCCTCTTTTTCTTGCATCTTTAACTTTTCCTTTTTTTTCTGTAAGCAAATTTTTCTTGAAGTAAATGTATATGTAAATATCTTCCATTTAAAAATAAATAAAATATGTCATTGCCCTTCACCATCAAATTCCTTAAATGGCGATTTTTTATTTACTGTTTCACCTCTTTACATTCAAATCTTCTTTCAATCTCCTGCAATTACACATACCTACATCATTATCTATTTCAACAAACATGTTGTCCTGAAGTACCTCTCTAATACCATTTACATAAAACAAAAATATGAGTTATAACAGTTTCCTTCCTTTTCCTCAGAGTTTATATCCAATTAAAGTCATCTTTTGTATTTGCATGGGATTGGTTCCAGGACCACCTGCAGATTCCCAAATCATAGGAAGCTCAAAACCCTCATATGAAATGACAGTAATTGCATATAATCTGTGCACATCAGCTTGTATATTTTAAATCATCTCTACATTACTGGTAATATCTAATGCAATGTAAATGCCAGGTACATAGTTGTTATGTATACTGTATTATTTAGGAAATAATGACAAGAATAAAAATGTTGCCTGACTGGTGTTGCTCAGTGGTTTGAGCATCTACCTATGAACCAAGAGGTAAGGGTTCAATTCCCGGTCAAGGCACAGGACCTGGTAGTGGGCTCAATCCCCAGTGGGGGTCATGGAGGAGGCAGCCAATCAATGATTCTCTCATCATTGATGTTTCTATCTCTTCTTCCCTCTCCATTCCTCTCTGAAATCGATAACAATGTTTCTAAAATGTCTGTCCATGTTCAGTACAGACCCAACCATTGTAGGCCTAACTACATAGTATGTGTCAACAATGTAACATGTTTTTTTTCAAATATTTTTAATCCATGAATCTTCATATGCAGAATCTGCAGATACTTAGGACAGACTTTACTTTTCTACCAAGGTTTGTTGATCACACTTTATTATCATAATTTGTCTCTCTATTTTTATACTAACATTTCCATAATTATTTTAAATTTCTATCATTTTTACCTGCATATGTAAAGAGTTTCCTCTATTTTTTTTCTTTGCCAAACATGTTCCATTTCAGACTTTAGTCAGAGAGACCTTGCCAAAATGTGTATATCATTGTGTTCTTCCTGCTCAAAACATTTTTGTTCCTCCTTTGTGATTAATTCAAATCTTCCATCAATGTTTTGACATCTCTTGCTTGATAAAGCCCTTTGCTACTCATTTCCATTCCACAGACTGTCCCTGAAGCTTGAGTAGAATGTGAACTTAACAGAGACCATGTCCTCATGAGGCTTAGATTCTAGAGAAGGAAAATCAATATTAAACAAATAAAGGTTAAATCATAGTGAAAGATTGTGCACTTGGAAGTATTTTAGGTAGAAAAGCCAGAAAAGATCTCTCTGTTGAGATACTCAATGCAGTATGGACATCTTTTAAAATAAAATGGATGATTTCAAATTTTTTTGAAAGTCCAAAAGATGAGATCTTTGGCATGCTGCAGATAAAGGAATCTGAAGGCTCAGAAAGTTGAAAACACTTGAATGGATCTACTACTAAAGATTTAGAAAATGCATAAGTGAGGGAAGGACCAGTATTCTTGAAGTAATCTCTTTTTTTAACATATTTTATTGATTTTTTACAAAGAGGAAGGGAGAAGGACAGAGAGTAAGAAACATCAATGAGAGACAAACATCGATCAGCTGCCTCCTGCACACCCCCCACTGGGGATGTGCCCGCAACGAAGGTACATGCCCTTGACTGGAATCGAAACTGGGACCTTTCAGCCCGCAGGCTGACACTCTATCCACTGAGCCAAACCAGTCAGGGCTGAAGTAATCTCTTTTGACCTCTTTTGATTGGAGGTGAGCAAATTCCATTGTCCAAAAATTTGTGCCATTGCATTATTTTTAAAGATTTGTATTACTTGCCAAAATTATCTTTTTAATTTGTTTCTGTTTTGTTTTGTTAATCCTTACCTGAGGATATTTTTTCATTAATTTTTAGGGAGAGTGGAAGGGAGAGGGAGAGAAGGAGATAGAGAGAAACATTGATGTGAGAGAAACACATCGATTGGTTGCCTCCTGCATGAGCCCCGGCCAGGGCCCAGGCCAGGAAGGAGCCTACAACCAAGGTGCATGCCCTTGATTGGAATCAAACCTAGGACCCTTTGTTCCATAGGCTAGTGCTCTAGCCACTGACCCAAACTGGCTAGGGCTGTTTTTATCTTTATTGTATTTTCCCCACTAATGAGACATTCACATGACACCAAGAACCAGGTGTATTCTCATGCTATATTATCCCTAGCTTTAGAAGTTTGTGTGACCAAAAATTAGTGGTCTATAAATATGACTAAATGAATGAATGGATAGATGAAAGGATGGATGAATGATCCTATATAATAAAGAGGTAATATGCAAATTGACCATCACTCCAACACACAAGATGGCCACCCCCGTGTGGTCAAAGATGGCTGCCACAAGATGGCCAGCAGGGGAGGGCAGTTGTGGACGACCAGGCCTGCAGGGGAGAGCAGTTAGGGGTGACCAGGCTTGTAGGGGAGGGCAGTTGGGAGTGACCGGGCCTGCAGGGGAGGACAGTTAGGGGTGACCAGGACAGCAGGGGAGGGCAGTTAGGGGCAATCAGGCCAGCAGGGGGAGCAGTTAGGCATCGATCAGGCTGGCAGGGGAGTGGTTAGGGGCAATCAGGAAGTCAGGCAGGCGAGCAGTTGGGAGCCAGAAGTCCTGGATTGTGAGAGGGATGTCCAACTTCCCGTTTAGGCTCTATCCCAGTGGGATCAGACCTAAAGGGGCAGTTGGACATCCCTCGAGGGGTCCCAGATTGGAGAAGGTGCAAGCTTGGCTGAGGAACACCACCCCCCCTGCACGAATTTTGTGCACCTGGCCTCTACTATATTAATAAAATGAGACAAGAAAATTCAATATGTCCCAGATCTCCAAGGACTTACCTTTGATAAATGACTTTGAATTTGAAGGATATTAGGACTTACTGAAGAATTTGAGGGAATATAACATGATCTCTTTGTGTTTTTAGACAAAGTACTTTGACAACTAAGAAAAAATCTGTCCCAAAGTATGAGGGCAGTCTAGGATCATGATAGGACAGACAGAATCTAAACTAAGTTGTATGTGAGATGCAGATTTTTAATAGGATAAATATTAAGGGAGGTGAAATCTATTAAACCTAATAAAAATGAATATTGAAGTTAATGGACAAGGTAGAGAAAATTTTATTAAGTATACTCTAAATTTCTCTACTTATTATCTTATGTCCAAGGCACTTGAGATTTTATGTTTTGCTATGGCTCATATTTTCATAGAAATGGTTAAGTACTTATTCAGTAGAATGGCATCTCTCTCACTTAACAGTTCTGAGAGTACGAATACCTATAAATAGCTGAAAATACTTTTTAAAAGTTATATAATTGTGGATACTGTAACAGTTTATATTTCTGTCTCCATTTTCTATGAAAATATTTTTGATGGATTAGAGATATATTTTTAAAATATATATAAGTTTTATCTAAGGTACTTAAAATTCAAGTAATGCATATTTAACAGTAGATATTAATAATTATATTTAAAAGTAACATTTAATTCTATTTTTAAAATATACATATATGTTTTATTGATTTCAGAGAAGGGAGAGGGAGAGAAAGATAGAAACATCAATGATGGAAGATAATCATTGATTGGTTGTGGATCAAACCCACAACCGGGGCCCTGCCCTGACTGCAAATTGAACACTGACCTCCTTGTTCATAGGGTGATGCTCAACCACTAAGCCACACTGGCTGGCTGAAAAGTAACATTTTAAATGAACTGTTTTTCTATAATAATTCTAAAATATTATTATACAAACTACTATATTATTGACACAGTCATATTTGAATTTAAATATAGTTAGTTGGTTAAAATAAATACATACATTTAGGTTATACCTCAATGTCACATTCAATTATGTAAAAGTTCTTTCAGGTTAAAAGATTTTGAATAGTTTATTACTCACTGATTTCTCTTGCAAAGAACTTTAGAAGTTGTTCCACATGGAGATAAGTCAGAGCTCACGTGAGGCCCAGGTCACTTTCTATTTTGAACCTCCTGCACTTGGGCAAGCGGAAACCTAGCAATAGCCCCATACTCCATGGATCTCTGGCTTAGATGCACTTTTCTCAAAATGTTCTGAGTTCAACTCAACCAGCCTAAGCCAGCAGGGATGTCAGGTGGGGCAACCCCAGCTCCCGTCTGGGTCTCTTTGGCTCTAAACGCACCTCTCTTCACTTTGGAACTCTCACTGACACCACTGTCGGTAGCAGGTTTTATTTCCCTGCCATTCCCTGGAATTACTCCTACAAGGCACTCACATCCTCCTATGGGACTGGGGTCCACTCCATACCCTTCATGCTACAAAGCCTGCCCCCTATGGCTCCTGCTTCTTCACTATGTTCCTAGGACAATATGTGATTAATAAACTACTGTTGACAGCATCTCTCTGGTGTTAGGCATATGTATTTGGCCATCCCCATAACTCCAGGTGGGAATCCCTCTCTCATTTTAAAATACCCAGTAAGGAAATTTCAGTGTGACTACACGGAAGTCAGTAACCTTCAAGCCTTGAAACTTGTTAGTATTCTAACATGAAAGTGCTGTTCTACTCATAATTGTTTTCATGTACATTAACTTGACTATACTTGTCAAAGTGTTATTGCAAATTGCCAAAGAGAAGAGGTGCTTAAAGAAGTCATTTCAAAGGTTTTTACTATTCATAGAGGCATTTATATACAAAAACAATATACACAAACAACAACAGCAAATGTGGTAGATTAAAGAAATAGCTGCTTACAGATAACAAGGATGGATGATCTGTCAGTGAGGTGAGTAATTCTTATTTTCTAAAATGAATTCTTAATCTCTTTAAAATCATTTTAAAAACCCAACACCACTTGAGCATTTTAATGGGAATGCTTCCCACTCTCCAGAGAAAGCTATAAATTACATCAGACAAATATAGTTTAGACCCAGACCAGATTTCGGATGAGAGATTTTTCTTCTGCACACTAGATTGCATTTAATATAAGCACATATTTGAAACTTAGATATTATTTGTCCTGCTCATGTGTATTTACTTATCTCAAATCTGTATGCAAAGTCCTCACATTCACAAGTAGGGCAGATACAAACCAGAGGATATTGTCGTTCTGGTATTCCAGGTAGCAGCTTTGATTCAGCACCATTTTTTTCCTGCCATGGATAATCTACATTTTTGTCTTTCAGCTCTTCTGTGTACCGAGAGCTTATATTCTGACTACTTCATCTAAATATTTATGAAGGAAACTATGATGAGCAGGAAATTCGGGAAGAAATGAACTCAAAATCTTACACTGTTTCAAAAGCAAAACATTTACAAAACTGCTTGATTCCACAGAGAAAATCTGCATACATTTAGTACTGTTTTGACATAAATACTTTTGAAATCTTGAGAATATCTGTGCCTTTCCAAGTTAAAAGAGATTAATAGAAAGTACTTGTGCAATTTTGAAAGTTATATATTACAAAAATCAAGAGTCTTATGCTTAAGATTTATTCAGTTGACATTTTTAGATTCATTAGTTAAATGCTTCATTTACTAAAGTATTACCTAAACCATATGGTGTATAAGATAAAATGCAAGAAAAAATATCAGTAGGAAAAATACTAAAAATAGTATCTGAGATGGTGTTTCTCATTGGGAGTGCTCCTGGCCTTTGGGGAGAGACAGTTTTCCCTTCACCTGAAGAGTCTCCTGCGTTCCAGGATATGTGGTATCCCTGGTCCTTTGTCATTAAATCACAGCAGCATCTCTTAATCATTGGAACCCAATTACAATAGATTCTGTCACCCAATCACAAATGCTTCTGGTTGGTATAGCTCCTGGTAAAGACAGTTTGTTTGAATTCCTCTATAATTCTGTCACCCAATTACAAATGCTTCTGGTTGGTATAACTCCTGGTAAAGACAGTTTGTTTGACCTTCTATATAATCTATTCTGGATCACATCATTTAGCAGAGTCCTTTTTAAAATTGCTAAGTTCCCAGGCTATCTGCCCATTTTTCCTTCAGTCCACCAAAAAAACGATGATTTTCCCAAGAGTTTAATTTCTCTTTTGCTTTTTCCTCTGTTCCTGCTGCTTCGGCCTATCTTCCAAATGACAACATTCACAAGGTACCATATTCTCATGGACTTCAAGAAAATTCTTGGCTACTTGGATTTCAATTTAACCTACAGCCCCAATATAGATAAAACTATTCTGACATATTTTCTTTTTCTCAAGCCTCTTCTACTTCCTTCAACACTAGTCAGGAAGATAGAACCCACACCAGTTTTTTTAATAAAGTTCAGCTAAAGAGTTATATGAACAGGTAATGGAAGACTGAAAGGGAAAAATGGGGTGGGAAGATATTGTATCAAAGAAACAGCTACCAGGAACAAATGGATGAAATTAGGTCTATTAGATATTGAAAACTAGATGAAAAACCCTGTGAAGCTGAGACCTGTACTAGAAGATGGAGCGCTGCCATACTGATGCTAGTGCCAGTGGCCAGCAGAGCACTGGGAGGACCTCTTAAAAGTTCAGCTAAATCACCAAATAGGGTGTAAAATGTGTCCTTAGAGTAGTATGTTAGACGTGATATGGTATAAATGTTGAACCGGTTGTTATTATATCTTGCTGAGAGGTCAATAAATAGAAAGCATGCATCTAGAAATCAAGGAAAATAGTAAGATTAACTTTTATTTTCATCTATTATCATCACTCTCAGTAAATAATTGAAGAATTTGTATTTTCCATCCTTTCCACTCTGCAAAGGATTAATGATACTGGTCTCTTCGAGGTGGAGAAAGGGGACATTATAAATATTAGTTCATTTTGGTCACTTAATACAGATGGATCAGTAGAAGAGGAAAGGCATTACTCTATTGGTCAGTGAACTGTCTGAAGTAAAATAAGATAATAGAGATATTGCTACATTATGGGGACAGGAAGTCTGGAACTCATAAAATATAGTAAGGTACCTCTGAAAGCTTCCAAACTTGGTGACAACAATCAACTGGATATTGCAGAAAGCATGGTCTGACGAAGACTAGGTATAGAGGTGGTTAGAACCATCAAGGATCCATGTCTACACCACTCTACTGAACAAGGAAACACAAAAGCTGAAGTGCTAGCCCAGCGTGAAGGTTGTTAGAGAAAGGAGGTTAATATTAGCTACAGCTTTGGGAGTAGTTGCTGCCTCAGGGACTATAGCTTGTTCTACTTTATTTCTGGGGACACATCAGTTTTTTGATACAATGATTAGCCATTATCATGGTTAATCAAAGTATCATAACAGAGGAGACTCAGTGTAGGGCTTAGGCAGACTTCAACGGTGCAATGGAAAATCTGAGTCAGTGTGGACAAGCTGCACCATATCTTCTCAGGCCCCTCTGAGTTTCATTGAAGCTGCAGAAGACATTTTCCATGCACACTGACAACATCCCACTTCAAGTCCCTGTGTCACTCTGCTTGTCTGATGGAGGGCTTTCTACTGTGCCACAGGAGCTAGCTAGACCTATTGGTGGCTGGGATTCAAACTGTGAGGCTGAGATACCCACCAGCTACTGTTGATGCCTCTGAGGAGGTTTAATGGGGCTGGTTATGGTAACATGGAATCCGTTATAACTGGAATCCACTGATAGAGTCGATGAAGTGGTGCTGACACAATCAAGTAGGAGAACACAAAGGAGCATGTGGCTTATTACTTTCCCAGCATGCCAATCTCTCCCTGGGCATTGCTACCGGAAGAGCCAAACTGACAGCCAGCTGACAATAAAGACCTACTAGCACATAGGCAGAGTCCCCATACTAGCAGCAGGAAATGCAATAGAAAGCCTGGTTGGTGTGGCTCAGTGGTTCGTCAATGACCTATGAACCAGAAGGTCAAGGTTTGATTCCCAGTCAGGGCACATGCCTGGGTTGCGGCTTGATCTCTCTCTCTCTCTCCCTCTCCCTTTTCTGAAATAAAAAAATATGTATATTTTTTAAAAATGCATAGAGAAGGGTTATTTTTGAGAGACAATACCTTAAAATTACTCTATTTTTGAATATTCTTTTGACTTTTTTCTTAGGACTGATTTTTTTTAAACTAAAATAGCTTGTTAATCTATGCTAAATTATTAGCTGATGAGAATGCCTTTGAGAAATGTTTGTGTTCTCCTGGGAGATAAAATACTCATTTAGTCTGTTCTGGCTGCTATAACCAAATGACAGAGTAGGTGTCTTTTTACTGTATCCTTACATAGCAGAGAGAGGGAGCTTTGGTGTCTCTTCCTCTTCTAAAAAGGCCACTAATCCCATCATGGGGCCTCCATCCTCATGGCCTCACTGGAACCTAATTACATGGCAAAAGTCCAACCAACCTCCAAATCTCATCATATTGGGGTGATGAATTTGGGGACAGCATTAGTACTTAGTCCATAACAAATACCATCAAGTAAAGAAGAGCTAGTAGTTGAGATTTTTTACATTATAGAATGATGACCTGACAATTTTCATATTATATGGATATATCTACTCTTCCTGAAAGATGACGTTCCTTGTTCTCTTTAGCAGCTCATAGATGTGCATAACATTGGTATCTAGCAAGACTTTTCATCTCAAATTCATAGAGACTTAGCTGTAAGTAAATTACAATTCCGTTTTGTTTGCTTGCTTGTTCATATAGAGGTAGGTATTTTGTAATCAATTCATTTCTAGGAGTCATTTCAGAAAAAAAAGTCTCTCTAGATTCTGTCTTAAATTAGTATATAGGATCCTTCAAATATAATGTTAATAAGCACAGTGTTATAACAGTTTACATTGTAATTCACTGAAGTAGATGGTGACAGGGGACATCTTGTGGTCAAAGCTGCAAGTGAATTTCTTTGAACAAAATTAAGAAACATAAGAAAATAATCATTTTATATGTAGAAGATAATAGAAGATAATGTAAGATAAATATAAGATGTAGAAGACATCAAATTAAAAGAAGAAACAATATAACCATTACATGTAAAAGTCTTTATTAGAAGTGACTAACACAATCTAAAAATGAGAATAAAAACCAATTACAAAACATGACAGAAAGAAAGCCTTTTAATCTAAAATACCCCCTTTAAAGTTAATGTAAAATTCTTCAAATGTACATGTTTTATTACCTGAGTTCTCATTTCCAATCAATCATTAACCTGATCACTTCTTATATTACCTTCCTTTAAGAAAAAAAAAATCATTAGAAAAGTTTGAAACAGAATGATTATAACTCTTAATTTACCACATAGCTTAAATAGTTGTCATTTTTGGGGGGATGACATTTGCTACTACCCATTTATATCTCTCTGTCTGTATTCTTTTTTTATGTATGTAATTATATTGCTGAACCATTTCATATTTTTGTACATTCACATAAAACTTCACTCTAGTCATATATCTCCTCAGTACAGGTATACTTCCTACCTAAAAGTGATACCATTATTACATATAAAGCATTTTAAAAATATAATTTAAATCTCATCCTGAATTTAAATGTTCCCAACATTATAAAAATAATTTTTATAGTTGTTTTGTTCATAAACCAGGATTTTATCAAAATGAAAGTATTACAAGAGGTTGTTTTGTTTCTTTAGTCTACATCTTTTCTTTCTCCTGCTTTATGGCTTTTAAAAATTATTCTCCACAACATTTTATTGTAAAAAAAATTAAACATACAGCAATATTAAACATATTTTAAAGTAAATATTCTTATACTTACCACCTATTTTATATAACTAATATTCTACTTCATTTTATCACATATATATCCATTACTTTCTCCTTATATCTGTTTTTCATTCCCCCATAATTGGCATTGGCCAATTACTTTAACGTTGGCAACAGCCCAAAAGTCTGTAAAATTGTGCAGCTGGGGCTGATGGTTAGCCAGAGCATACAGTGCTAAAATGACTGCCTGAAATTTAATTAATTGTAATGACTCTTGGGTCTCATTTTTTATTAGAATTTCTTGGTTAATGTATGAAGAACAACAACTTCCCACTGTGCTGTATCATGTGCAATGATGGTAATGCCAATCTACAAATTATATTAAATTCATTCTCTGTTTACTCATTTAATCCTTGGGGGTTCTTTCAGTGACTAAGAGGTTTGGAAATTGAGTGACCTCCTCTAGCAACACAGTGTGTCAAAGATAGCAGAGACGATGACTCTTACACATGGGATATGCGAGAAGGTGCATGTATACCTTCATCCTGTAGCAAGAGGGCTTCATTGACTGTGCTGAGTTTGTAATTTGCTGCTTCCATGACCCAGTGCATTGTGGATAACTAGGTATGAAGGATCAGAAATTGCCATTTTAGTGACATATATTATAGGGCCAAGAGGAGCAGTTTTTTGCATCAGAAACCCCTGGTGAAAGGCTAAAGATTCTAGGAGTCATGAGATCAGATCTCTACAGCCTCTACAGAACAGAAGGCTCTGTGGGCACTAATGGAAATGCCCACGAAATTGCAATTTGTACAGATATTAGCACTTTTTGTTGAATGGAGTCTCATTCTACATGGGCTAATTTGCAAATAATAGAATAAATGGTCTTAAGTAAAATCTATAAATGAGAAATATTTCACCTCCATAATTCCTAAAACAACCCAAAGATGCTTCTCTTATACTAACAATGTGGGCACTAGGAAGGTTAATAGCTGTTCTTGACAATGTCAGGGTTAGCATAGCCCTTAGTTTGTCACATGGTTTTCAGAAATTTAAATGAGATGACGAATTCTTGCCATATGTAGGGCAATGCCCCTTCCTTTTTTATGAGTCACTTTGTGAGTATTTTTGTCTTGAATTCATTTTATGTCAAAGAAATTTTCTCAGAGGAGGATGTAATCAGTGCAAGGTTACACCTGTACTCCTAGGTAGAATTGGATGTGGTAAAGATTTTTGCCTGCAAAGATTGTGTGCACTGTCAAAGCTACTGAGGTACCCCATGATAGTCAGGTAAAAGTATATGGTTTCTATGTATTTTAAAAGATGCTGAAATAAGTACCTAGGAGAACATGTTAGCTCAAACTTTAACAGCAAAATATTTACCAGTTTCTCATTGGATAGGTCAGTAATTTCAGTAACTTTGCTTATGGGGACCTGAATGGATCCAACCACAGCATTAAATTACATTAATCTTGTGGTAATTATTGTGAGGTGCCATTGATTCTTTATAAGCACAGGAAAAGGCCAGATTGCACTAAAAATAAAGAGGTAATAGGAATAATCAATTCTTCTCTGTATAGATCTTGTATCATGAATTTCAATTCTGATAGAATTTACATTGAGTTATATTAACCATTTTAGCTCTGGGGGAAGTTACATGTGGTTTTATTTTGTCAAGCCAATTTGCAATTTCCTAAGATTTAATTTAATTTTAATTCATTACTAATATAAAATAATGCTTATGTGCACTATGGGATATTTTAAGGCAATAGGTGCTATAACTATAGGAAATTTAGCTAAGGTAATGGTGACAATTAAGGTGAGAACCAGCATTAAGCAATGAAGGCAGCTTTCACCAAAAAAAATAAAAATAAAAATACATGTTCAAATAGTACAAAGGAGCCCAACCCACCTGGCTCAGTGGTTGAGCATGGACCTATGAACTAGGAGGTCACGGTTTGACTCCCAGTCAGGGCACATGCCCGGGTTGTGGTCTCCATTCCCAGAAGGGGGAATGCAGGAGGCAGCCAATCAATGATTCTCATCATTGATGTTTCTATCTCTTTCTCCCTCTTCCTTCTTTTCTCTAAAATCAACAAAAATTACTGTATATATTTAGAATGACAGCCCACACCAGCTCAAAACACACAGACATAGGGTAAGAGTCTTTCCTCTAACGTCAGTCATGATAATTCCTAGGATTGAGATGCACAATTTAATCAAAGACTCCCTGATAGGTCTAGGCCAGTGGTTCTCAACCTGTGGGTCGCGAC